>NC_048571.1:37424795-37764795 GCF_013265735.2 Oncorhynchus mykiss
AAAGGTTTAATTCATATGACCTGTGTCATGAAGGAATCCGTTGCAGGACAATCATCTTCATGATCATCATTATCATGCTAGCTAGCCACATACCACCAGTATGACTGATAAGGAGCCAGGCAGCAACATCAACACCTCCTAGCTACTTCCCCCGTGCAGTCCCACTGATCTGATGTGTGTATCAGTGTGAATCCAGGCGACATTACTCCATATTATGACAGCAGCACAGTAACCAGGGATAAGATCCAGGGGGAAATGTATATAGGAAACTTTATTGAACACGATAAAGAGACGACAGTATAAAGGTGGCGGGCAGGTTAGATTTCTTTATCCATATCCAGCTGAAATCAGCATGCTCCTCTACCCTCTGTAGCCTGCGCAGGGCTTCTTCTTGACAATGAAAAATGTCCACTCTCCAGGTAAATGCTGAGACAATGTGTGTGTGTGTGTGTGTGTGTCTCTCTCTCTCTCTCTCTCTCTCTTTCTCTCTCTCTCTCTCTCTCTCTCTCTCTCTCTCTCTCTCTCTCTCTCTCTCTCTCTCTCTGTCTCTCTCTCTCTCTCTCTCTCTCTCTCTCATAGCCTTGAGTCTTCTTGGGTATCACGCTACAAGCTTGGCACACCTGTATTTAGGGAGTTTTCAGGTCTCTCCAGAGATGTTCGATCGGGTTCAAGTCCGGGCTCTAGCTGGGCCACTCAAGGACATTCAGAGACTTGTCTGGAAGCCACTCCTGCATTGTCTTGGCAGCGTGCTTAGGTTCATTGTCCTGTTGGAAGGTGGTCCCAGTCTGAGGTCCTGAGTGCTCTGTAGCAGGTTTTCATCAAAGATTTCTCTGTACTTTGTTCCATTCATCTTTCCCTCAATCCTGACTAGTGTCCCAGTTCCTGCCACTGAAAAACATCCCCACAGCATGATGCTGCCAGCAGCATGCTTCACTGTAGGGATGGTGCCAGGTTTCTTCCAGACATTCAGGCCAAAGAGTTACATTTTGTAACAAAATGTGGAAAAAGTCAACGGGTCAGAATATTTTCCGAAATGTACTGTACATGCACACAATAATATGATTATTGTGGATAGTCAGATTAATATAAAAGCGTGTTTAAAACATTTCCATGCTTTGCAAGAAGAACGATTTCCTGAACGGTTCTGCTTACATGGATACATCTGAAATCAGACTACCGATCGGACTTTTGATAAAATCAACATTCTTCCACAGTGACCTTGTTATTTTGTGAAACCTTTTTTTGGACATAGAAAGTTTGTATGTTAAAACTATTTCTAAGATTCCTACTTTCAGCTTTTCTGTACTTCACTCGTGCATAACAGGGGGGGCTTGTGCTACCGATGCGGGCAGATACACAGATCAAATACACACCGCTGGAACAAATGATTCAACTTTTTACGTGTCCTTATAATTCGAAAGATTGCTCAGAAATCCAGGTGTTTTAATCGGTGTATGCTTACTTCGATTTTGACCTTACGCCGATTATGATAAGCAGAGTAAGGTGTTCACAAGAGTATTTCCATACTCGGCCTAGTGTTCTGATTAAACTTCCTCTCGTGAGAAACCGACCTCCACCGAAGCAAATCAGCGATGAGTCACAGTGTTGTGAAAAAAAAATGTTTATGGGCATAAGCATTCTTAAAGCTCTTGAAGAATGGTTGTAGAAGTGAAGGTCCATAAAGTCAAACAATAAGATATTCTCCATTCATTGGCACTTTTAGTATAGATTATATAGTATAGACTATACCATTTCAACTCAACGAATTTGTGGTGGTGATTTGAAATGAAAATAAATGGATTGAAAATATTGTGTGTACTCTCTCTGTACTCTCTCTGTGTGTGTGTGTGTGTGTGTGTGTGTGTGTGTGTGTGTGTGTGTGTGTGTGTGTGTGTGTGTGTGTGTGTGTGTGTGTGTGTGTGTGTGTGTGTGTGTGTGTGTGTGTGTGTGTGTGTGTGTGTGTGTGTGTGTGCGTGCGTGCGTGTGTGTGTGTGTGAGTCATGTTCTTTGGCGTAGGAGGTTTTTAGGGAGGTACCTGGGTGCATTAATCTCTAAAGGTGTTCAAAGTTTCCATCATGAGCACAGCGGGTACAGGTAGAAAGAAAATTAACTAGTGTATTTCTTCCACTATAAAGTCAGTGTGAGAAAGAATAGCGACTGCAGAACCAATCTGTAGCAGTGAAGCAGAATGAGGTTGAGCTGGGACATCATGGGGTTGCTTCTCTCATATAGTGAAAAGTCATGTACTCTGTTGAGGACCAATACCAACTGAGTAAGGAGGAGTCTCTCAGTTATAGCAAAGAATTAAGTCCCAGATCTCTGCCTCATTTATGTCGAGATTGAACACAGCATCCCAAAAAGTAAGTTATTGTAATTTAAAAAATGTTTCTCATAACTTATAAACATGAGATGTTAACTTACGATAATGAGGGGCATTGAGTTAGACCCAGTAAGCTATCTCCAAACAATATGCATTAAAGTTTCCTGGTGGTGAAGCATTCCACCCCAAAAGGAGATAATGCATAGGGCCCAAACAGGTCAGCTTCTCCTCCCTGACTTTGCTGCCCTGATTGCCTACCAGATACATCCACAGTGATACTGTCTGTACAGTCATATGGGGATAGCTGGAAGGTGATAGACCTGCTTCCATCTGCTTCCATCAGGTTCTGTCAGCCACTGGCTCTGCTGCGTTCATACTTATTCTCACCTCTCTCTCTGGGCCCTAGAACATCCTACCCCATCCACTCAATGCTTTACTCTGACTTTAATAACCTAATAACCTCACACACACATGCAGGCAATAGACAGGCAGGCAGACAGACATGTAAGTCTGCACATATATGTACCATGATGGACACCAATGATAGAGTACACACACACATATAAATGTATATATAAATACATATATAAATATATATATATAAATACATACACCTTAGCCAAATACATTTAAACTCTGTATTTAAAAAAAAAAAATACAATTCCTGACATTTAATCCTACTTAAAATGCCCTGTCTTAGGTCAGTTAAGATCACCACTTTATTTTAAGAATGTGAAATGTCAGAAAAATAGTAGAGAGAATTATTTATTTCAGCTTTTATTTGTTTCATCACATTCCCAGTGGGTCAAAAGATTGCATACACTCAATTAGTATTTGGTAGAGTTGCCTTTAAATTGTTTAACTTGGGTCTGTCACACCTTTCGGCCTTTCAGGTCATGTCGACATAGGACTCGTTTTAGGGACCTTAGAGATCCTTATTATTCTCTATGTTTGGTTAGGTCAGGGTGTGACTCGGGTGGGAAAGTCTATGTTTTCTGTTTCTTTGTTTTCGGCCGAGTGTGGTTCCAATCAGAGGCAGCTGTCTATCGTTGTCTCTGATTGGGGATCATACTTAGGCAGCCCTTTTTCCCACCATTAGGTTGTGGGTTCTTGTTTTCTGTTTAGTGTCTTAGCCTGACAGAACAGTGCACTTTCAGTTTTTGCTTTTGTTAATTTGTTTGAGTGTTTTTTGAATAAAAGAATCATGAACACTTTCCACGCTGCGCTTTGGTCTACTCTTCCTACCACCAACGAGAGCCGTTACAGAGGATCCCACCAAAAACGTGGCCAGGAGGAGTGGACATGGGAGGACATCCTGAATGGAGAAGGACCCTGGACGCAGGCCGGAGAGTATCGCCGTCCAAGGGAGCAGATGGAGGCAGCGAGAGCGGAAAGGCGATGATAAGAGGAGTTAGGTCAACAACGGAAGCCCGAGAGGCAGCTCCAAAACATTTTTTGGTGAGGGCACACTGGGAGATTGGCGGAGTCAGGGTTTAGACCTGAGCCAACTCCCCGTGCTTAAAACGTGGGGAGTGTGTGACCAGTCGTGCATCGTGTTATGCAGTGATAGGTACCGTGTTATGTGGTGATGAGCACCGTGTCTCCAGTGCGCATTCACAGGCCGGTGCGCTCTGTGCCAGCGCCCCGCATTTTTCGGGTGAGAGCAGTTACAGGGTCAAGTGTTTCAGGTAGCCTGTCACAAGCTTCCCACAATAAGTCGGGTGAATTTTGACCCATTCCTCCTGACAGAGCTGGTGTAACTGAGTCAGGTTTGTAGGCCTACTTGTTCGCACACGCTTTTTCAGTTCTCCCCACACATGTTCTATAGGGTTGAGGAAAGGGCCACTCCAATACCTTGACTTTGTTGTCCTTATAAGCCATTTTGCCACAACTTTATGAAGTATGCTTGAGGTCATTGTCCATTTGGAAGACCCATTTGCGACCAAGCTTCAACTTCTTGACTAATGTCTTGAGATGATGCTTCAATATATCCACATAATTGTACTACCTCATGATGCCATCTATATTGTGAAGTGCACCAGTCCCTCCTGCAGCAAAGCATCCCCACAACATGATGCTGCCACCCCCGTGCTTCACAGTTGGAATGGTGTTCTTTGACTTGCAAGCCTCCCCCTTTACCTCCAAACATAATGATGGTCATTATGGCCAAACAGTTTAATCAGACCAGACGACATTTCTCCAAAGGTACATCTTTGTCCCCATGTGCAGTTGCAAACCGTAGTCTGGCTTTTTTTATGGCGGTTTTGGAGCAATGGCTTCTTTCTTGCTGAGCGGCCTTTCAGGTCATGTCGATATAGGACTCGTTTTACTGTGGATATAGATACTTTTGTACCTGTTTCCTCCAGCATCTTCACATGGTCCTTTGCTGTTGTTCTGGGATTGATTGATTTGCCCTTTTCATACCAAAGTACGTCCATCTCTAGGAGACAGAACGCGTCTCCTTCCTGAGCGGTATGACGGCTGCGTGGTCCTATGGCGTTTATACTTGCATACTATTGTTTGTACAGATGAAAGTGGTATCTTCAGGCATTTGGAAATTGCTCCCAAGGATGAACCAGACTTGTGGAGGTCTACAATTTTTTTTCTGAGGTCTTGGTTGATTTCTTTGGATTTTTCCATGATGTCAAGCAAAGATGCACTGAGTTTGCCTTGAAAAATATCCACAGGTACACCTCCAAATGACTCAAATGATGTCAATTAGCCCTACAGAAGCTTCGTAAGCCATGACATAATTTTCTGGAATTTTCCAAGCTGTTTAAAGGCACAGTCAACTCAGTGTATGTTAACCTCTGACTCACTGGAATTGTGACACAGTGAATTAAAAGTGAAATAATCTGTCTGTAAACAATTGTTGGAAAAATGACTTGTGTCATGCACAAAGTAGATGTCCTAACCGACTTGCCAAAACTATAGTTTGTTAACAAGACATTTGTGGAGTGGTTGAAAAACTAGTTTTAATGACTCCAACCCAAGTGTATGTAAACTTCCAACTTCAACTGTAAATCCATTAGGCCCTAATTTATGGATTTCACATGACTGTGCATTGGCATAGCCAAGTCCAGCCAATCAGAATATATTTTTTTCCCACAAAAGGGCTTTATTACAGACAGAAATGCCCTTTATCACGCCTCGCGTGATCATTCTGTTTAATCAGCTTCTTGATATGCCACACCTGTCAGGTGGATGGACTTTCTTGGCAAAGGATAAATGCTCACTAACAGGGATGTAAACAAATTTGTGCACAACATTTGAGAGAAATAATGTTTTTCTGCATATGTAACATTTCTGGGATCTTTTATTTCAGCTCATATTTTTGTTAAATTATATATACTGCATACATTACACTGTACTTGCACATGTGACATTAAAACCTTATACTGTATATACTATATATCAGTGGCGTTTAGGACTGTATCCAGGCAAGTATGTTAAGAACAAATTCTTATTTACAATGACGGCCTACCCCGGCCAAACCCGGACGACACTGGGCCAATTGTGCGCCGCCCAATGGGACTCCCAATCACAGCCAGATGTGATGCAGCCTGGATTTGAACCAGGGACTGCAGTGATGCCTCTTGCACTGAGATGCAGTGCCACTTGGGAGCCCCGTGTGAGGATGATCATTTTTTTATGAACATGGCCTTATTTCTTTTACTGCATATTGGATGACTGTCATTCATATTCCATTCACCCAGCTCAATGTAACAGCAATAGGTTTAGGCTACTACAGGATACAACAATTGTCCCTATACCCATCATAAGGTTACTACAACCTAGCTTATGAAAGAAAGTTTACAACAAAGGCGCACAGGTCTAGAGAACTTTGAGTAATCAAGGTGTGAGACAGTGACAAATTCAATACTGCTTGGCACACTCTTGCCTGCAACTAGCTGATCTAGGGTGTAATCATTAGTCCAACAGTTGCAAAGGAGAGTTTGTATTGGACAAATTCAGGAATGTTTGTCCCTGTTTCGCTCCGTTTACCCGGTGTGTGGTGTTCGGGTCTGTGGGACCCATTTTCAATGTTTACTAAAAGAAAAATTATAAAATTAATAATTTTTTCAACCTGAGACTCATTGGCCTTGGCTCATTTTCTGTGAAGAACATGTAAAAGAACACATTTTCATTGAGTGCACACTGTACACATTTATTTGACATATGTGGTGTTTGGGTCCACTGGGCAAGAGGGTAATAAAAGTGTGGAAAAGTGTGTGTGTAGGTGAATTTTTTTTAAATTAAACAGAAAGGTTTGCTGTGTGCCTTCCCTCTGTCTTCCTCCTTCCTGGGCCTGCTGTTTCAACATAGCACCATGAACCTGTCTGTCTCCCCCTTTTCTCACTCTTTGTATTGTGTGAAACTACACCATGTCTTGCGGGAGCCTGCACAATGTTATTACAAACAATTATTTCAATACATTATTTCGATACATTGTAAAAAAAAAAATCTGTATTTTCCCACACTCTACCCCGGGCAGGTGCAAACTGGGGGAGGGACACAACTAATAAAAAGCTTAGCATGTGTGGCTCCTTACCACAGTCAATAAGTATGGCAAAAATAATCTCTGCTCAGAGGGCTTTAGAAATATTTTTGCAGAGAGAGAAGCTAGTCTGGAAGGAGATGTCATATATACACATATTCATATACATAGCTCATATATCAAGCACATATATTAAGCCGCCTGACTCAAGTCATTGCACGCACCCCTGTCCAAACAGGAAGCACCCTACCCCCAGCCATAAACTGCCAATTTCAGTTCCCCTTATCTCACGACTCCTGGACACACACACACACTCCACCCCCCTCTACTGGTCGGGTGCCAAGAGCAGAGGACTCTGCTGTGCACCATTGGGGCTCCTGCTCTGGCTGGAGCAGGCCCGCCTCCAACTCTTCGGGACCAGTCAGAAGACCACCACGACAAGACTCCACCTACATTATTCCATGTATATAATCTGCTACAGCCTTTGTGTAGGCCCCTTTTTCAGCTAACTCCTTCTGAGCTATATGAATCAGGTCCGTGCACGTTAAACTGCAGGACAAGATATCTTTTGACTCAATAAACTGCCTTTTTACAACTGAAATCCACTCTGTCCAGCGTCCATGATTTGGTCTCACTCTCCTGTAAGTTAATCATCAACAGAGCGTCTACGACTTTGGAAGATGAAGTATTTTCTGAATATGAGGATCGTGTCTCTCTCAATTCAGAGTTTGACAGTGAGTTGGAAGAAGAGGATGAGATTTAAGAAATATGTTATTTCACCCTTTATTTAACCAGGTATGCTAGTTGAGAAGTTCTCATTTACAACTGCGACTTGGCCAAGATAAAGAAAAGCAGAGCATCACAAACAACAACACAGAGTTACACATGGAATAAACAAACATACAGTCAACAATACAATAGAAAAAGTCTATATAAAGTGTGTGCAAATGAGGTAGGATAAGGGAGGTAAGGCAATAAATAGCCCATAGTGGCAAAATAATTACAATATAGCAATTAAACACTGGAGTGATAGATGTGCAGAAGATGAATGTGCAAGTAGAGATACTGGTGTGCAAAGGAGCAATATAAATTAAATAAATAACAGTATGCGGATGAGATAGTTGGATGGGCTATTTACAGATGGGCTATGTACAGGTGCAGTGATCTGTGAGCTGCTCTGACAGCTAGTTAGTGAGGAAGATATGAGTCTCGAGCTTCAGTGATTTTTTTCAGTTTGTTCCAGTCATTGGCAGAAGAGAACTGGAAGGAAAGGCGGCCAAAGGAGGAATTGGCTTTGGGGGTGACCAAAGAAATATACCTGCTGGAGCGCGTGCTATAGGTGGGTGCTGCTATGGTGACCCGTGAGATGAGATAAGGCAGGGCTTGGCGTTGGATATGAAGCGAGGATATGGATATGAAGCGAGGGCCAGCCAATGAGAGCATACAGGTCGCAGTGGTGGGCAGTATATGGGGCTTTGGTGGCACTGATAGACTGCATCCAATTTGCTGAGTGGAGTGTTGGAGGCTATTTTGTAAATGACATCGCCGAAGTCAAGGATCAGTAGGATAGTCAGCTTTACGAGGGTATGTTTGGCAGCATGAGTGAAGGATGCGTTGTTGTAGGAAGCCGATTCTAGATTTCATTTTGGATTGGAGATGCTTAATGTGAGTCTGGAAGGAGAGTTTGCGGTCTAACCAGACACCTAGGTATTTGTAGTTGTACACATATTCTAAGCTGATGACCGCTAGTAGCTAGTTATCTAGCTGCTAGCGGCTGTTGCTAGCGGCTAGCTGCTGTTGGGGGTTCCGGATTTAAAGTAAAGAAAATAGGAGATCCATACCACATTGGGTGAGGCGGATTTCACGGTTAAGAAAAATATATTTAAAAAAACAATAATATATATATATATATATATATATATATATATATATATATATATATATATATATATATGCGAATAAAAAATATATAAAAAGAAAGGACAAAACAAGACGAAGACAGAGTCCTCTGACTGCTACACCATCTTGGATGAGTAGGCTCGTGCCAGCCCTCAGCCAGCCCCAGGACCAGCCCGTCATGAGCTAGCCCCAGGACCAGCTGGTCAGCAACCAGTTCATTAGCAGCCTGCAGTAGAAATATGGATTTTAAAAAATTGTGAAGTTTAATGGTCTTCTTGTCCAAGAAATGAGCCAGCCAGCATGGCTGGTAATGTGAGGACCACAAAGGGAAGCACAGCCGAGAGCTGCCCAGTGACATGAGCCTACCAGACAAGCTAAATAACTTATATGCTCGATTTGAGGCAAGTAACACTGAAACATGCATGAGAGCCTCAGCTGTTCAGGATGACTGTGTGTTCACACTCTCCGCAGTCGATGTGGGTAAGACCTTTAAACAGCTGAACATTCGCAAGGGCACAGGGCCAGAAAGATTACCAGAACGTGTACTCCAAGATTGCGCTGACCAATTGGCAAGTGTCTTCACTGACATTTTCAACCTCTCCCTGTCTGAGTCTGTAATACCAACATGTTTCAAGCAGACCATCATAGTCTCTGTGCCCAAAAACACTAAGGTAACCTGCCTTAATGACTACCGACCCGAGCATTCACATCTGTAGCCATGAAGTGCTTTGAAAGGCTGGTCATGGCTCATATCAACTCCATTATCCCAGAAACCCTAGACCCACTCAAATTTGCATAACTTCCCAACAGATCCACAGATAATTAAATCTCTATTGCACTCCACACTGCCCTTTCCCACCTGCACAAAAGGAACACCTATGTGAGAATGCTATTCATTGACTACAGCTCAGCGTTCAACACCATAGTGCCCTCAAAGCTCATCACTAAGATAATGACCCTGGGACTAAACACCTCCCTCTGCAACTGGATCCTGGACTTCCTGACGGGCCACCCCGGGTGATAAAGGTAGGTAACAACACATCCACCACGCTGATCCTCAACACAGGGGCCCCTCAGAGGTGCGTGCTGAGTCCCCCCCTGTACTCCGTGTTCACTCATGACTGCACGGCCAGGTACGACTCCAACACCATCATTAAGCTTTCCGATGACACAATAGGGGTATGCCTGATCACCGACAACAACGAGAAAGCCTATAGGGAGGTGGTCAGAGACCTGACCGTGTGGTGCAATGACAACAACATCTCCCTCAACGTGATCAAGACAAAGGAGATGATTGTGGACTACAGGAAAAGCAAGACTGAGCACGCCCCCATTCTCATTAATGGGGCTGTAGTGGAGCAGGTTGAGAGCTTCAAGTTCCTTGGCGTCCACATCACCAACAGTCTAACATGGTCCATGCACACCAACACAGGCGTGAAGGGGGCACAACAAAACCTATTCCACCTCAGGAGACTAAAAAGATTTGACATGGGTCCTGTGCTGCCATCCTTAAGGTAACAGATTATTTTATTACAGTGGTTAAGATGGATTTTCATTGTGTTCCATGGTGTTTATCCCCCCCCCCCCTAGTGGAGCTTTCTGGTACTTATAAAAACTGTAAGAAAACAGGAAGAGACTCACAGTGAAGGAGCTAAAAACAACACTACAGTGCAGGTCTTTCGGTGCAGTTATTTCTTGTCACGCTTCGGCCTCTAAAAATATTTGCATTATTGGTTAATAAGGGCTTGTAAGTAAGCATCACACCTACACCTGTTGTATTCTGCACATTTGACAAATACAATTTGATTTCATAGCCGTGTTTCCATTAGTTGTCATGTTTTTGAACTGTTCATCGCCGACCACATCGAGAAAATCATTCTGGACTGCACTAATTTGGAGGGAAGGCATGTTGTTGAGAGGGATGGAAGGAGATGGACCAAACTCATTTACATGCATCATTTGGGGTCCTTATCCTTGCTGATGTTTTCAGATACAATGGGGAATCCACAGAATCCCTGTGGGAATCAGAAACTGGCAGATAACTTTTTTTGTGCAACAATGTCTGGAAAACTTCCGTTCTGACCTTTTTGTATTTGTTTTAGTATGGTCAGGGCGTGAGTTGGGGTGGGCAGTCAATGTTTGTTTTTCTATGTTGGTTTTTGAGTTCGGCCTAGCATGGTTCTCAATCAGAGGCAGCTGTCAATTGTTGTCCCTGATTGAGAATCATACTTAGGTAGCCTGGGTTTCCCTTTTGGTTTGTGGGTGTTTGTTTCCGTGTGAGTGTTTGGGCCACACGGTACTGTTTCGGTTTTGGTAAATTCAAGTTGTCATTTATTGTTTAGTGTTCTGAGTTTTAATTAAACATCATCATGAACACTTACCACGCTGCGCTTTGGTCCTCACATTCTTCCACCGATGACAACCCTTACAGAAACACGTCTTCTCCCTACAGGTCCTGAGCCGCCAGAGCCGCCAGTCTGTCCTGAGCCGCCAGAGCAGCCAGAGCCGCCAGTCTGTCCTGAGCCGCCAGAGCCGCCAGTCTGTCCTGAGCCACCAGAGCCGCCAGCCAGCCAGGAGCCGCCAGAGCCGTGAGCCAGCCAGGAGCCGCCATAGCCGTCAGTCAGCCAGGAGCCGCCAGAGCCGTCAGTCAGCCAGGCGATGCCAGAATCGCCCTTCACTCCGGAGCTGCCGGAGTCTCCCGCCTGTCCGCGCTGCCGGAGTCGTCCTTCACTCCCGCCTGTTTAGGCTAAACTAATTAGCTGCATTTGACACTAGTGAAGTAAAAGTGAAAGTGAAAAAAAAACTTTGAAATATAGCTAGCTCTCTCTCTCTTGCTTCTCCTTAAATTTGTATGAAATTAATTTGTTCAAAAATGTTGATCTCTGATAGGCTGGAGGACGTCCTCCAGTAGTTGTCATAATTACTGTGTAAGTCTATGGAAGGGGGTGAGAACCAGAAGCCTCCTAGGTTTTGTATTGAAGTCAATGTACCCAGAGGAGAAAAGAAGCTAGCTACACCATGGTGCTACCCTACAGAGGGCTGCTACTGAGGCTACTGTAAACCTTCATTGCAAAACAGTGTGTTTTAATCAATTATTTTGTGACATGTGAATACATTTAGAATAGTTTTATCTAAAAAGGATAACTTTTAAATGTTTCACTATTTGTATTTTCCCCTTCCACCTCTGAGGACACTCCACTGATATACAGTATCAGTCAAACGTTCAAAACCATGAAATAACATATGGAGTCATGTGTTTAACAAATCAAAATAGATTTTATATTTTATATTCTTCAAAGTAGCCAGCCTTTGCCTTGATGACAGCTTTGCACACTCTTGGCATTCTCTCAACCAGCTTCATGAGGTTGTCACCTGGAATTAATTTCAATGAACAGGTGTACCTTGTTAAAAGTTCATTTGTGGGTTTTCTTTCCTTCTTAATGCGTTTGAGCCAAGCAGCTGTGTAGGGGTGGTATACAGAAGACAGTTCTGTTTGGTAAAATACCAACTCCATATCATGGTAAGAACAGCTCAAATAACCAAAGAGAAATGACTGTCTATCATTACTTTAAGACATGAAGGTCAGTCAATATGGAACATTTAAAGATCTTTAAAAGTTACTTCAAGTGCAGTCGCAATAACCATCAAGCACTATGATGAAACCTGCGCTCATGAGGGCCTCCAAAGCAAAGGAAGACCCAGTTAAAATAACAGACACATCTCAACATCAACTGTTCAGAGGAGACTGCTTGAATCAGGCCTTCATGGTCAAATTGCTGCAAAGAAATCACTACTAAAGGACACCAATAATAAGAAGAGACTTGCTTGGGCCAAGAAACATTAGCAATAGACATTTGACCGGTGGAAATCTGTCCTTTCGCTCATGAATCCACATTTGAGATTTTTGGTTCCAACCACTGTGTCTTTGTGAGGTGCAGAGTAGGCGAACAGATGATCTCTGCATGTGTGGGTCCCACCTTGAAGCATGGAGGAGGAGGTGTGATGGTGTGGGGGTACTTTGCTGGTGACACTGTCAGTGATTTATTTAGAATTCAAGGCACACTTAACTAGCATGGGTACCACAACATTCTGTAGTGATACGCCATCCAATCTGGTTTGCTTTTAGTGGGACTTTCGTTTAATTTTCAACAGGACAATAACCTAACACACCTCCAGGCTGTGTAAGGGCTATTTGACCAAGAAGGAGAGTTATGGAGTGCTGCATCAGATGACCTGGCCTCCACAATCGCCTGACTTTAACCCAATTGAGATGGTTTGGGAGGAGTTTGACCACAGAGTGAAGGAAAAGTAGCCAGCAAGTGCTCAGCATATGTGGGAACTCCTTCAAGACTGTTGGAAAACCATTCCAGGTGAAGCTGGTTGAGAGAATGCCAAGAGTGTGCAAAGCTGTCATCAAGGCAAAGGGTGGCTACTTTGAAGAATCTAAAATATATCATATGCATATATATATTTTTTTAAACTTTTTGGTTACTACATGATTCCATATGGGTTATTTCTTGGTTTTGATGTCTTCACAAAATGTTCTTCAGTGTAGAAAATAGTACAAATAAAGAAAAACTCTTGAATGAGTAGGTGTGTCCAAACTTTTGACTGCTACTATATGTATGTGTATTCTGTATATTCAGGATACAGTATACAGTATAAACTAGATGACCGGCAGGAGGCAATGATTTGAAGCCATGGTGGCTCCATTTTATTATTATGAAGATGCTTTCATGAATGTCTACATTTGTTTTTGCCACGTTTATTCTATTTCAGACACATTAATGCAGACTTTTCAATTTCAATTACACTATGTGAGCTAAACATAAATTTAAATATGAACACATTTTCAATAAAGTAAACATTTTTGGAGGTACTAATGTTACTGTCACCACTGCAACAAAAATATTTAAAAACATGTACATTTGTCAAATCAAATCAAATCAAATCAAATTGTATTTGTCACATACACATGGTTAGCAGATGTTAATGCGAGTGTAGCGAAATGCTTGTGCTTCTAGTTCCGACAATGCAGTAATAACCAACAAGTAATCTAACTAACAATTCCAAAACTACTGTCTTGTACACAGTGTGAGGGGATAAAGAATATGTACATAAGGATATATGAATGAGTGATGGTACAGAGCAGCATAGTCAAGATACAGTAGATGGTATCGAGTACAGTATATACATGAGGTGAGTATGTAAACAAAGTGGCATAGTTAAAGTCCTTAATAGATTTATTTTAAATACTGTAGAATACATTATTAATTCCTATGGCAGACTGCTCTTCACACCTTGCTATTAGATTATCAACATTGCTGAATGAATTGTATTTTTGTTAACTTAAGTTTACAATTTGAATTTTGGAAATAAATAAAAATGTAATGGAAAAAAATATTGTCACCCCGGAGCTGGAATTTCAGCCTGTTCGGTGGTTCGAATAACCGAGCCGCCAAGGTAAAAAAATCTGTCGATGTGCAGTTGGGCAAGGCACTTGGGCAAGGCACTTAACCCTGATTTGGTCCAAGGTCACCATACTGACTCTCTAAAACAACACATTTCACTGCACTTATCCAGTGTATGTGACAATAAAATATATTTTTATCTGATCCATAGGCTATATAGGCTATGAAAAAGTAGAACCTGTGGTAGTCAACTAAATCAAATCAAATCAAATGTTATCTGTCACATACACATGGTTAGCAGATGTTAATGCAAGGGTAGCGAAATGCTTGTGCTTCTAGTTCCGACAGTGCAGTAATAACCAACGAGTAATCTAACCTAACAATTCCACAACTAGCTAACCATGTGCTTTTTTCGGCATGACCAAAATATGATGGAGTTTTATTTTTAAATGATGTAGGAATTGATACACAAGTAGCATATTGAACTGGGATAATATTTGTCTGCTCTCTGTTTCCAATTTCTAAGAGGAGCTTACTTGAAGTGTTAGGTTTCAGACTCAACATTTTGCATAGGGAGTCTGCAAATGAACGGTGACAGTCTAGCTAGTCCAGACATTGTGGTTTCATCTCACTGTGATATGCTCAACTTAATTTAGAGCTCTCTATGTGAGGCAATAATAAATAATTTAATAGAATTGAAAGACAACTTTCTCTTGGTCTCAGACTGACTAAAGCTGAAGTTAAATCGAGTCTGCACACATTTGAATGGTGTCTCTGCGCCGCTCAGTGGATGTTTATGAGACAATTATCTGTCAACAGTTATATGAAATAGGGCCATTATTGTACTGTCACTAAGTATGACCATATTTATTTTACAGTTATAAGAAATATTTTGATAATAATTATAATTTTATTGTTACTATATTTAGGAACATTTCAGTCATTTCATGCCATATTGCCCCACTTTTGTTGAATAGAAAAAAAATCACAATTTATTTTTCAAATTTGTTATATATTTTATTTGTACTATCGCTTGAGATTGTGTCCTCAAAAGGGAATACACCTCAGCAATTTATAACTATTTTTAACAAAAAGGTGAGTTCCAGACAATGCAACATTACCATTTATTGTTTATGGCCATCTCATGAAAAGTAATTACTTTTGGGTATGTCTATTTTACCTGTTCCGCTCCAACCATTACCACGAGCCCGTCCTCCCCAAACAAGGTCCCACCAACCTTCTGTGGTCTATTTAGGCATGAAATCAAAATTTTGCCGTATCATTCAACGATCCATACCAAACTTAACATATCATACACATTTTTGTGTTACGTCTAGTCAATATAACGTAAAGTAACTTATATCAAACTTAAAGGAGTCACACAGATTTTGTCAAATATAATACGTTTTGTTCTGAGACCAGGCTGGTGGGCGGGGGGGAGCTGACCGAAGAGATTCGGGCAAGGAGAAAGATAAAGAGAGCCTTCTAAATCATTGTCTGATGACTGATTTTCACATATCTATGCACACACACATCTATGCACTTACACACACTCACTCTCACAAAAATGAACACACTGAAAAAATGGTTCAACCCCCTGAGTCAATACATGTTAGAATCACCTGCCAGTAATTACAGCTGTGATTCTTTCTGGGTACATCTCTAAGAGTTTTGCACACCTAGATTGTACAATATTTTCACATTATTCTTTAAATAATTATTTCAAGTTGGTTGATGACCATTGCTAGACAGCCATTTAAGCCGATTTAGGTCAGAACTGTAACATTTCAATGTCGTCTTGGTAAGTAACTCCAGTGTATATTTGGCCTTGTGTTTTAGGTTATTGTCCTGTTGAAAGGTGAATTAATCTCCCAGTGTCTGTTGGAAAGCTGACTGAACCAGGTTTTCCTCTAGGATGTTGCCTGTGCTTAGCTCTATTCCATTTATTTTCAAAATTAAAAACTCCCTAGTCCTTGTCGATGACGAGCACACCCATAACATGATGCAGCCACCACCATGCTTGAAAATATGAAGAGTGGTACTCAGTGATCTTTGTAGAGACTGGGTTATTTATACACCATCCAAAGTGTAATTAATAACTTCACCATGCCCAAATATTCGTTGTCTGCTTTTTTTATTTGTACGCATCTACCAATAGTTTTCCTTCTTTGCGAGGCATTGGAAAACCTCCCTGCTCTTAATTGTATGTGTGGGGTACAGAGATGAGGTAGTCATTCAAAAATCATGTTAAACACTGTTATTGCAAACAGAGAGACTCCATGCAACTTATTATGTGTCTTGTTAATAAAAATTTTGCAAGGCAAAAAATGTAAATGCCTTTGGACAGGGTATGGTAGTAGGTGCCAGGCACACCGGTTTGAGTGTGTCAAGATCTGCAAGCGGAATTGTTCATGCTCAACAGTTCCCTTGTGTATCAAGAATGATCCACCACCCAAAGGACATCCAGCCAACTGGACACAACTGTGGGAAGGATTGGAGTCAAACTGGGCCAGCATCCATGTGGAAAGCTTTCGACACCTTGTACAGTCCATGCGTCGAAAAATGTATGTTCTGTTCTGTTCTTTAAAATTTACAATCAAGCGTACAGTACCAATCAAAAGTTTGGACACACCTACTCATTCAAGTTTTTTATTTTAGTTTTTTAACTCTTTTCTACATTACACAATAATAGTGATGACATAAAAACCATGAAATTACACATATGGAATCATGTAGAAACCAAAAAAGTGTTAAACAAATTCTTCAAAGTAGCCACCCTTTGCCTTGATGACAGTTGTGCACACTCTTGGCATTCTCTCCACCAGCTTCACAAGCAAAGCTTCAGTATAGAGACAAAGTAGAGTCGCAATTCAACGGCTCAAACACGAGACGTATGTGGCAGGGTCTACAGTAAATCACGGATTACAAAAAGAAAACCAGCCCCGTTGAAGACATCGATGTCTTGCTCCCAGACAAATTAAACAACTTCTTTGCTCACTTTGAGGACAATACAGTGCCACTGACACGGCCCACTACCAAAGCCTGTGGGCTCTCCTTCTCCGTGGAGAACGTGAGTAAAACATTTAAACATGTTAACCCTCGCAAGGCTGCCGGCCCACACGGCATCCCTAGCCGCGTCCTCAGAGCATGCGCATCCTAGACCTACTCCAATTTGCTTACCGCCCCAATAGGTCCACAGACAATGCAATCGCCATCACACTGCACATGGCCCTATCTCATCTGGACAAAAGGAATACCCTAAAGTATGTAAGAATGTTCTTTGACTATATCTCAGCATTCAAAACCATAGCACCCTCGAGGCTCATAATTAAGCTTGGGGCCCTGGGTCTGAACCACGCCCTGTGCAACTGTGTCCTGGACTTCCTGACGGGCAATCGCCATCACACTGCACATCTGGACAAGAGGAATACCTACTGTATATACAGTATATGCATATATTCAACCTCTTATTGTCCAGAAGGCGAGGTCAAGTACAGTTGCATATACGCAATAGGCAATGAACTGTAGACAATATGCAGAACAGTATCGGAACACTAACATTACAGAATAGTAACAGCTACACAGTAGAAAATATGTCTGCAAACTTATCAAACTAATTTGAAGTAATTAGTGGTATTTACCCATTATTACACAGCATGTAAACCCTCCCCAATTAGAACCCCATGCAACTTACATTTCGATGCACACACGACATTCAGGTATTCGTGTTAATGTCTACAATGAACAGTCCTCAGAAAAATGTGCCCTTCGGACTACGATAACACTCTAACCTGAGTGGCCAGATGTAAATTCCCAAGCACTCTTAATGGTTGGAAATGGAGGAGCTATGATTGGTGAGTGACAGCTAAAGTAGGCTGAGCAGTCAACCTAAGGGGACTGTGAAGGAAATTTAGGAAGAGAGGAGGGGAGCAGGACTGCCTTTTTTTACACACAAGCACAAACACACACACACACACACACACACACACACACACACACACACACACACACACACACACACACACACACACACACACACACACACACACACACACACACACACACACACACACAAACATACATACATAAACATTCATTATACCACAGTAGTGTTTGCTACCTGTCCACCCTCAGGACTCCACATCTCCGTGCTTGCCCTATCTCCCCCTTCCACCCCTGTACTCCACCTAGCTCTGTTTGACAGACACCACATCAACATGATGGCAGTAGGTCAGAGGTAGGTCTGTTTCTACACACAGCTCACACAGCTCCATCTATGTTTCTGGCATCTCAAAGCAATAAAGTAATGAGTCCCATGGTACTCCGGCAGAGAAACCTCCTAAATTGGTAATGTGTGTGTGTTGAATGCTCCAGCATGGGTAATGATGAAGGCTGGGCATGTGGAAATGGCCAGGGCCTCCCTAGTAGTTTCCCTACATGCCAGCCATAGCTATAATAGAGTAGTTGAGCTGCCAGGCATCTTTTATTTGACATAAGTCATACAGCTGTTCGTATTGCATGCCTGCTTTCCATGCCTGTGTGTGTGTGTGTGTGTGTGTGTGTGTGTGTGTGTGTGTGTGTGTGTGTGTGTGTGTGTGTGTGTGTGTGTGTGTGAACATGCGTGCCTGTTCGTGTGTGCATGTGTCTGTGATGTGCACAAATGTACGTGTTTTCAACAACACTCATTGGGTTTGTCCTCTCCCTTGCTACTCAGCCACTCATCTCTCTCCCAACAACGATGCTAGCCTAAGGCCATGCAATTGCATTTGCAGATGACAGCGTGCCAATGTGTAGGGACTGGGAATAGTGAAATGACAAACAACGTGCCCGATCTAAAGCTCATCACTGCTGGATGGTTGTTTTATGTGAACAATCAACAGGACAGATCTTAGCACATCCGGTGAAAGACTTCCTCACGCTCGTGCTGCAATTGCAGGGGCACAGATAGAACATGAACAAAGGCTCCCCAAAAACACCTAAATCCGTCCTTTTAGAAACGGCAAAGTTCTCAGTATGGTGATGCAGGTCTTTAGATGTCGTACACATGCAATTAAATTGTGTCGTTCCAAACTTGATCCGCAGCGTTATATACCTTTTACTGTTGGACTCGAGCAATACATTTCCATGTGTGAGCATGCTTTCTCGTTTCTCGTATCAGCACACTGGGAACGAGAAAGCCGGCACACGCTCACCCACGTAAATGTACCGCTCGCGTCCAACTAAATGTAATATAACGTTGCGGATAAAGTTCGGAATGACTTCCTTTCATATGTACAACATCTGAAGGCCTGCATTACTACACCGAGAGTGTTGCCGTTTCTAAAAGGGTGTTTTTGGAGCCTTTGTTCATGTTTTAACTCTGCCCCCCGTACTAGAGAACGAGCAAAGAGGAATTATATTGCCGGTGGGGTAAGTTTCTCAAACAAATTGAAAAATCGGCCAAAAAGTAACTGGACGCCTCTATAACATGTCCTTTACATCAAGAGATTTGGCAAAAAAAAGTGAACTTGTCCTTTAAACTTTACATGACATAATTTGAAATGCTGCCATTTTGATTGCGTAAGGAGGAGCGACAGGGCCTTGACCACAGTTTTGAGTTTAGACTAGAGGGGAGAGTTTAGATAATATTTCCTCTTCAGTAAATCCTATTTTTTTTTTACATTCCTCTGGCTCTGTATTATAGGCATTATAGTATGATATTATCTTCTACCAATTCATCTACGATATTATAATTTTCTAATCCCCATTACCCTTGATGTGATATTATCCTCTCTATAATATAACTATTATTCGAGAATTAGAATGTTGATTAGCATCTCATTAAACATGAGTTCCTTCCTCACTGAAACACCATGAATGGAATCATGACAGTTCCCAACACTTACACAGGCAGTGTTTCTCCTCTCCACCTCCCTGCTCTGTACCGCAAGCTGTCTGGGTGCCACTCAGTACTCACTGTCAACCTGCTCTTAACACGCGTCTGGATCTGGATCTCTCTATCCCCCAGGGGAATCCTCACCTGCTGCCAACTTCAGGGGGGATTTGAATATAAGAAATCTGTTCTGAATAACTGGAGAGGAGGGAAAGAGAGCAAGGGAGGCAGGTAGGGAGAGGAGAGGAGAGGAGGAGGGAGAGGAGGTGTTGTAATCAAAAAAAGAGGGAGGATGATAGTTTAAACCAAAATGCTTCCTAACGAGATCGCAGGATGTCTGAAACCCACTCCTCCTCTCCCAGCTGAGGGAAAGCATGTGGGGAAGGTGTGTGTGTGTGTGTGTGTGTGTGTGTGTGTGTGTGTGTGTGTGTGTGTGTGTGTGTGTGTAACACACTGAGGACCTCATTAACTGCCACAGTGTAGACCAACATAGACCCGATAACCTGGCCTCTCTCCCATCCCCCCTCCTTCTACCTTTTTGTTCTCTTATCCAAATGAAGGACCTGAGCACTGACTGCACTCCGGTCCAGAGAAGAAGAGAATGAATGCTAATGACTGTGTGTGTGTGTGTGTGTGTGTGTGTGTGTGTGTGTGTGTGTGTGTGTGTGTGTGTGTGTGTGTGTGTGTGTGTGTGTACGTGTGCGCGTGTGCGTGTGTGTGTGTGTGTGTGTGTGTGTGTGTGTGTGTGTACGTGTGTGTGTGTGTGTGTGGTTGGAACTGTGGGGGAGTATCTTTTGCATCCCTTTGACTCTTTCAACCTCCAACATGCTTAGTGGTTAGTTTATATTCTGTCCTGCGTACAGTGAGCTGTGTGTTTTTCCATCATAATACATATATGTATGCCATCCATTGTAGTATGAGAGGAGGTCAACAAGCTCTGTAACCAACACGACGTCAAAAGGAAAAATAGAGTCTGTTTTTGCTTTGGTACTATTTTTACCAGTATGTGGTACATTTTCACAACTCTTAGTACAAAACTCCAAACTGGTCACACTTGTAACGCAGGAGCCTTTTGGACGTAGACTTGGCACTCCGGTACCGCTTGCTGTACGATAGCAGAGAGAACAGTCTATGACTAGGGTGGCTGGAGTCTTTGGCAATTTTTAGGGCCTTCCTCTCACACCGCCTGGGATAGAGGCCCTGGATGGCAAAAAGTTTGGCCCCAGTGATGTACTGGGCCCTACGCACTACGCTCTGTAGTGCCTTGCGGTTGGAGGTCAACCAGTTGCCATACCAGGCAGTGATTCAACCAGCCAGGATGCTCTCGATGGTGCAGCTGTAGAACATTTAAAGATATGAGGAGGAATAGGCTTTGTCGTGCCCTCTTCACGACTGTCTTGGTTTGTTTTGACCATAATAGTTTGTTGGTGATGTGCACACCAAGGAACTTGAAGATCTCAAACTGCTCCACTACAACCCCTTCGATAAGAATGGGAAGGTGCTCTGTCCTCCTTTTCATGCCATCCACAATCATCTCCTTTGTCTTGATCACGTTGAGGGAGAGGTTGTTATCCTGGCACCATACTACCAGGTCTCTGACCTTCTACCTATAGACTGGCTCATCGTTGTCGTCAGCAATTTTAATGATTGTTTTGGAGTCGTACTTGACCATGCAATCACGGGTGAACAGGCAGTACAGGAGGGGACACAGCACGCACCCCTGAAGGGCCCCTGTGTTGGGGATCAATGTGACAGATGTGTTGTTACCTACCCTTACCACCTGCCCATCAGGAAGTCGAGGATCCAGGAAGTCCCAGGGTCCTTAGCTTAGTAATGAGCTTTGAGGGCTCTATGGTGTTGAACACTGAGCTGAAGTCAATGAATAGTGTTCTCATGTAGGTGTTCCTTTTGTCCATGTCGGAAATAGCAGTGTGGACTGCAATAGAGATTGCATCATCTGTGGATCTGTTAAGGTGGTATGCAAATTGCAGTGGGTCTAGGGTTTCTGGGATAATGGTGTTTATGTGAACCTTGACCAGTCATTTAGGCAGGTTACCTTAGTGTTCTTGGGAACAGGGACTATGGTGGTCTGCTTGAAACATGTTGGCATTCCAGACTGTCAGAGACAGGTAGAAAATGTCAGTGAAGACACATGCCAGTTGGTCAGCGCATGCTCTGCGTACACGTCCTGGTAATCCATCTGGCCCTGCGGCCTTGTGAACGTTGACCTGTTTAAAGGTCTTACTCACATCGGCTATGGCGAGCGTGATCACACAGTCATCTGGAACAGCTGATGCTCTCATGCATGCTTCAGTGTTGCTTGCTTCGAAGTGAGCATAGAAGTTATTTAGCTCGTCTGATAGGTTCGTGTCACTGGGCAACTCGCGTCTGTGCTTCCCTTTGTTGTCCATAATAGTTTGCAAGCCCTGACACATCTGACAAATATTGGAGCCGGTGTAGTACGATTCAATCTTAGGCCATTTTTAACGCTTTGCCTATTTGATGGTTCATTGGAGGGCATAGCGGGATTTCTTATAAGCGGCCGATTTCTTAGAGGCCCGCTCCTTGAAAGCGGCAGCTCTACCCTTTAGCTCAGTGTGGATGTTGCCTGTAAACCATGGCTTCTGGTTGGGGTATGTATGTACGTACGGTCACTGTGCGACATCGTCGATGCACTTATTGATGAAGCCAGTGGTGATGTTGTGTACTCCTCAATGCCATCGGAAGAATTCTGAAACATATTTCAGTCTCTGCTTGCAAATCAGTCCTGTAGATTAGCATCTGCGTCATCTGACCACTTTCTTATTGAGCGAGTACTTTCTGCTTTAGTTTTTGCTTGTAAGCAGGAATCAGGAGGATAGAGTTATGGTCAGATTTCCCAAATAGAGGTTGAGGGAGAGCTTTGTACGCGTCTCAGTGTGTGGAGTAAAGGTGGTCGAGAGTTTTTTTTTCTCCCTCTGGTCGCACATGTAAAATCTGGTAGAAATTAGGTAAAACTGATTTAAGTTTCCCTGCATTAAAGTCCCCGGCCACTAGGAGTTCCACCTCCGGATGAGCATTTTCTTGTTGTCTTATGGCCTTATACAGCTCGTTGAGTGCCGTCTTAGTGCCAGCATCGGTTTGTGGTGGTAAATAGACAGCTACGTAAAATATACATACAAATTATCTTGGTAAATAGCTTACCATGAGATACTCTACCTCAGGCGTGCAAAACCAAGAGACTTCCTTAATACTAGATTTTGTTTACCAGCTGTTATTTACAAATAGACAGACCCTTGTCTTACAGACGTTCTATCTTAGTGATGGACCGAAAACCCAGCCAGCTGTATGTTATCCGTGTCATCGTTCAGCCACAACTCAGTGAAACGTAAGATATTACAATTTGTAATGACCCGTTGATAGGATAGTCTTGATCGGAACTCATTAATTTTATTATCCAGTGATTGCACGTTGACTAATAGGACTGACGGTAAAGGCAGATTACTCACTTGCCGTCGGATCCTTACAAGGCACCCCGACCTACGTCCCCGATATCTTTGTCTCTTCTTCATGCGAATGACGGGGATTTGAGCCTTGTCGTGTGTCTGAAGTAAATCCTTCGCGTCCGACTCGTTAAAGAAAAAAATATTTTAAATCTTTAAAATAAGCTTTTTTTTAAGGAACATTTCTGGGATCTTTTATTTCCGCACTTTACATGTTGCGTTTATATTTCTGTTCAGTATAGCTGATGCTCTTTTCCAGAGTGACTTAGAGTTAGTGCATTCAACTTAAGACAGCAAGATATGACAACCACATATAAAAATGTTTGTATTCCTTCATTACGAAGGTTCTCTATTATTTTCCCTTTGTTTTTGAACTTCCCCTTGCAATTAAAATCTCCCTGTGCTCTGGCTCTCTAACATGTTTAATTGGTTGTGCCATCTTGATGTCTAGTGTTTAAAAATTTGTGTGAAAGATGAGAAGATAAAAAACATTTCTCTAATGTTTGGAGGATCGTTAGTGGTATTTTCTGTGGGGTTGAATTAATGATAGTCTCTATGATTCATTATACTCTGGTTATACTACCCTGCTGTTTAGTCACTTTTACAAAACCAACACGACTTCTTAATCAGCCAATGTATTTGTGTCAATGCACTGCACAACCAACTAGTGTCACAGCATTTAGATCCTTAACATTAGGACACAACCAAGGAGCTATTAGCATTGTGAGACTAACTTACTTTACATCAAGTGGACAAATTAACCAACAGGGATGTTGTTTGTTTGATCAGTTAAAACTGTAGTGATTGCATTCTGCATGTTCAGTTCACCTAATACTATTGCTATTAGTCTAGAGTCTGTCGGTAATTGTGATGTCATCATGGTGCCATGGCATGGAGGTCTAGTGTTCCTAGCGTGAGTGGGTCTCTCTCCCACTAGACCAGGCCACGTTGTTGGGCTGAGTGAGTCCATGGCCCCCTCTCTGGTCTCTGGGGATAATGAGTATCTTGCTGTGGGAGAGGAGCTGGAGCCCTTGGGGAGGTTCACACTAATCAGAGAGGTGTGAAGGCATTAGCCAGGCCTGTCTAACTCGACCACCTCATTAAGGGAGAAACTGAACTTTATGTACGTAAATGGAACTTTATTCCCTTTTTTGCACTTTTACCTGTATGTGTATTCTGATCTTGAATTTAAGCATGGTGAGATTTGCCAGTGTCAGAAAGGTACGTGTTTGGGGTGGAGATCAAAGAAATTGAGGTGTGGCGGAGTTGTGTCATATTCTAAACTTGACTTAATTCCCTAATAATTCCACCACCTTTATGTGTGAGGAAACCACGAATAAGGTCGAGCAAACCTGCCGGTTCCAAGTGGAAAAAGCATTTATATATTTTTGCGATAGAAATAACAGCATTCCCCATGCACTGTAATTTATAAATTGATATGATAAGAGCTAGGTAAACTAGAAAAGTACATTTTCTGAAGAAAACGTGTTGTGCTTGTTAACTTATTATAAAGTATTTATGGTTGTGAAATAAGTTATAGTAATGGTAGTGACTTGTTATAATTGAAAAAAGTAGGTAGATGGAAAGATTGAATGAATGAACAGGATAAGACAGGATAGCCTAAACATGTGAAAGTTGGTTTGGTGTCTTTAAACTTGAACGGTTCGAGAGTTACTGTTGGTGAGTTATTTTGCAAATGTAGGCAAATGTATGCAAATGTATATAGTTGTAGTTGATAAAGATTTTAAAGAATTTGAATTTAGGATAGCCTGAATTTTTTAAAGTTGGTATTGTAGCTTAACTGGCCAAGGAGTAGAATTTTGTATAGCTACCTCTGTATCAAACCCATGTTAAGTTATGTTAAGTTATGCACATTTTTAATGGTTATAGTTCAAATGTATATATAGTATCAAAACTCTGAATGCAAACAATCTAAGTTGGGTCAGTCTGAGCATCTCAACGATAGTTTGACATTGATAGCTTAAACAGCGTAAGAACAGTAGTAAATCCAAATACTTCCCATTCAAGCCTATGGAGCTTTTATGAACATTTAAAATGGTTATTGTTAAAAAAAATATATAAATAGTATTACAATTCTGAATGCATTCATTCTAAGTACAGTGGTTCTTCCTTTGAAAGTTTTGAACTTATGCCATGACCGTTTGTGGCAGATTGCGGTAAATTGCGTTAGTCTGGCAACTATGGGTGACACTTAAATAACATGCCATAGAATTCTGCGGCACCCCACAAGCTGTGCTGCAGTACACCGCAACTTTTAAAGGAAGGACCACTGTAACTGACTTCAGTTTAAACATCTCAATACCATTTAAGTCGATGGGCCTTTTTTTGCCAATGAAATGTATTGAGAGCTCATTTAAAATGGTTATAGTTCAAAAGTATAAATGTTAAACAAATTCAGAATCTGATCTGCTGACTGGTCAGTTGCGCTCTGTAATGTTTTAATCATATGCTCCAACTTTTCCTGTTTCCTTCCATTTGTAGGCTATAGCCTATGTTAAATATTATTAGCCACTATCTGTAGTGACCATAAGTAATCATTTATAATAATTATAATTATAATATGAATATATATATATATAATAATAATATAAATATATATACACAGTAACAGTCCAAAGTTTGGAAACACCTACTTATTCAAGGGTTTTCTTTATTTGACTAATTTCTACATTGTAGAATAATAGTGAAGACATCAAAACTATAAAATAACAGGTATGGAATCGTGTAGTAACCAAAAGTGTTAAACAAATCAAAATAAATGTTATATTTGTGTCACGACTTCTGCCGAAGTCGATGCCTCTCCTTGTTCGGGTGGTGCCCGGCGGTCGACGTCACCGGTCTTCTAGCCATCATTGATCCATTCATAATTTTCCATTGGTTTTGTCTTGTCTTCCTACACACCTGGTTTCAATCCCATTCATTACCTGTTGTGTATTTAACCCTCTGTTTCCCATCATGTCTTTGTCAGAGATTGTTTTATGTTCAGTTCGTGTTGTTTTGCATTTGGTGCGCGACAGGTCCTCGTACCCAATTTGTTTCATTTGTACTTATGGTTTTGGAGTTATGTTTTGTTTTATTAAATTACTCCATTTTACCAAGTTCAATTCTCCTGCGCCTGACTTCCCTGCCACCTTTACACACGATTGTGACAATTTGAGATTCTTCAAAGTAGCCACACTTTGCCTTGTTGACAGCTTTGCATACTCTTGGCATTCTCTCAACCAGCTTCACCTGTAAATATTTTACAACAGTCTTGAAAGAGTTCCCACATATGCTAATCACTTATTAGCTGTTTTTCATTCACTCTGCGGTCCAACTCATCCCAAACCATCTCAATTGGGTTGAGGTCAGGTGATTGTGGAGGAGAAGTCATCTGTGTCCTGAATTCTAAATAAAGCACCCCCACACCATCAAACCTCCTCCTCCATGCTTCACTGTGGGAACTACACATGTGGAGATCACCCGTTCACTTACTCCGTGTCTCACCAAGACACAACGGTTGGAACCAAAAATCTAAAATTTGGACTAATCAGACCAAGGGACAGATTGCCAGTGGTCTAATGTCCATTGCTTGTGTTTCTTGGCCCAAGCAAGTCTCTTCTTATTATTGGTGTCCTTTAGTAGTGGTTTCTTTGCAGCAATTAGACCATGAAGGCCTGATTCACACAGTCTCCTCTGAACAGTTGATGTTGAGATGTGTCAGTTACTTGAATTTTGTGAAGCATTTATTTGGGCAGCAATTCCTGAGTCTGGTATCTCAAATTAACTTATTTTCTGCAGCAGAGGTAACTCTGGGTCTTCCTTTCCTGTGGCGGTCCTCATGAGAGCCAGTTTCATCATAGCGCTTGATTGGTTGTGCGACTGCACTTGAAGAAACTTTCAAAGTTATTCAAATTTTCCGTATTGACTGACCTTCATGTCTTAAAGTAATTATGGACTGTCATTTCTCTTTGATTATTTGTGACCCGTTTCAGGAAACTAGGCATATGTCACAGGTCACTACTTCATAGGAGAGCCGTTTGAACATTTGAACGTTTTTGGCTGAGATAATGAGTGGGCTCGACATGCCGAGAGATGAGTTTGGATTGGTCTGCCATATAGCACGCTTCTGTCTATTTGAGCTGGTCAGTATGTTTATGTAATCCTGTCTAACACTGATTTTTTTTTAAATGTATCATGTGGTAAAACTTAACAAAATACTCCACTATGCAAGTATCCATTTCAATAGAATGTCACTGCAACAACTGTTTCAGAGCACTCTCGTCTGAGTGTGCCAGAGCGCAGAATAACTGATGAATTTACAAACGCTCAACACCCGTTGAATATGGCCGGTGTCAGTAAATGTTGGCAAAAAAGTGTAATTAAATTGTTGTAAGGAGCACAGTTGCAGTCACCAAAGCTCTGGATAACATGAAAACAGCCTAACCAGCTCTGCTAGGTCGAGTAAAATGGTAAAAGTTTGGGAAGGGGCTAAAGTTTAAGATTATTCTCATGCCATTGCACACGGTCAGTGTAAACCAGAGTGACTTGACACAACGGGCCAAGCAAGCTGTACAAACAAAATGGAAATGACACAGGACGTATTATCTAATGAAAGGGGTTACAGTCTGTCGTGAAGCGTTCATCCATGTATACGGGTAAGACTCTAGCTACAGTTTTAGACATACATTTCTAATTTTGTCAGAAAGTTGTTTTCTTTGAAAGTTAAAGCTTACTGTTAGCTAGCTAGCTGAAGTTAGATGGCTGACTCGCTAGCTAACATTACATTTATGATCTGTGTGTAGTAATGTTATCTCAGAATGCCATTTCGCATTGCTAGTTATAGCCTAATGTTAGCTAGCTAACTATCTAACATTGAACGTATTTGGTTATATTTAGCTATCTATGACAATCGGTTTGCATTGCTAGTACTCTATAGATTGTGATTATGGTTCATTGCTAGCTAGCTACATGAATAAACAAAAGATCCCAAGTTAAAATGTACTATTAGCTAGCTAGCTGACGATAGATAGCTGGCTCTCTAGCTAACATTACGTTTATGAGCTGTGTGTACTAATGTTATCTCAGAATGCCATTTATCATTGCTAGTTATATCCTAATGAAGATTACATGACCCATGAAGTTAGCCAGGTGTGTCTGATGGTGATTGCGGCTATCTATTGTATAATAATGCCAAAATATTTGTATCTGGAATTTGTCTTTCAGCATCAGTAGAACACGCCTGACTCTCCTCCACCAGTCATACAAGGAGAATGGTCTTATGCCTCCCATCAAAAATAGAGCTGGCCCAAGCAAGCACAGGTTACACCTGAATGAGGACTTGCAGCGAGTTGTGAACTTCATCAACAACTACGTAGAAGATAATGCAATAGTATTACCAGGACACCACCCAGGACACAAACACACACAACACACACAAACACACACAAACACATCTCACGCGACAAAAGCAGAGGTGTGGAGTCTCTACAAGGAATCAATGACAACACTTGATATGTAAAGCATAAGCAACACGTTTTGATTATTTAATTTACCTCCAACATGATTGGCACCACATTTATTGATCTCACATCATTTTTTTGTAATTTCCTGATTTACAACTTCGATGCTCTGGAGCCTGGTGTTGTTGTCGGACTCAGTCGGGACATGGTTTCAGCTGTTGCACAATGCTGACATCCTTCCTCCCATAGATGGTCGGCCTGTACAAGCACCACCTGGACTGGACACAGCTATACAGACAGATATTTTTTGAGAAGATCAGGGAGTTTTGTGACGAAGAGGCTATGGACACTGTCACATCTGCTCCTGCTACGCCCTCTGGTGTTCATCCGGTGTCTTCTTAACCTGCAGTTACTTCCCCTGCACACTCTCTCTCTCCCTCTCCCTCTCTGTGTGATTGTGTGGTTGGAGACAGGTGTGCTGGAGTCAGAGCAGATCCCTACCAGCTGCAACTCATTCCATAATCAAGACCTCTACAAATACTTATTCCTGCCACTTCCACTCTACCAGCTCGTAATCTCTGCTCGGTCAGTTCATGATTCTAGCCATTTGTGATTATTCAAGATCCTGTTACTCTGCTGTGCCTGTTTCCCTGCCTGACACTGTTCATTCTCTCATTGCAGTTACCGCTCTGTCTCTGGCTCCTGTCTCCTGTTCCACATCTCACCACCCAACTACCTTGCACTGGAGTTTACTCACCACCACTTGGATTCCCCTCAGGACCTGTTTACCCTGTTCTACTCAGCTAACTCCAACCTCAGTCTCCACATCTGGTTTTCCTGCAACTCATCCGAGCTTTCCTGGATCTGCACTCCATATCTCCCTGTGTAACAATAAATATGTTGGTTCATTCATCCCCGTTTCCTCATCTGAGTCTGCTCTTGGGTTTCCCTGTGTCGCTCCGCTTAACAGACATCACATGCACTGCACCAAAGTCAAGGGCAGGACAGAAACAGCCTCTCCGAATATAGATTATTGTTCATACGTGGTTCGGACGGACCAGTTCATCACTGAGGGCGAGTACTAGCTGCAGTGCCTCTATTCAAATGACTCTCTCCTAACACACACGCCATACGTTGCTGCTACTATTTTTTTATCAGCCACTTTACCCCTGATTGTATGCATATAACTACCTCATCTATCACTTATATTGTTGTTGTTCTTCTACATACTGTATATCTGTTTCTGATATTGCTACTATGCAAGTAACCATTTCGCTGTAACGTTACACCTTCTGTAGAGACCCATCCACTTAGTAAGATGTGGCCGGGGGTTATAGCCTTTCTTTCACATGACCCATCAATTTAGACAAGTGTTTCTGGGTAAGCGTCATCTAATATTTATAAAATATTTTTATCTGGACACTTTCTGTTCACCTGGTATATTTCCTTATTGTACGTTACTACTTTTACCACTTTTGGTCTTAATCTTTACTAAACTAATCTTTTCAGCACATGACCTCACATGTAAACCCTTAAAGAGATGGGTGGCAATGCTGAATGGGTGTAGACAAAGGAGAGCTCTCCAGTTGACACCAACACATTCAAAGGCCATTTTCTCAAAAGTGAGGTTAGAAAGTTTATCAACTTTCAAAGCACAGTTACTTTCCCATTCTTCCTCAAATGCAGTGTGTGATATATATCATTTTGTAGCTCTGAGTCTCTGATTTTACTCAATGTAAAAACACAATTTCAAATTTTGCTACATAAGACCGAATCAAGGCGGTCGGTCACATTTGAGCTGTTCTTGTCATAAAATGGACTTGGTCTTTTTTCACATCTGGCTATCTACTGTATACCACACCTACTTTATCACAACAACTGATTGGCTCAAACGCATTATGAAGGAAAGAAATTCCACAAATGAAATTTTAACAAGGCACACCTGTTAATCTAAATGCATTCCACATGACTACATCATTAAGCTGGTTGAGAGAATGCCAAGAGTGAGCTGTCATCAAGGCAAATGGTGGCTAATTTGAAGAATGTCAAATATAAAATATATATGTGTTTAACACTTTCTGGGTTACTACATGATTCCATATGTTATTTCATAGTTTTGATGTATTTAATATTATTCTACAATGTAGAAAATATTACAAATAAAGAAAAACACTAGAATTAGAACGTGTGTCCAAACTATTGACTGGTACTGTATGTATACAGTTGAAGTCGGAAGAAAACATACACTTAGGTTGGAGTCATTAAAACTTGTTTTTCAACCACTCAACAAATGTCGTGTTAACAAACTATAGTTTTGGCAAGTCGGTTAGGACATCTACATTGTGCATGACACAAGTCATTTTTCCAACAATTTGCACTGTTCGCACCAAAGTACGTTCATCTCTAGGAGACAGAATGCATCTTCTTCCTGAGCGGTATGACAGCTGTGTGTTAATAGTGTTGATGGTGTTAATACTTGCGTGCTTTTGTTTGTACAGATGAACGTGGTACCTTCAGGTGTTTAGAAATTACTCCCAAGGATGAACCAGACTTGTGGAGATCTACAATTGTTTTCTGAGGACTTGGCTGATTTCTTTTGGTTTTCCCATGATGTCAAGCAAAGAGGCGCTGATTTTGAAGGTAGGCCTTGAAATACATCCACAGGTACACCTCAAATTGACTCAAATGATGTCAATTAGCCTATCAGAATCTTCTAAAGCAATGACCTATATAATAATATATGAGTAATAATATATTGGCTAACTGAATGAGCCAACCTTTTATTTATTTCCTTTATAAATGCTGTCAGTCCTTGTGGTTGTGGCTGAGGGTCAAGTAATAGTGGGTATTATTTAATGAAGGCCAAATACAAATTGTAGTAAACATTAATAGGAACATGTAGGCTTATTAAATCATTATGGAGCTCATTATGGAGCTCAAACCATTACCTTGAACTTGATGCACAGCGCAAGACTTGGCAGGTGCCATCAAACAGTTCCATGGTCAGTGTTGGCAATTGGGTTATACTTATTAGTACATGTACACTATTCTCTATATTATAATTATAGGCCTATTGTAGGCTACAATAGGCCGACTTCCAACGTCACCATTGATGAATTGAATGTGGCAACTTTCAGAATGAATCAAATCACCTTTTTTCTGTTTGTGCATGAAGGCTCTATTTTTCCATGACGATTCATAAGATTCATGATGATTCCCTAAACATAAACAATGTGTGAAATCAGAGTGTTTTTAAATGGAGACAAATATGCATATGTTTTCATGGCTATCTTCATGGCTAATAGGGTGGAGGTGTATGTTTCAACTACTCATGGTGTGATTGTGATAACATAGAGGAACTCAAGTCCGTTTGTTCACCCGACCTAGAATACCTCACAATCAAATGCCGACCGTATTTCCTTCCAAGAGAATTCTCTTTGGTTATAGTCACAGCCGTGTATATCCCCCCTCAAGCCAATACCATGACGGCCCTGAAAGATCTTCACTGGACTTTATTCAAACTGGAAACCACATATCCTGAGGCTGCATTTATTGTATCTGGGGATTTTAACAGCAAATTTGAGGAAAACACTACCAAAGTTCTATCAACACATTGACTGTATGTAGGACTTGCATTGCCAAAACAATCGACCACTGCTACTCCAACTTCAGGGATGCCTACAAGGCCCTCCTCCGCTCTTCTTTCGGCAAATCTGATCACGACTCCATTTTGATCCTCCCTTCCTATAGGCAGAAACTCAAACAGGAAGTACCCGTGCTGTGGAATGCTGGTCTGACCAATAAGAATCCATACTTCAATATTGTTTTGATCACAATCTTGAACATATCATGGGATATGTTCCGGGTAGCGTCTATGAATAACATTGGCTGGAGTGTTTAAGGACATATTCAATCTCTCCCTATCCCAGTCTGCTGTCCTCACATGCTTCAAGATGTCCACCATTGTTCCTGTACCCATGAAAGCAAAGGTAACTGAACTAAATGACTATCGCCCCATAGCACTCACTTCTGTCATCATTAATTGCTTTGAGAGACTAGTCAAGGATCATATCATCTCTACCTTACCTGACACACTAGACCCACTTCAATTTGCTTACCACCCCCAATAGAGCCACAGACGATTCAATCGCCTTTGTACTGCACACTGCCCTATCCCTTCTGGACAAGAAGAATACCTATGTAAGAATTCTGTTCATTGACTATAGCTCAGCATTCAACACCATAGTATCCTCCAAGCTCATCATTAAGCTCGGGGCCCTGGGTCTGAACCCCGCACTGTGCAACTGGGTCTTGGACTTCCTGACTGTAGTATGCCTGATTACCAAAAATTACGAGACAGCCTAGAGGAATCAAGTGAGGGCCCTGGGAGTGTGGTGCCAGGAAAATAACCTCTCACTCAACGTCAACAAAGCAAAGGAGCTGATCGTGGACTTCAGGAAACAGCAGAGGGAGCAGCCCCATCCATATCGTCGGGACAGCAGTGGAGAAGGTGGAAAGCTTCAACTTCCTCAGGGTTCAAATCACTGACAAACTGACATGGTCCACCCACAAGAAGAAGGCACAACAGCACTGAGGAGGCCTCAGGACGCTGAAGAAATGTGGCTTGGCACCTAAAACACTCACAAACATTTACAGATGCACAATTGAAAGCATCCTGTCGGGCTGTATCACAGCCTGGTACAGCAACTGCACCGCCCACAAATGCAGGGCTCTCCAGAGGGTGCATCACCGGCGGCAAACTACCTGCCCTCCAGGACACCTACAGCACCCGATGTCACAGGAAGGCCAAAAAGATCATCAAGGACAACAACCACGCAAGCCACTGCCTGTTCACCCCGCTATCATCCAGAAGGTGAGGTCAGTTCAGGTTCATCAAAGCTGGGACCGAGAGACTGAAAAACAGCTTCTATCTCAAGGCCATCAGACTGTTAAATAGCCATCAGTAGCACCTTAGAGGCTGCTGCCCTATATACATAGACTTGAAATCTCTGGCCACAGGGCGGCAGGGTAGCCTAGTGGTTAGAGCGTTGGACTCGTAACCGAAAGGTTCAAATCCCCGAGCTGACAAGGTACAAATCTGTCGTTCTGCCACTGAACAGGCTAACCCATTGTTCCTAAGCCATCATTGAAAATAAGAGTTTGTTCTTAACTGACTTGCCTAGTTAAATAAAGGTAAAAACACTAGTCACTTCAATAATGTTTACGTATTTTTGCTTTTCTCATCTCATATGTACAGTGCCTTGCGAAAGTATTCGGCCCCCTTGAACTTTGCGACCTTTTGCCACATTTCAGGCTTCAAACATAAATATATAAAACTGTATTTTTTTGTGAAGAATCAACAACAAATGGGACACAATCATGAAGTGGAACGACATTTATTGGATATTTCAAACTTGGGCGTGCAAAATTATTCAGCCCCTTTACTTTCAGTGCAGCAAACTCTCTCCAGAAGTTCAGTGAGGATCTCTGAATGATCCAATGTTGACCTAAATGACTAATGATGATAAATACAATCCACCTGTGTGTAATCAAGTCTCCGTATAAATGCACCTGCACTGTGATAGTCTCAGAGGTCCGTTAAAAGCGCAGAGAGCATCATGAAGAACAAGGAACACACCAGGCAGGTCCGAGATACTGTTGTGAAGAAGTTTAAAGCCGGATTTGGATACAAAAATATTTCCCAAGCTTTAAACATCCCAAGGAGCACTGTGCAAGTGATAATATTGAAATGGAAGGAGTATCAGACCACTGCAAATCTACCAAGACCTGGCCGTCCCTCTAAACTTTCAGCTCATACAAGGAGAAGACTGATCTGAGATGCAGCCAAGAGGCCCATGATCACTCTGGATGAACTGCAGAGATCTACAGCTGAGGTGGGAGACTCTGTCCATAGGACAACAATCAGTCGTATATTGCACAAATCTGGCCTTTATGGAAGAGTGGCAAGAAGAAAGCCATTTCTTAAAGATATCCATAAAAAGTGTTGTTTAAAGTTTGCCACAAGCCACCTGGGAGACACACCAAACATGTGGAAGAAGGTGCTCTGGTCAGATGAAACCAAAATTGAACTTTTTGGCAACAATGCAAAATGTTATGTTTGGCGTAAAAGCAACACAGCTGAACACACCATCCCCACTGTCAAACATGGTGGTGGCAGCATCATGGTTTGGGCCTGCTTTTCTTCAGCAGGGACAGGGAAGATGGTTAAAATTGATGGGAAGATGGATGGAGCCAAATACAGGACCATTCTGGAAGAAAACCTGATGGAGTCTGCAAAAGACCTGAGACTGGGACGGAGATTTGTCTTCCAACAAGACAATGATCCAAAACATAAAGCAAAATCTACAATGGAATGGTTCAAAAATAAACATATCCAGGTGTTAGAATGGCCAAGTAAAAGTCCAGACCTGAATCCAATCGAGAATCTGTGGAAAGAACTGAACTTCTGTTCACAAATGCTCTCCATCCAGCCTCACTGAGCTCGAGCTGTTTTGCAAGGAGGAATGGGAAAATATTTCAGTCTCTCGATGTGCAAAACTGATAGAGACATACCCCAAGCGACTTACAGCTGTAATCGCAGCAAAAGGTGGCGCTACAAAGAATTAACTTAAGGGGGCTGAATAATTTTGCACGCCCAATTTTTCAGTTTTTGATTTGTTAAAGTTTGAAATATCCAATAAATGTCGTTCCACTTCATGATTGTGTCCCACTTGTTGTTGATTCTTCACAAAAAAAGACAGTTTTATATCTTTATGTTTGAAGCCTGAAATGTGGCAAAAGGTCGCAAAGTTCAAGGGGGCCGAATACTTTCGCAAGGCACTGTATATATTGTATTGTATCGTATTCTACTGTATCTTAGTCTATGCCGCTCAGACATTGCTCGTCCAAATATTTATATATTCTTAATTCCTTTAGATTTGTGTGTATTGTTGTGAAATTGTTGGATATTACTGCATTGTTGGAGCTAGAAATACACGCATTTTGCTACACCCGCAATAACATCTACTAAACGTGTATGTGACATAACATTTGATTTGATTTGATATTCTGAAGCCATTCTTCATAGTCTACATTCAAGTCTTGTGCAGATCAAATTCTTATTAAAAAGAACATCGTATTTAAAGGGATTGCTTTAGATAAATTAACAGAAAAACTAATTTAACAAAAACTCCCTGATCAAATTGGTAGGCTACCGAGTGGGTGTTTTCTGGGGTTGAATTAAATGTATTCAGTGCCTGCAACAGAATCATACCCGTAAACCTCATTACGTACCTCCTTCCGATAAGTCTGAATACCAACTACTGAGAAGTGCATATGTAATGCGTGCTTAGTCTGAATCGGCCCCTAACTACATAGGAAGGTTAGCTCCACACAACAGGTCCTTGGTCATAAGTAGTGTAAATATACTGTATAGAGAATATGGTGTCATTTGGGACACATTCCTAAGCACTAGAAGGGTCAGCTCAGTGGAGACTGGTGGGGGGACTTCACTGTGCTCTGCTAACATGGTACAACCAGGGAAGAACCAGGGGGATGAGCCCCTGTTTACCCCCACACTGCACTGCAGCTCTGAGGAGCTGGGTGTTTGCTTTAGGGGGTCAGAAATGTGTAGATTTACTCGTTTCTGAGTACAGACCAGTGTGAGAGTTACGAGTTAGGACTGTGTGTGTGTGTGTGTGTGTGTGTGTGTGTGTGTGTGTGTGTGTGTGTGTGTGTGTGTGTGTGTGTGTGACAGCCCCACCGTTAAACAGACTAACAATCTCAGACTACTCCCTGGAGACCTCTTATCTGCAGAAAGGCATCTTTGAGTTGATAATCCTGCTCGTCACCTCAGCACCACACACACACACACACACACACACACACACACACACACACACACTCCCCTCCTTGTCACTTCAGCACATCACACACAAACACACACACACACTCCCATTCAGCATCCCCCATCCCTTCTCACCCCCGCTCCCCTGCCCAGACCCCAAGGGAGAGAGAGGGCTGCTACCTGTCATTGCTTATGCCTCCTGGCGGCTGAACCAGAGAGGAGGAGGGTGGAGAGTGAGAGGTTGTCACTGTGCCCCGCATGAGTCACATTTCTAAAATTAACCAAACTAATTTTGTTTTATTAAGGTCGACGTGCTAGCTTAAAATGGTCAACTACAGAGGATCACCAACGTGTGACTGTCAAAAACCCTGGACAGCAGCATCATGTTCTAACAGACAGATAGAATCACATCAAATTATTCCTCTCCTCTGCGCTCCTCTCCTCCCTCGGCTGCCCATTAACAGTCATTACTCATTCTTTGAAATTCTCCCCTGCAACAAAACATTTGAATGACAACGGCATAATCCTATAACATCCCTACCAACATTTCCCTGACTAGTGCTCCGTACAGCTCCGCTCCCCTTTCCTTCCCTGGGTTCTTCAATCTCAAATCAATCAGAAGGAAAACAAACGACCTGGTTTCATATCACCACTGACTGACACACAGACACACACACACACACACACACACACACACACACACACACACACACACACACACACACACACACACACACACACACACACACACACACACACACACACACACATACGGTGATGTCTGAAATAGCTCCTCACTACAGAGGGAAATGAGTGTTTCCACGGTACAAAAGGTTCCATTAGTTGTGGCTGACCTGGTGCTATTGTGACGCCTGGCCCCTGAACAGGGCACCCTGGGACGGGCTGGGAAGGGGGGGATTGGGTATATGTCCCAGATAGCACCCTATACCCTATTGAATGGCCATAGGGCTCTTGTTAAAAGTAATGCACTATATAGGGAGGAAATAGGGTGTCATTCGGGACAAGTGAGAGGGGAGGACGAGCTCTGTGCTGTAATCCTCTGTGTACCTGGGTGGTTTATACCTGCTCTACTGGAAGAAGGCCAGAAATACTGTCTTTCCCTCTCACTAGGAATCTCGCTCTCTCTCTTTCTCAATCTTTCTCCCTCTCTTTCAATCTCTCTCTCTCTCTGCTCCTCTGTCTCTCTCCTCTCTCCAGATCTTTATCTCCCATGCACACTTTTGCTCTGTGTGTGTGTCTTGTACACTACTTCAAATATTGTACTAGGGTAAATGGGATTCTGTAATTGAACTGATCCTACCATTGTTCCCAATGTTGTAGGAGAGAGGCATTGCTCTGTCTGTCTGTCTGTCGTGTGTGTGTGTGTGTGTGTGTGTGTGTGTGTGTGTGTGTGTGTGTGTGTGTGTGTGTGTGTGTGTGTGTGTGCGTGCGTGCGTGCGTGCGTGCGTGTGTGTGTGTGCATGCTTTTGTTGTGTGGGATGTGTAGCTGAGATAGTGTTGATGTAATTAGTGATGTGCCAGGTTGGTCTGTCCTGTCTGTGTGATTTACTGCTGCTATCTACCTGCTACTGTTGTTCCTCTCGACTTCACTGGTAGTCTACACAAAAACAAGGCACTCTAAATGCTGACTGTACTGCCTACTACTCTGGAGTCCACACTGGAGGACCACTCCGGTCCACGCTGCCACTCCAGTCCACGCTGGAAACAAGTGTTTTGTTGTATATGTTTTTTACCCAAATAAATTCAATTCACACTGGGAGTCCACACACATACAAGACATCCTGAACACTGTATGTGCCTGTTTCTAAGCAAACACAGTAAGCAGTTAACAGCTAGCACATGGCCCAATAAAACAGGATGATGTCATAATTGGCCTACGATAGAGGGTTACTGAAACTGATACAAGAGTTGGAATTGCATTCCCTTTCTTCGTTCCCTTTCATCATTCTTGAATAGCTATGCAGTTTGGGAGTGGTGACTGAGGACTAAGGGGGAGGGGCTAAATTATGTGGAGATTATATAGCAAATGGTTCTCATTCTCCCCGAGCATGTTCCTTCATTAGCCCTAACCACGCAGCGCTAAGCAGCGCAGTGTGTCGTGTGGAGCAGAGAGGGACCAGAGTAGAGCAGGAGTGGCTGTACTAAGTGGTACAGAGCACATCAGCAGTTGGGTGAAATTCAACTGCCACTTTCAATGTTGATCACATATTGCAACTCGCAGCAACCCGCAACCCCGCAAGGCCGTAGTCTCGCACCGCGTCTGGGAAAGAGATGAAATGAAAGAAGAAGAGACATTTGTTTGTAATCCTACAAAGCAACACGGCAGAGAGAGATAGAATAAATAAATGCATAGTTGTATTGCAAATTGAGACTACGAGAAATGAGAAATAGGCCCAGGCCAGGGTTGCAAAACATAAATAACTCTAACTGTCATTTGGAATATAACTTTGAAGTCAAATCAGGGTTGATAGAAAAATGTTTCTGTCACTCTGTCTGTCACTACTACATTTTGAGTTTAACTTTAGTATTCCAATAGAGCTTCTCCATAGATATTTGAAGACAAATCAGGATTGATAGAAGAATTCTGTTACATAAGACTGCCCCTGAAGTGTCTGTCACCGAATTGTCTGTCACTTCATCACATTATCATGGAGAGTGAAGTTGTGAAGACGTATTAGGTTGATGTGAGTGATATAGCCTATTTGAGCAAATGCCTAAATTATGTTAAGTGAAGTTCATCTTCTTTTCCCTTCTTGTGCAACAATAGGCCTCTCTACTGACTGGTATCAGTCACATGGTGTGCAGTAATCGCCAAGGAGACCTGACACTGCCTTCTCACTTTTCTTGTCTTTACTTGTTTTTTTGTTTTTTTAAATACTGCCAACATTTTAGGTGCTAAAAAGTTCAAAGCTTGTATTTGTTTGTTGTTTTTCTCACGTTATTGGAGGGTATGCGCTATGCAGCTGTACCGTCATCTACCCTATTACAGTTTTTTTACGATTGCTTACACACTAAAATTGAACTTTTCCCACAATTAGCAAAACCTTACACTCAAGGAGCAAAACACAAGGCTAGATTTGCACAACTGTAAGCACATTGTCAGCTTCACACTATTTGCAAAACATTACACACAGTGATTTGCAAAACACTAAACACACTTGTATACATCAGACACAGAAGTATATCATGATGTCACTTCCTTGCAATTCCAAAGCACTGACCGTCAAATTACCACACCTATGAGCCACTCTGTTAAACACAGCCATCAGGTGCACAAACACATGATTGCTAAATTGTAGACACACCAATCAGGTTTAAGCACTATAAAAATGCAGCAGGTAGGTTCACCTGCCTTCAACCACAATGGAAGGAGTCAGAAGAAGAGTGAGGTGAGAGGAGGAGTACACAGAGAAGGGGGTAGAGGAAGAGGCAGAGGCCGAGGAAGAGGTCGAGCCAGAGGTCGAAGAAGACCTGAAGCAGGAGGAGAACGTGCACAAAGAAGAAGAGGACCAAACTTATCAAATGACATTCGTGCAACACTAGTGGACCATGTTGTGAACCACGGATTGACGCTAAGGGAGGCTGGACTGAGAGTTCAGCCAAATCTTAGCAGATATACAGTGGCATCTGTCATAAGGACTTTTCGACAGGAAAACAGATTAAAGATCTGTCAACAGTTACAGTAATCATCCGCTTATTGAATGCACCATATCAACACTTGTGATACCCCTTCCTGTGACATTGTACAGTAAGTTACATGTATTATTCTCTACATAGGTTTGAGGGTCGGGAACGACAAGGAGGAAGGGGGCCCATATTCACGGAAGAACAAGAGTGAGAGATAATAAACATGGTTTTGGCCAATAATGCTATCAGGCTCAGAGAACTACAAGCCAACATTATTGGTGACCATGCCATTTTCAATAATGTCCATCAGGTCTCTTAGTCAACACTGGCACGCATCCTGAAAAGACATCAGGTTCAAATGAAACAACTTTATCGAGTGCCTTTTCAGCGGAATTCAGAGAAGGTCAAACGGCTGTGGCATGAGTATGTGGAGGTTTGTATTGTTCACTTTAGCACTGATGTTGCATACTGCACACAACCTTTTTTTACATTGACTGTATACTAGACCTGAACTACACAATCTTGTCTTTCACTGTATTTCAGGGAGTTTTCCATCTGGATGCTGAGGAAATCCTGCATGAATTCATATATATTGATGAGGCAGGGTTCATCCTCACAAAAGCAAGAAGGAGAGGCAGAAATATCATTGGCCACAGGGCTATAATCAATGTCCCAGGGCAACGTGGGGGTAACATCACCCTTTGCACTGCCATTTCACAGCATGGGGTTGTCCTCCGTCATGCCAAAATGGGCCCTTACAACACACCTCACATTCTTACATTTTTGGACCGATTGCACCACATCGTCACAGCAGGTAATGAAATGCACCAGATGCAATACACGGTCATCTGGGACAATGTGTCATTCCACCGCTCTGCTTTGGTCCAGAACTGGTTTCAGCACCATCCACAGTTGACAGTACTGTACCTTCCACCATACTCTCCGTTTCTAAACCCTATCGAAGAGTTTTTCTCTGCATGGCCGTGGAAGGTTTACGATATCCAGCCCCAGGCTCAGGTACCCCTCATTCAGGCCATGGAGGACGCCTGTGACCAAGTCCCGCGTTGTCTTGCTAATGACGATATTGCGTGTGATGTTGATGAAATTCTCTGGCCAGATCCAGCTAGGCGAAGAGATAATGTATAGTATGTTTACTGTAGTATTTCTGTACAATATTGTCAGGTTTTTTTCCGAATTTTTTGCTATTTACTGTAATTGTAACCTGTACTGGATAGTATTTTACGTTTGTCTGCTTGCTGAGCTAACAGTGTTGTGTAGTAGCATGAAAACTGGGACATGTTTTGTTGTGATTTTTCATGTTGACTGATTTGGGTATATGGAGAGAAATAAATGATAATTTCCTCAGTCTGCAGCATTGGTCTTGTGTAGTGTTTATAGTTGCACTTTCTCTGTACTTCATTTACAGTACTCTAATCACTGACAATTAGACTTGCTAAAAGTGTTTTAGGTTAGCAACAGCAGTGTGTAACTGGTTCAAAAAGATTGAAGTCATGTGAAATGTGTGTGTTTCGTATGGTAACAAAATATTATTTTTATGAAGTCGTGTATAGTTTTGACAAAAGTGTTCCATTTGGCAAATGATCTGAAGTGTTGTGCTACTTTGGTGTAGGGTGGTGCTAATTGTGTGTAGTGTTTTGACAAACCGGGCCCTGTTTTCAAAATTGTGCTTAAACAATTGAAAAAAACTTACAAATGGCATGTTTCCTTCACCAGGTGGCAGTAAAGAGCCACATTGTCAGTATGGGGAGATGCACTGGCCTTTCACGCTCCATAGTCATGCAAGCAACAGATCCAACAAAATACACTTTTGGCCTACAATTTCAGAAATGAAATCATTTCTATCAGTCTGTCACTCCCCTCTCCATCTAAGAGTTGCTCTCCATGCACCCCTGCTCCTCCCATGCCAGCTCAAACTCTGGCCACCACTGTCTCTGACATGACACTCCATTCCCTTTCACAGTGCACTGCTTTTGAAAAGTAGTGCACTGTGTATGTGGTGCACTACGTATGGAAACGAGTGCCACGTCGGACATGAGTTCATTGACATGCTGTGCACTTTGGCCAGAGGTAACCTGGCTGGGGGTTGACACATACTGCATCATGCCGTGCCGTGAGGCTGAGCCATGTTCTCCATCACAGTCACTAAGGAACAGTAGCACATAGGCCGTAAGTGCTTTACATACACCAAAGACCCTCCGTATCAATATTGTAAAATTAGAAAGTGGCTTCAGGTCTGTAAGGGCCTGTGTGTGTGTTGGTTTGTGTGTGTGTGTTTGTGTGTGTGTTAACAGACAGACATGGATGGTAAAACTGCAAATAGCTTGACTGTAAATGAAGAGAGATCTAAGGTCACCATGCCCTATACCCATTGAACATTAATATTTCAAAATTGTTTACAGAGAATGGAGTTTTGAATCATCCTCTCAGGGTGATGTGGAGTTCCTTCCCGTATTTACCACAGCTTTTAAAGCAACACTACCGACTGCAAGCCAAGATACTGCTAATTTTGTATAGCCTTCACTACACATTAGTTAATTGTGAACAAAGATAAATAATCAGTCAAATCTGTCCTTTTTTTAAAGATTGAGGTGCCAAATTTGCATTTCTAGACGTGTTTAATTTAGTTTTTTTTTGTTAGATTTTGGGGTTTCATCCCGTAACGTGAATTTTTGTCTTACAAATGAATTGCATTTCAGAAGGTGGCAAATTTAGTTAGACAAAAAACTCTTTGTTCTCCCTATTTTTCATGAGATAACCAAACGTACATGATCAATAACACTAGAAAGAGAAATTGAGAAAGACAGAAAGAAAGGGATGGGCTGTTGTGCATAAGACAGACAGCAGGCCAAGGTGATGGTGAACAAGGAACAAGGAAATAAAGGAATAACAAGGAAATAAAGGAATAACAAGGAAATAAAGGAATAACAAGGAAATAAAGGAATAACAAGGAAAAAAGGTTGAAGGGACAAAAGGGAAAGAAAATTCTCTCACCTCACATTTTCTACTCAAACTAATGATCTCATAGTAGCCTAAAGTATAAATGTTTATATGAATGTTAACATTAGCCCTACTGGCTTGCTTGCTTTATTATTTCCATGTGTAATTGTAAGTGTGTCATTTGAATAAAAACTATAGTTTACAGACATGTAGAGTGGCCTAGTGTCAAGCAGGACTAAGGTCTGAGATAATTAGAATAGTGTGGTCTGCTGACTGCAAACATCGAGAAAACGAATGTGCACAGCCTAACAATCATCTCGGCCATAACCTCCCATGATGACTAACTAGTGTGAACCAACATCCTCTTCCAGTATTTGGGGGGTGCAATTCAAACAAAATAAATGTGTAAATTATATAATTTGAAACATTAAAGGAGAGCTGCAGAACCTAACCGCCATCGTTTCGACAGACATATATATTACATATATTATACCCCGATGAAGACAGCTTGTCTGTCGAAACGTTGGTTATTAGGTTATTCAATTATTGCATCTGAGCTCCTAGAGTGTGCGGCTCTCCTTTAATAGTTGAAGTGTTCTTTCGCCTCCAGATTTATGCCAACTTTTACCGACAGTTCTGGGAATATATTTGTAAAAAGCACACACCAGTTCAGTTGGCTACACAAGGCTGGTATTTTGTATTTGCATACAGGTGAGGGAGAAGTAAAACGGTAGGCTACCTGTCGAATCGAGAGAGAATGAGAGAGGAGAGAGAGAGAGAGAGAGAGAGAGAGAGAGAGAGAGAGAGAGAGAGAGAGAGAGAGAGAGCGCGCAAACAAACCAACGACATTTTCTCAGCAACCTCTCTAGCTTTGAGTGGAACAGAAGATGCTCTCGTGATCTTCACTCTCGTAGCCTATGCGTTCTCTTCTTGCGAAGGTGACTTTGCCTCTGCGCGCAAACTTCCCGACTTCCGTCAGCATCCATCCTTCTAAACTATGGATATGCATCACACTAACGAAACGGACCGGAGAAGCTAAGCCTGCAACTAGTTGTTCGTGTCGAAAACACTGTAAAATAGACTGATAAATACCGAAACTGCTAATATCGAAACTTTTTTTTATTTTTTTGTGTGTGCGCTCCCTGCCTGCTGTTGCTGCTGTGTGTATGTTAACCCAAGGAGGCTCGTAGTGTCAGGGTGGTCCGCAACGGAAGGTGTGCTGCGATGAAGGTACTCGGTTGGACCATTGTGATCCTCTCCCAGTGGATTTTACGAAAGGTAAGCGAGTCGGATAACGTCTGGTTAGGCTACTGAACCTTAACGTATTGAATTAACAGAAAGTTTTTGCACCGTTCTTCACTAATGTTCTTGTAAAATGTCAAACATGTTGTCTGTAAATGGTGTTTATCAAAATACTTTCAGAAGGTAATGGACCCCATCATCACGAGAACATTTTCAAATACATTCATAGACGAGTAACGTTTAGCCAATAGAGATGTTAGGTCGGGCTCATCTCTAAAATCTACCAAAGAGGATAACCTACTATTTGACATTCCACCTGTGTGACCTGCCAGTCCAGTCCAGCTACTACGTGAGAAGCGATGAGATGTCCAGATACATAAGCGCGCTTTTCAACCCCACTTTTTTTTTCATTATTTATTTATTTTTTTGACAGTTGCTTGTATCTCATGACTAATTAGCATATGTTTCCGAGGATAGTGTTTTTAACAGTTCGGGAGAATGGTGAGCTTCTCTGGAATGGAAGAGCGAGCGCATTACTTTTCCGCACACACCCTGCCACGCGCGGAGGCTCGCTTGGCCGATTTTCAACCGTAAAGCAGCATGCAGACAAACAGCTCCAGATCCTTACTGGCTCACAGCCCCGCGCTTCGCTGACTCAATTATTCCGTCTGAGCGTTTCCCTTCCCCCCACTTAAGCATCCCGCCATTATCTATTTATCTATTTGCGCTGGCAGCAACTTCCTTCAAATTTCTTCAGAAGTTAAAAATGCCTTGGGCTTGTTTTATCTTCACATCGTTTTACTAAGCAAATAGTTTGTGTGTTTATTATAGTTGGAATTTACAGTGTGTGTGTGTGTGTGTGTGTGTGTGTGTGTGTGTGTGTGTGTGTGTGTGTGTGTGTGTGTGTGTGTGTGTGTGTGTGTACGTGTGTGTGCGCGTGTGTGTATGTGTGAGAGGCAGTATAGAATGTACTGCGTGAAAATTCTTGGAACTTGGGAGGAGTAGTTGTTTTTTATTGTGGATAGAACAAACATGTTGTTTGCCACTTTGATCCATAAATACCGTTCAATCCTAGGTCATAGGAATGGTCTACATGTGATCAACCATCAAACCCACTCATTCATATAGAGGGGCAATGTTTTTGAAGAAAGGTACAATGGAAGGTTTGGTTAGAAGTGCTTGTGGATGAGTAGTAAGGGTCACACCTCAAGTCTCTCAAGTTCACCATGTGATCTGCATCATAGGAAGGGTCATGACTCATGACCTATGCACCAACCTTACTATAAAACCTTTTAGGAAAACAAACCCCTCTCAACCAGATAAGACATACAGTGCATCACGCAAACAGGCCTGCATTTTTTTGGGTGTGCAGGTATGAAAAGATGCATTTTGGTGACCTTGTGAATATTGAAATGTCACACCTCAAACTCTCTTATTATTTTAACATTATTTGTAATATTGATGTCAGTATATTTTACATTATATTACCCTAATTCTCATGATTGTGTTTGTTTATCATCACATGAAAACATGTATCAGAGACAAAAAGAACAGACTCACTCAAACGTTAGTAGCCATGGCGACAGCTCAGTAGCTTTTTAGCTATTTTTAAAACGACTTAAAAGCAGCCATGAAGTGTAAAACAAGTCTTTCTTTTTAGTCTGGAATCCAACAGAATAAATTGTTTCAAAGTGACAAACCTTAGTGTTACTAGGGCTGTGAGAAGAGGCTGAGGCGATCATTTTCAGCAGTTTGGGTGTGTGCGTGTGTGTGCCTGCCCGTCTGTCTGTGTGCCTACGTCCCTGTGTGTATCTGTGTGTGTTTGTGCGTGTGTGTGTGGGTATGTGTCTGCTTACAGACAAGTTTACAGTTGACTTTTCAGACATGTTGGGGATGTTAAAAACACCCTGTCATCTGGCAGATTGAGGTTACGCCAACTATTGTGACAGATGACACTTAGTTCTTTTGAGGATTTGAAAACAAACGGAAACATTTTACTGGTCATAAATTATACCTGTATTCTGCTCTCACATCAGCGTAAACTCAACTGCCACTGTATTGGTTTCTCTTAATGTTGGAGTTAAAACCAGAATGTAATAATGTGTCTTGAAACACTATTCCAATACATGTCTTCAGGACATTTATAGTATAGAGAGAACATTAAGTAATTGCTAGGTTGAAATCAAGTTATTATTATAAGCCTATGGGCCTGTAGATTAGGGGGGGGGGGGGGAAGAGAGAGAGAGAGAGAGAGAGAGAGAGAGAGAGAGAGAGAGAGAGAGAGAGAGAGAGAGAGAGAGAGAGAGAAAGAGAAAGAGAAAAGGAGGGAGGACCGGAAAGAAGCAGAATATGTGTGAAAAAGAGATTGTTTAGACTCCAGGCACTACGCAGCGTTGAAGAGGGATGATCACACATTTTCATGGTGGATGTAAAATGGCCCATCGCCGTTAGCTGATATGGAATTATGTTTTAGTCATATTTTTATGAGTAGTATTAAAATCGGATTATTATTATTACGTTTTGATGACCATTTTATGTTACATAGCCTATCTAATATTGTATACACTGACAAAAAATATAAATTCAACATGTAAAGTGTGGGTCCTATGTTTCATGAGGTGAAATAAAAGATCCCAGAAATATTCCATACACACAAAAACCTTATTTCTTTCAAATGTTGTGCACAAATTTGTTTACATCACTTTTAGTGAACATTTCTTCTTTGCCAAGAAAATCCATCCACCTGATAGGTGTGGCTTATCAAGAAGCTGATTAAATAGCATGATAATTACACAGGTGCACCTTGTGCTGGGTACAATAACAGGCCACTCTAAAATGTGCAGTCACACAACACAATGCCACAGATGTCTCAAGTTTTGAGGGAGCATGCACTTGGCATGCTGACTGCAGGAATGTCCAATAAAGCTTTTGTCAAAGAAGTTAATGTTTATTTACCATAAGCCGCTTCCAACGTCATTTTTAGAGAATTTGGCAGTACGTCCGACCCGACCTCACAACAGCACGCCACGTGTAACCACGCCAGCCCAGAACCTCCACATCCAGCTTCTTCACCTGTGGGATCATCTGAGACCAGCCACCAGCCACCAGCCACAGACAGCTGATGGAACTGAATCAAATCAAATCCAATCAAATTTTATTTGTCACATGCGCCTAATACAACCTTACAGTGAAATGCTTACTTACAAACTCTTAACCTATAATGCTTTAAGAAGTTTGACGAATAAATAAGTGTTAAGTAAAATATAGATAAGTAAAAAATGTAAAATAAAAGTAATAAATAATTAAACAGCAGCAGTAAAATAACAATAGTGAGGCTATATACAGGGGGTACCGGTACAGAGTCAATGTGTGGGGGCACTGGTTAGTCAAGGTAATTGAGGTAATATGTACATGTAGGTAGAGTTAAAGTGACTATGCATAGAAAATAAACAGAGAGTAGCAGCAGCATAAAAAAGGGGTCTGGATAGCCCTTTGATGAGCTGTTCAGGGGTCTTATGGTATGGGGGTAGAAGCTGAGTATTTCTGTCTGTAAAAAAGCCCTTCTGTGGGGAAAAACTCATTCTGATTGGCTGGGCCTGGCCCTCACAGGCCCACTCATGGCAGCGCCCCTGCCTAGTCATGTAAAATCCATAGATTGTGGCCTAATTCATTTATTTCAATTGACAGATTTCATTATATGAACTGTAACTCAGTAAAATTATTGACATTGTTGCATTATGTGTTTATATTTTTGTTCAGTATTTATATCTATAAATATACAGTGGGGCAAAAACATATTTAGTCAGCCACCAATTGTGCAAGTTTTCCCACTTAAAAAGATGAGAGAGGCCTGTAATTTTCATCATAGGTACCTTTCAACTATGACAGACAAAATGAGAAAAAAAAATATTTTTCTTTACGAAGCCCTCCTGTTCTCCACATTACCTGTATTAACTGCACCCGTTTGAACTCGTTACCTGTATAAAAGACACCTGTCCACACACTCAATCAAACAGACTTCAACTTCTCCACAATGGCCAGGATCAGAGAGGGTGTAAGAACATCAGGGATAAAATTGTAGACCTGCACAAGGCTGGGATGGGCTACAGGACAATATGCAAGCAGCTTGGTGAGAAGGCAACAACTGTTGGTGCAATTATTAGAAAATGGAAGAAGTTCAAGATGACGGTCAATCACCCTCGGTCTGGGACTCCATGCAAGATCTCACCTCGTGGGGCATCGATGATCATGAGGAAGGTGAGGGATCAGCCCAGAACTACACGGCAGGACCTGGTCAATGACCTGAAGAGAGCTGGGACCACAGTCTCAAAGAAAACCATTAGTAACACACTACGCCGTCATGGATTAAAATCCTGCAGCGCACGCAAGGTCCCCCTGCTCAAGCCAGCGCATGTCCAGGCCCGTCTGAAGTTTGCCAATGACCATCTGGATGATCCAGAGGAGGAATGGGAGAAGGTCATGTGGTCTGATGAGACAAAAATAGAGCTTTTTGGTCTAAACTCCACTCGCCGTGTTTGGAGGAAGAAGAAGGATGAGTACATCCCCAAGAACACCATCCTAACCGTGAAGCATGGAGGTGGAAACATAATTCTTTGGGGATGCTTTTCTGCAAAGGGGACAGGACGACTGCACCGTATTGAGGGGAGGATGGATGGGGCCATGTATTGTGAGATCCTGGCCAACAACCTCCTTCCCTCAGTAAGAGCATTGAAGATGGGTTGTGGCTGGGTCTTGAAGCATGACAACGACCCGAAACACACAGCCAGGGCAGCCAGGGCAACTAAGGAGTGGCTCCGTAAGAAGCATCTCAAGGTCCTGGAGTGGCCTAGCCAGTCTCCAGACCTGAACTAGAAAATCTTTGGAGGGAGCTGAACGTCTGTATTGCCCCAAAACCTAAAGGATCTGGATAAGGTCTGTATGGAGGAGTGGGACAAAATCCCTGCTGCAGTGTGTGCAAACCTGGTTAAGAACTACAGGAAACGTATGATCTCTGTAATTGCAAAACAAAGGTTTCTACACCAAATATCAAGTTATGCTTGTCATGCAATAAAATGGAAATTGATTACTTCAAAATCATACAATGTGATTTTCTGGATTTTTTTTAGATTCCGTCTCTCGTAGTTGAAGTGTACCTATGATAAAAATTACAGACCTCAGTATATACAGTAATATATATATATATATATATATATATATATATATATATATATATATATATCGTCCCCAAGAACACAGTGGCCTCCAGTTTGGAACCACCAAGTTTGGAACCACCAAGACTCTTCCTAAAGCTGGCCGCCCCGCCAAACTGAGCAATTGGGAGAGAAGGGCCTTGGTCAGAAAGGTGAACAAGAACCCTGACAGAGCTCAAGAGTTCCTCTGTAGAGACGGGAGAACCTTCCAAAAGTACAACCATCTCTGCAGCACTCAATCAGGCATGGTACAGTGGCTAGACGGAAGCTACTCCTCAGTAAAAGGCACATTACAGCACGCTTGGAGTTTGCCAAAATGCACCAAAAGGACTCTCAGACCATGAGAAACAAGATTATTTGGTCTGATGAAACAAGATTAAACTCTTAAGCCTGAATGCCAAGTGTCACGTCTGGAGGAAACCTGGCACAATCCCTATGGGGAAGCATGGTGGTGGCAGTACAATGCTGTGGGGAAGTTTTTCAATGTCAGGGACTGGGAGACTAGTCAGGATCGAGGGAAAGATGAACAGAGAAAAGTGCTGCTCCAGAGCACTCAGGACCTCAGCCTGGGGCCAAGTTTTACTTTCCAACAGGACAACGACCCTAAGCACACAGCCAAGACAATGCAGGAGTGGCTTCGGGAAAAGTCTCTGAAGGTCCTTCAGGGGCCCAGCCAGAGCCCGGACTTGAACCCTGTCGAACATCTCTGGAGAGACATGAAAATAGCTGTGCAGCGACACTCCCCATCCAACCTGGCAGAGAAACACCCCAATTACAGGTGTGCCAAGCTTGTAGTGTCATACCCAAGAAAACTCAAGACCCAAGAAAACTTGAGGCTGTAATCGCTGCAAAAGGTGCTTCAACAAAGTCCTGAGTAAAGGGTCTGAATATTTATGTAGATGTGTTATTTCAGTTGTGTCACGAGTCCGACCGAGGGTGTTTCCCCTTCCCGGGTGGGTGGCGCTCGGCGGTCGTCGTCACCGGCCTATTAGCTGCCACTGATTGTCTTTCCTCCCCCTCCTTGTATGTTTAGTGGTAGCACCTGTTTATGTTTAATTGGTTTGCCTTTATTAGACAGCCGGCCCGCCTGGTTGTTGTGCGGGATTAATTCAATGTAACCTTCGGCTCTGTTGTAAGAGGTACGTGTTAGTGCCTGGTCGTGATTTTTTCCATTGTACATTTTGATTCCCTGTGTTTGGGAACGTAACTTTTGTGAGCACCCTGTGGAGCGTTGGTGCTATTAAAAGACGCACAGCATTGAACTCTCTGTCTCCTGCATTTGACTCCACACCCACGACACCCGGAGCCTTACAGAATCACCCACCACAACAGGACCAAGCGGCGTGGTAACGGGCAACGGAAAAAGCAGCAGCAGGAGAAGCAACAGAGGCAGCAGCAGCAGGAGCAGCAGCAGCAGCAGTGGGAGAGGCTGCACTACTTGGAGAAATGGACTTGGGAGGAGATTCTAGATGGGAAAGGACCCTGGGCAGAGCCAGGAGAATATTTCCGCCCCAAGGCCGAGCTGGAGGCAGCAAAAGCAGAGAGGCGGCATTATGAGGAACTAGCACGGCAGAGCGGATGGAAGCCCGAGAGTCAGCCCCAAAAAATTATTGGGGGGGGGGGGGGGGGGCTAACAGGGAGTATGGCTATGCCAGGTAGGAGACCTGTGCAAACTCCCTGTGCTTACCGGCGGGCTAGAGAGACCAGGCAGGCACCGTGTTATGCTGTGGTGCGCACTGTGTCTCCAGTGCGGGTGCATAGCCCGGTGCGGTACATTACAGCTCCGCGTATCGGCCAGGCTAGATTGAGCGTCAAGCCAAATGCCATGAAGCCGGCTCTACGCATCTGGCCGCCAGTGCGTCTCCTTGGGCCGGCTTACATGGTACCAAGCTTGTGCACGGTGTCCCCGGTTCGCCTGCATAGCCCAGTGCGGGCTCTTCCACCTCGCCGCACTGGCAGGGCGACCGGGACCATTCAACCGGGTAAGGTTGGGCAGGCTCGGTGCTCAAGAGCTCCAGTGCGCCTGCACGGCCCGGTCTATCCGGTTCCACCTCCACGCACCAGCCCTCCGGTGGCAGCCCCCCGCACCAGGCTGTCTCTCCGTCTCATCCCTACAGGTGCTCCCTCCTCTCCAGCGCAGCCGGAGTCTCCCGCCTGTCCGGCGGTGCTGCCGGAGTCTCCCGCCTGTCCGGCGCTGCTGCCGGAGTCTCCCGCCTGTCCGGCGCTGCTGCCGGAGTCTCCCGCCTGTCCGGCGCTGCTGCCGGAGTCTCCCGCCTGTCCGGCGCTGCTGCCGGAGCCTCCCGCCTGTCCGGCGCTGCTGCCGGAGCCTCCCGCCTGTCCGGCCCTGCTGCCGGAGCCTCCCACCTGTCCGGCGCTGCAGCCGGAGCCTCCCGCCTGTCCGGCGCTGCTGCCGGAGCCCCTCAGCCCAGAGGCGCCAGAGCCCCTGCCCCTCTGTCCCGAGCTGCCCCCCCCGCTGTCCAGAGCTTCTGCCCCTCTGTCCCGAGCTGCCCCTCTGTCCAGTGGGGTCATTGAGAGGGGTGGCCATGGTTAGAAAGCCGGAGGCGGACAATAAGGTGGACTAAGACAATGGTGAAGTGGGGTCCGCTTCCCGCGCCAGAGCCGCCACCACGGACAGACGCCCACCCAGACCCTCCCCTATAGGTTAAGGTTTTGCGGCCGGAGTCCGCACCTTTGGGGGGGGGGGGTGGGGGGGGGGGGGGGGGGGGGTACTGTCACGTTCTGACCTTTATTTCCTTTGTTTAGTCATTATTTAGTATGGTCAGGGCGTGAGTTGGGGTGGGCAGTCTATGTTTGTTTTTCTATGTTTCGGCCTAGTATGGTTCTCAATCAGAGGCAGGTGTCATTAGTTGTCTCTGATTGAGAATCATACTTAGGTAGCCTGGGTGTCACTGTGTGTTTGTGGGTGATTGTTCCTGTCTCTGTGTTTTGCACCAGATAGGGCTGTTTTGGGTTTTCACGTTTCTGGTTTTTGTTAGTTTGTTAGTTTGTTCATGTGAAGTGATTTATTAAAACATGAGTCAAAATGACCACGCTGCGCTTTGGTCCGCCTCTCCGTCAATGGAAGAAATCCCTTACAAGTTGACATATTTTTATACATTTATACAAAAGTCAAGGGATCTGAATATTTTCCGAATGCACTGTATATACTGTATTTAAAAAAAATATATATTTTCCTTTATTATTTTCCCCTAACCCTACCACCCCTCCACAAATTGGAATACAGTAATGGAAAACAACACTTAGACTTCTACTTCCAGCTTATGCATTCTTTATATTTATGGACACAGTATATTTGACAAGAGTTCTCCTTTTTTTGTTTTTAGTCCCATCCTTCAGCTACCCTCAATCCCTCCCATCTATCTGAAGACCATCCAGTTCAACTGTGCTGTTTCACAAAAGTTATGAACCTACAGTATATACATTTTATAGACACATTGTATTTTGTAGTCCCACCATTCAACTCCACTCAACCCTTCCCGTCTATCTCTGAACACCATCTAGTTTTGATTTCTATTTGCCATGTATTTTTCAGCTGTGCTGTGATGTTTCACAAAAGTTCTGAACCTTTCTATTCTCATAGTTTCTACAGATTGTAAATTAAAGATAAACATTTTTGCTATTTACAGAGTTAGCTCCAGGTAAACGTTGCAATTCTTTATCCATTCCTGAACCTGTAACCAAAAACAAGCTACATATGGACAGTACCAAAGCAAATTATCTAATGATTCTCTCATCATTCTCTCAAAATTTTCAGAGCTGGGATGGTTGTATCCCCCCATATATATAACATTCTATTGGTTGCAAGAATTTTTTATATTAATTTGAATAGAAAAACTCTAGGTTTTGAATCTGGCTTCGTTTTGTGTATCAGTTCCATGTGCCATCAAATCGGTAGATCGAAAATCTCTTCCCAACTATTTTGCAGTTGCAAACCGTAGTCTGGCTTTTTTTTATGGCAGTTTTGAAGCAGTGGCTTCTTCCTTGCTGAGCGGCCTTTCAGGTTATGTCGAAATAGGAATAATTTTACTGTGGATATAGATACTTTTGTACCGGTTTCCTCCAGCATCGTCACAAGGTCCTTTGCTGTTGTTCTGGAAATTATTTGCACTTTTCACACCAAAGTACGTTCATCTCTAGGAGACAGAATGCATCTTCTTCCTGAGCGGTATGATGGCTGCGTGGTCCCATGGTGTTTATACTTGCGTACTATTGTTTGTGCAGATGAACGTGGTACCTTCAGGCGTTTGGAAATTGCTCCCAATGTGAGGTCTTGGCTGATTTATTTTGATTTTCCCATGGTGTCAAGCAAAGAGGCACAGAGTTTGAAGGTAGGTCCTGAAATACATCCACAGGTACACCTCCAATTGACTGAAATTATGTCAATTAGCCTATCAGAAGCTTCTAAAGCAATGACATAATTTTAGTGTATGCAAACTTCTGACCCACTGGAATTGTGATACAGTGAATTATAAGTGAAATAATCTGTCTGTAAACAATTGTTGGAAAAATTACTTGTGTCATGCACAAAGTAGATGTCCTAACCCACATGTCAAAACTATAGTTTGTTAACAAGAAATTTGTGGAGTGGTTGAAAAACAAGTTTTAATGACTCCAACCTAAGTTTATGTAAACTTCCGACTTCAACCAGTCCTATTAATTATATAGTTTACAAAGATTATCATTTTTTTTTTTTTCCCCCAAATATCATGTGTTTTCTTAGTCAATAATATTTGTTGAAGTCCGGCTTCATTCATGTAATGTAAAAGTTGTATTTTAGGTGGATTAAACTGGATTAAACAACCAACTTTCTGATCTCGATATTTTGGATATTTTCAAATAGGTTGTAATCTGAATAAAGAGAAAAAGGCCATTCTTGAACATGGTGTGAGACATTCTTACTAATCTGCTAGAGAAATTTAAATCTAACTTTTTTGTGACTGAAGCTTTTAGTGAGAGGTCTAATGCTTAAATATTAAATAATTTCTGCCCTCTGATTTCATATTCATTATTTAAATAGGACTTTTACATTTTTTTTGCCTGGCTTACCGTTCCAAATCAAATTGAATATTTTTTGCTAATAGAATTTTAAAAACAAGTCGCTAGGTGTAGGCAAGGCCATAAGCAAGTAGGTAACAAGGGGTGTGGCTAAATAGTTAATCAGTGTGATTTTTGCGCAAATAGACAGGTGTTTTCCTTTCCATGGTAGCAAGATTTGATCAATTTTGCTAACTTTCTATTACAATTTATTGTAGTGATATAATTTCTTTCTTTTGGGATATGAACACCGATTATGTACACTTCACCGTCAGACTTTTTTATTGGTAAACTACACGGTAATGTAAAAATATATATTTTTTGTGATCAATGCAAAATAAAATGCACTTATCATGATTTGGTTGTAAGAATTACCTAGATCCTCTATGAGGCTGTGGAGGGATCCAAATTGTGGATGCAAAAGAAAACATGGATCATCAGCGTACAGTTACACCTTTGTTTTTAAGCCCTGAATTTCTAGCCCCATGATATTATTGTTGGATCTGATTTTAATAGCTAAGATTTCTATGGCCATATTAAATAGATATGCCAATAGTGGACAACCTTGTTTTACTTCTCTTGACAGTTTAATACTTTCCATTATTTACTATTTACTATTTCACTATACATAACTTTAGCCCATTGTATAAGATATTCTCCAGAATTGAAATATTCCAGGCATTTATATATAAATTCTAGTCATACTTTATCAAAAGCCTTTTCAAAGTCAGCTACAGTATGAATCCCGGGCCTGGTTTCTCAGATTTTTCCTTTTATATTATATCCAATGTGTTGTCCATGAAAAAACATGTCTGATTAGGATGGAGTCTGAGGTCCTGAGCACTCTAGAGCAGGTTTTCATCAAGGATCTCTCTGTACTTTGCTCCGTTCATCTTTCCCTCGACCCTGACTAGCCTCCCAGTCCCTGCCACTGAAAAATATCTCCACAGTATGATGCTGCTTCCACCATTCTTCACTGTAGGGATGGTGCCAGGTTTCCTCCAGACGTGATGCTTGGCATTCAGGCCAAAGAGTTTCATCAGACCAGAGAATCTTGTTTCTCATGGTCTTTTGGCAAACTCAAAGCGGGCTATCATGTGCCTTTTACTGAGGACTGTCTTCTGTCTGGCCGCTGTACTATGACGGCCTGATTGGTGTAGTGCTGCAGAGATGGTTGTCCATCTGGAAGGTACTCCCATCTCCACAGAGGAACTCTGGAGCTCTGGAGCTCTGTCAAAGTGACCATCTGGTTCTTGGTCACCTCCCTGACCAAGGCCCTTCTCCCCCGATTGCTCAGTTAGACCAGCTCTTGGAAGAGTCTTGGTGGTTCCAAAATTCTTCCATTTAAGAGGAGGCCACTGTGTTCTTGGGGACCTTCAATGCTGCTGAAATGTTTTGGTACCCTGCCCCAGATCTGTCCCTCAACACAATCCTGTCTCGGAGCTCTACGGACAATTCCTTCGACCTCATGGCTTGGTTTTGCCCTGACATGCACTGTCAACTGTGGGACTTTATATGACAGGTTTGTGCCTTTCCAAATCATGTCCAATCAATAGAATTTACTATAGGCGGACTCCAATCAAGATCATCTCAAGGATGATCAATGGAAACAGGATGCACCTGAGGTCAATTTCGAGTCTCATAGCAAAGGGTCTGAATACTTATGTAAAATAAGGTATTTCATTATTTTTTATACATTTGCTCACATTTCTAAAAATCTGTTTTCACTTTGTCATTATTGGGTATTGTGTGTAGATTGATGAGGGGGAAAAAACATTTAGTCCATTTTAGAATAAGACTGTAACGTAGCCTGTTTATTGGGGAGTTTCTCCCATTCTTCTCATACTTTTCAAATGCAGTGAATGTTATGTCGGAAAAAGTAAGTAATACATTATTTTGTTGTGGTTAAAAACAAGTAGGTCACCCAATAGACTTTGATACATTATTTGATGGTCCGACCCCATTCTGTCCCCTATCAACACTTTTTAAACTTTTGGTGCTATCGAGAATGACATAAGAATGTATTCAAGACGATTAGCTTGATTGAGCTTTCGTCATGTATATCTCACTAGGTCAGGATATTTAAGCCTCCATACTTGTTCCAATATATCCATGATATTCGTGATTTCCTTAAGTGCACGAGGGTGATAGTTTGTAGGGATTTCCTTTACGGTCCATTGAGGTATTAAAAACCACATTGTAGTCTCCCACCATAGTAACAGAGTCTTGTATTTAATTCTTTCTCGCATCTATCTACGTGCTCTCACCTTTTCCCTTCGCTTGTGGACTTCAGTGCAGTTTAGCAGTTACACCGGCTGGCCCCGTTGTCAATACATTTATAAAACCAAAAGCTTACCTTGACTTGGAAGAGTTCCAGTGTTGGATAGCCATAGCCAGCTAGCTAACATAACATCCCTCTCTGTTTGAGCCGGGTGTTTGAGTAGGCTAAACTAGCTAGCTGCAGTCAATGCTAGCTAAGTAAGTGAATGTGAAAAAATATATACTATGAAATCTCTCTCTCATCTCCTTAATTTTGGAAGAAATGTATTTGTTAAAAACTGTTAAACTATTGTCTTTCTCTCTCTTTGAGTCAACTACTCACCACATTTTATGCACTGCAGTGCTAGCTAGCTGTAGTTTATGCTTTCAGTACTAGATTCATTCTCAGGTCCTTTGATTGGGAGCATATCTCAGTTCAATGCGTGTATACAACTACAGCTTGCCCACTCCATAGAAAGCTCCTATATCTGCACTGATTGGTGAAGTAATGTAATGTTGATCTAAATGTAAAACAAATAATAATAATTCAGAGGTTTAAAAAGGAACAGAAAGGAACAATATAAACCGTTACTTGTTTTGAGATTAAACGGTTCAGAACTTTATTTTGCTGGTCAGAACAGTGGAACAGAATGAAAAAAAGAATGCTTCTGTTCAGAACCAAACAATTGAAAAGTAATTTTGGTTCCAACCTCTCCTTCTGAAGCATGTGCTCATTCTATTGTCAGTCAGACACCTGAGCCAGCCACTAGAGTAGAACTGTTCCTCTCCCTGCCAGGTCATATGGCTCTCTCTGAGGGGGAGAGAGGGCAGGGTAGAAGGGGAAGGGTGTGTGTGTGTGTGTGTGTGTGTGTGTTTGTGTGTGTGTGTGTGTGTGTGTGTGTGTGTGTGTGTGTGTGCGTGCGTGCGTGCGTACGTGCGTGCGTGCTTACGTTAGTGTGTGTGGTGGTGGTTGGTAGGTAGGTAGGTAGGTAGGTAGGTAGGTAGGTAGGTAGGTAGGTAGGTAGGTAGGTAGGTATGTATGAGTGTATGACTGGCAGTCGTCCGGTCTATTTTCAAGGCACAGAATCATCCACAATAGGTCCCCTAATCTGTCAAATGATATTCTATGTTCACTAACCCATAATCTGTTGTGTAATCTGTTGCATGATGAAAAAAGCAATCACATTACTGGTATACCAGATGAGTAAGTATCTATCTATGCCTAGTGTATATTTATCATAGCTACTGTATTCCCTCTGAAACAGCATTAATTCCCATTGCCCAGATCAAACTATAGCCACCAGGATTTTTATTTTATTTTAACATTTGGCCTACCTACAATTATTAATTTCCGTCCCAATTAAGTTTTTGACATTTGTATCAACATTTAGGCTATGACAAACTACTGTTTTTATATTACTCATTGCAGACTACCAATTACCTTTCTTACAACGAGTACAAAATACCTTGGCTATGGTGCTAAATATTTTCTGTGGTTTTCTTTTGGATTGTCTAGAGATACAACCAGGAGGTTATCAATAATTTCAGACATGCCAGAATGTTCTATTCATTGATCTCAAGGCCTCCTTCAGACCTCTGGCTGGTTGGACACACAGCCTTAGCATTGTGGATTCATTGTAGTGTAGCAAGCAAATACATGTGTTGTTGTTTGTACATAAAACTTTAAAAAAAAACTTGAACCAATTTCCATTAAGATCAAGAACACTGCAAACATATTTCTCATTCCGACTGGAAGTATCTATGGAGTATTACAGTAAATGAGATGGACAGCATACCATCTGCAGAAAATGTCCTATGGAATTGTATCACAACCAACTTTTACCAGTGCTCTGGTTCGACCTCTCCTCTCTTCTCTTCTCCTTTCCTCAAACTCAACTCTTCTCTCCTCACACTTATTATCTCTCTCCTGTCTTATCCTTCTCTCCTCTCGTTTCTTCCTCTTCTCACCTCTCCTCTCTCTTTTCTTCCCCTCTCCTCTTCTCTCCCCCTGCCTCCCCTCCGCTCCTACCTTCCTCCCTAACCCTCATATTTCTTCCCTCCATTCCCCTTCTACCCTGCCCTCTCTCCCCCACCCCTCGTGCTTCCCCCACCTCCCCTCCCTCTCTGCCAGTGCTCTGGTTCCTCCTGGGGAGTCCTGGTCTACTTCTTCTTCACTTCTTCTAAAAAAAAATGAGCCCCATCTGTTCAGGCTCTCTGCTGGTGGGCCATGGTTGTTAAATTAGATGGCTTCTGATCCATCCATCTATCTGGCCTGATCTGGACACTCCTCACAACTCTCTCCCATACGTCCACAGGGGGGCACACCTCAGGTCATTAACTATCAGACACTATGGTTGGACTACGGATCGGATGGTGAGGGGAGGAGGGGCTGCCATCATTGGTGGTGTTAATGGTTGCTCTCTGTGATCTTATTCGGTATCTCCTCTCCCCACCCTACTGCCTTCCTGCCTCCCAGTAGGGTGGGGAGAGAAGAGGCAGAACAAGAGCACTGGGCTCCAGATCAGACCTCAGCCTGTTTGGATTGGCCAGGTCTGGGTGTATGGTGCCCTACAGTACATGGTGCCAGCCTGCTCTGGAGCTGACCATAGCCAGCTGCTGCCCTACTCCTCCAGGACGCCCTTCTCTCTCTGTCCATCGGGGAGGGGTCTTCTCTGTACTGGGGCCAGCCTGGTAGTGGTGAAGGTGTGGTGGTGGAGGGGTGCTTCCAGGACTAGTCTCCGCCAGAATGGCCAACAAATGCTGATGCCAAGACGACGTAAGGATGCCTGAAACCTGCCGTGTCTAGCTAGTCTACTCTGGTCCCATGTGTGGTGTAGCTAGCACATGCCTGGCATTTCAATTCACTCACATACCCCACACAGACACACAGGCCTGATAACAGTCCAGATCACCGACGACGACGATGAAACAGCTTTTTGGGAGGAGGTCAGAGACCTGGCAGTGTGGTGTCAGGACAACAACTTCTCCCTCAATGTGGGCAAGGCAAACAAGCTTATCGTGGACTACAGGAAACGGAGGGCTGAACACATCCCCATTGAAATCGACGCGTCTGTAGTGGAGCAGGTCGAGAGCTTCAAGTTGCTCGGTGTCCACATCGCTAAGGACCTATCATGGTCCAAACATGCCAACACAGTTGTGAAGAAGGCACGACAAAGTTCTACAGCTGCACCAATGAGAGCATCTTGACTGGCTGCACGGCATCTGAACGCAAGGCGCTTACAGAGGGTGCGTACGGCCCAGGTGGCAGGCACCTAGGAAGGCCCTAGAAATTGTCAAAGACTCCAGCCACCCGGCAAACTATACTGGAGCGCCTAGTCTGGTACCAAAGTCTCCTAAACAGCTTTTACCCCCAAATCATAAGACCGCAGAACAGTTCATCAAATGCCTACCCGGACTATTTACATTGAACCCCTTTATTATTTACATTTTTATTTGCACTGAATCTCTTGCACTGGCTCTATGCACAATCACTAGACTCTAGCCACACACTCACACATACTACACTGACACTCCAACACACACACGCATGCATGTACACACACACACACACACACACAACGTACGCTCACATACACACAACACAGACACAGACATGCATATTGAGACCACACACACACACACACACACACACACACACACACACAGACACACACACACACACACACACACACACACACACACACACACACACACACAGTCACTCTTCGACACTCTTCACACACACTGCTGGTACTCTGTTTATTATATATCCTGATTGCCTAGTCACTTTTACCCCTACCTACATGTACATACTGTATTACCTCAATTACCTTGTACCCCTGCACATTGAATTGACTTCAAATCATCTAATCAAATCAAAGGTCACATACACATGGTTAGCAGATGTAAATGCGAGTGTAGCAAAATGCTTGTGCTATTATAGCCTTGCTATTGTTATTTTATTGTGTTACTATTTCCTTCTTTTATATATATATATATATATATATATATATATATATATTTCTCACTTTTTAAATCTGCATTGTTGGGTGAGTAAGCATTTCACGGTAAAGTCTACACCTGTTGTATACGGTGCATGTAACCAATAAAATTTGATTTAATTTGACACACACATTCCTTGCTCAATGGATGGGTGACTGAGCATCACAATGGCATTGTGTTTGTGTAATTATTCAGCATATGTGACTGCTCCCCGAAAAGAAAAAATGTCAGGAAAAAAAATTCAGAGTAGATGATAATGTCTAAAAAGGAATCCATTTCAGAATATCCTGGGCAATACACTCATCCCAAGTAATAATCTGTGTGACAGATACAGCTATATATCACCACGCAACCAGCAGAGCACACTGGAAATGAATAGGCCAAAAGAGAAATATATTACCGACGCTAAGGCATGGAAAGCCATGGAAAATGAGGAAACGCTCGCATATACTGTGCCTCTGTTGTCAGGGTGCGAGGGGGGTAGACAAAGAGTGTATTTATTACACTGCAATTACCATTGAGGTATCACAGGCGTAATGGCAGTGGAGAAAATGAACACTTTGCGGGAACCGATAAAGGGGACATTATAGCAGGGTTTGTCATGCCCTGTGAGCCTCTCCTCCTGGTGGTCCACTATCCATCACAACCACCACACCACATCTGCCTTTAGAATGCACCTGCAGAGAGAGAGGAGGAGAGAGGGAGGGAGGCAGATGGAGGTAGAGGGGAGAGAGAACTAGATAGGAAGAAAAAGAAAGAGGGAGAGTGTCCCCACAATACAGAAGAGAAGAGTTAGGACTATAAGAGGCATCCTCATCATCATCATCACTTATGTTAACTCTGTGTGGTGAGTCTGCCTTCATCGTAGTGGTGTCTCTTTTAAGTGCCTCTTTGCATGTATCTAATAATGCCGAAGGAGGGGAGTTTATTGTCTTTAGCAGATGAAGTGGTCAGCCCTACTTTAGATTGGGAGTGTAGTGTGTAGGGTGTTCAGCAGATAAAGTGGTCATCCCTACTTTAGATTGGGAGTGTAGGGTGTTCAGCAGATGAAGTGGTCAGCCCTACTTTAGATTGGGAGTGTAGTGTGTAGGGTGTTCAGCAGATGAAGGGGTCAGCCCTACTTTAGATTGCTCTGATGCTCCAGTTAGAGAGGTCCCCAGTCGTGGCTGAGATGTGAAATGTGAGCAGTGAATAAATGTGTTCCCCTCTATAGCTCTGAGGAAGGCTATGAAATAGATCACATCATAAGGGACGGAAGGACTGGTTGGCACTGATCGTCTTAGCACCACTCTTGTTGGTTTTTATCTTAGTTACTTGTACAGTGCCTTCAGAAAATATTCAACCTTCTTGACTTTTTCAACATTTTGTTGTGTTACAAGATGGGATTCAAATTGATTTAATTGAAATTTTTCATCAAAGATTTTCTAAAAATACTTCCTAAGGTCAAAGTGGAAGGAAAATAATATATTTTTTTATTGTTTTTATGGAAAATATAACACGAATATATCTTAATTAAAAGATAAGTGTTCATATTCAACCCCCTGAGATCATACAGTGCCTTGCGAAAGTATTCGGCCCCGTTGAACTTTGCGACCTTTTGCCACATTTCAGGCTTCAAACATAAAGATATAAAACTGTATTTTTTTGTGAAGAATCAACAACAAGTGGGACACAATCATGAAGTGGAACGACATTTATTGGATATTTCAAACTTTTTTAACAAATCAAAAACTGATAAATTGGGCGTGCAAAATTATTCAGCCCCTTTACTTTCAGTGCAGCAAACTCTCTCCAGAAGTTCAGTGAGGATCTCTGAATGATCCAATGTTGACCTAAATGACTAATGATGATAAATACAATCAACCTGTGTGTAATCAAGTCTCCGTATAAATGCACCTGCACTGTGATAGTCTCAGAGGTCCGTCAAAAGCGCAGAGAGCATCATGAAGAACAAGGAACACACCAGGCAGGTCCGAGATACTGTTGTGAAGAAGTTTAAAGCCGGATTTGGATACAAAAAGATTTCCCAAGCTTTAAACATCCCAAGGAGCACTGTGCAAGCGATAATATTTAAATGGAAGGAGTATCAGACCACTGCAAATCTACCAAGACCTGGCCGTCCCTCTAAACTTTCAGCTCATACAAGGAGAAGACTGATCAGAGATGCAGCCAAGAGGCCCATGATCACTCTGGATGAACTGCAGAGATCTACAGCTGAGGTGGGAGACTCTGTCCATAGGACAACAATCAGTCGTATATTGCACAAATCTGGCCTTTTTGGAAGAGTGGCAAGAAGAAAGCCATTTCTTAAAGATATCCATAAAAAGTGTTGTTTAAAGTTTGCCACAAGACACCTGGGAGACACACCAAACATGTGGAAGAAGGTGCTCTGGTCAGATGAAACCAAAATTGAACTTTTTGGCAACAATGCAAAACGTTATGTTTGGCGTAAAAGCAACACAGCTCATCACCCTGAACACACCATCCCCACTGTCAAACATGGTGGTGGCAGCATCATGGTTTGGGCCTGCTTTTCTTCAGCAGGGACAGGGAAGATGGTTAAAATTGATGGGAAGATGGATGGAGCCAAATACAGGACCATTCTGGAAGAAAACCTGATGGAGTCTGCAAAAGACCTGAGACTGGGACGGAGATTTGTCTTCCAACAAGACAATGATCCAAAACATAAAGCAAAATCTACAATGTTCAAAAATAAACATATCCAGGTGTTAGAATGGCCAAGTCAAAGTCCAGACCTGAATCCAATCGAGAATCTGTGGAAAGAACTGAAAACTACTGTTCACAAATGCTCTCCATCCAACCTCACTGAGCTCGAGCTGTTTTGCAAGGAGGAATGGGAAAACATTTCAGTCTCTCGATGTGCAAAACTGATAGAGACATACCCCAAGCGACTTACAGCTGTAATCGCAGCAAAAGGTGGCGCTACAAACTTAACTTAAGGGGGCTGAATCATTTTGCACGCCCAATTTTTCAGTTTTTGATTTGTTAAAAAAGTTTGAAATATCCAATAAATGTCGTTCCACTTCATGATTGTGTCCCACTTGTTGTTGATTCTTCACAAAAAAATACAGTTTTATATCTTTATGTTTGAAGCCTGAAATGTGGCAAAAGGTCGCAAAGTTCAAGGGGGCCGAATACTTTCGCAAGGCACTGTATATGTTAGAATCACCTTTGGCAGCGATTAGAGCTGTGAGCCCTTTTGGGTAAGTCTCTAAGAGCTTTGCAATACCTGGATTGTACAATATTTGCCCGTTATTCTTTTTTAAATTCTTCAACCTCTGTCAAGTTGGTTGTTGATCAATGCTAGACAGCCATTTTCAAGTTTTGCCCTAGATTTTCAAGCTGATTTAAATCAAAAGTGTAACTAGGCCACTCAGGAACATTTAATGTAATCTTGGTAACTAATTATTGTAGGGCTGGGTGATATGGCCAAAATATAATTTCACGGTATGTAAAAAAAATTGATGGTATGACGGTATTATATGGTATTTTATGTTTTTGAATAATAAACATCCAACATTTGCTTTATGAGTAGTGCATGACTCTACGGTGGCAGAACATACATTCTAAGTGACTTCATTTTGATTTGTTTTATACTGCACAATTCAACTTCAACCCAAAATGTTAGCATTTTCTGCAATCGTTTGAGATCATTCTACACTGCCATGTAGATTAATCAAAATGCCTGGGAGGAGTTACTCTGACATAGTAGGAACCAAAGTGCTTCGTAGAGGACCCTATAATCTTTGGTTAAACTGAATGTTTTGACTTAGATACTTTATGTAGCTAACATATTCACGCTTTGTGTATTCCTCTTCGATTTAGAAGATACTGTTGCACAAACAACATAATGATTTAGGTCTACACCATCACTGGTATTATCAAGCCGTATAGCTAATTACGTTTGCTCTGACTCAGTACATTCATTAGCTAGCTAGCTAACTAGCGATTAGCATTAGATGCGAACACAATTTAGGCCCAACTTGCTAAGAAAAGACCAACTATACTGTTTGCAGATGTAAGAAACACAAACTAATAGTGTAATTGTAGAACACATGTGGATTTATATTAACCCTTGTGTAGTATGTATACTCCCCTTGTGTAGTCTGTAAAAAATTACCCTCCTTCACTAAACCCCTAAAATAAAGCATCTTAATTGAATTTTTTACCCTAAATCTATTTTGCACATGTAGGACAGTAAGCAAGTGTGTGTGCATGGACTTTGCAGATGTATTTCTCACGTGCAGCACATAGTATTTGTTTTACAGTCCTTCTTTGCACCAGCTGCAGCCTCAGGTGAATCAGATCAAGATCCAGCCCCCTGAACAGCTTTCACAAGTGCTGCAGTGGCTGCATCTTTTAATATGTGGGGTTACAAGTATCTTTTCCCAGCTGCTCCAGAAACACCCTCCTCTTGTTCCACTTATCAGGCATCCAGGTAGGGTTGATCTTGTTCCATATCACGAAGGCATTGAATGAGGACACATCAATGATGTTATGGAAGATGACCAGGGGCCACCGGGCAGTCATCCTCCTGCAGCTGTACGTTCCAATCGCCTTGTCCAGGTTGTCCATGCTTCCTTTGTTGTGGTTGTAGTCCAGGATGATGGCTGGCTTCCTGTCCTCACGATCACTGATCTCAGCCGTTTTGTGCAGTGTGCTCAGGAGGACCACATTCTTGTTCCACTTTGGGAGGTAAGAAACTAGAGTGGGGGTGGGGGTGAAGTCAAACTTTGATAAGAAGACCTCTCTCCCCCTTGTTGTGAGGAGTGCAGGGGGGAGCTCAGGCTTGTTATTTCTAACTGTGCCACCCATGATCTTTCTTTCTAACTGTGCCACCCTCTTCAGGAGCTGCTGGCTGAGTTCAATCAGTAGCACACCATCTCAATTTCTCATTGTGTGTGTGTGTCTGTGTGTGTCTTTGTGTTTTTTTGTGGTGTGTAAATGATCTTATAACTGCCGGGTCAAAAATGACCCTAAGACAATATTTGTACCCTGGTGGTGTACAGCTGTCATGGAAATATGAACAAAGAAGATGTTTCACTTTTTCCAATGTTGTTGTCACTCCAGGAAAAGTCATGCAATTTCAAGATGAAAAGAACATCATTTGGAGGGTATTCTCTGCCATTAAACATAGTGTTTTTATCCTTAAGGCAACACAAGGGTTAAGAAACAAAGTGAAAACAGCAACATTGTCATGAACATTGTTGCATGTGCTGCATTGACCATTCATACTGAAAGCAAGTGTCTTGTGGTTGAGGTACAACAAATGTGCTCCTTATGTGATGGGTGCGGGGCTAAGTCTGTGTGGAAAGCAGCATGGAGAGAGAGCGGAGAGAGATGACTCAAGTAGCGAAGTAAACTATAAAAATGGACATGGCGAATCACATTTAACAAACCAAACATTCAAATACCATTATAGAAGGTAAAGTAAAAACCCAAACCGTGCATAAATACCGGTATAACGTAAAATACCACCCAGCGCTAAACTCTAGTGTATATTTGGGCCTTTATTATAAGTTATTGTCCTGCTGAAAGGTGAATTTGTCTCCCTGTGTCTGTTGGAAAGAAGACTGAACCAGGTTGTCCTCTAGGATTTTGCCAGTGCTTAGCTATATTCCATTTATTTTTATCCTAAAAAACGCCCGTCCTTATTGATGAAAAGCATACCTATAACATGATGAAGCCACCACCATGCTTGCAAATATGAAGAGTGGTATTCAGTAATGTGTGGATTTGCCCCAAGCATAACACTTTGTATCCAGGACAAAAAGTGTGTTTCTTTTCCACTTTGTTTTCTGTATTACTTTAGTGCCTATAATGCAAGCAGGATGCATTATTCTGTACCAGCTTCCTTCTTCACTCTGTCATTTAGGTTAGTATTGTGGAGTAACTACAATGTTGTTGATCCTTCTTCAGGTTTTTCCTATCACAGCCATTAAACTCTGTAACTGTTAAGTAAATCACCATTGGCGAAATCCCAGAGTGGTTTCTTTCCTCTCCAGCAACTGAGTTAGGAAGGACGCCTGAATCTTCTATTGATATACCATCCAAAGAGTGATTAACTTCATCATGCTCGAAGTGATATTCACTTTGATGTTGTTGCCATCTACCAATGGGTGCCAATAGGTGCTGAAGAATGTGTGTACTATGTGTGTGTACCTAGGTGGTCTGAGTTATTAGACAGCCTTGGGTTTTCACAATGTTGTTGGTGATTAATAGTGACACACCTGGGAGAGATATATAGAGGACGATTTTGTGCATGTAATGAAATATTAAAGTGTAATCCCAGAGACACCAAATATCATAACTCATACTGCACACGGGAGTGCTCAGGGTCAGGCCGAACCCTGTGTGTGTGTGTGTGTGTGTGTGTGTGTGTGTATGTGTTTCTCGGTGTGTTTGTGTTTGTATTTTGTTTGTGTGTTTGTGTGTGTGTGTGTGTGTGTGTGCATGCGAGTGCCCGTGTACGGCTGGCTACAGATGTGACTGGGCTATTAGGATTAGTTTCTGTCATTTTTTAATATCTCTACCATCGTGCCTTGTAATGCATTAATTCAGACACGCATTGAATGTATTAGAGAGAAAAAAGTCAGTGGTCCACAGCTGAAATGATGACCCTGCTAAGCCAGACGGAAAGCACTGTACCTTTTGAAATACACACAATAAATACAGAAGAGATTGGAAATCATTTCTAAAATCCGTATTAGACAGACATATACAAGTCTCTAGGTTTTTATTAAGATAGATGCAGTATGTAATAATAATAGATATGGTGTATTGCCTGAAATCAGAGGATAAATAGTAGTGCTGGGAATTGCTAGGGACCTCTCGACACAATATTATCACGACACTAAGGTGCCAATATGATATGTATTATGATTTTCACGGTTCTCCTGATTCTATGTCTGTTGCGATTCAATACTGTGATTTGATGTTCCAAACGTATTTCTCACCATATGTCTGCTGCAGAGGGACAAGAGAGAGCATGACAAAATGAGTTTTGATCTGTCATGGCTCACTATGTAAAAAGAAGATGAAGAACAAGCTATGAAGGAAAAATACTGTAATTTTGGTGCAGGTACAGCTGACTAGCACAAAAATAATATTGCAATATTGTCCAAAATACTATCCCGAAATGTAATTGTATAAATGTTTTTGCACATAACTAATAAATTAGTAGAACATGTTAAAGAAAAGGGAAGACTTTTTGTTATTTTAGAATTATAATGTCCAGGAAAATATTTTGTCCATAAAGCCTTTATGTACATTTTCTGTTGGCAAGACTCTATGGCAAGCATATCATTTACCTGAAGAGAGCACAAGCAGTATTTGAACACCAATATAACTGACTCATCTTCTGCACCTGCCTTTCAATCCTGGCCAAACTGTCACATCCTGCTATCCTTCCTTCTTTCCTGTTGCTCTCTCTTTTCTTTCTCTTTCTTTTGCTTCCTCATTCTCCACCTATTCCTCGTCCTCCACTAATTCTTCGTCCTCCACCTATTCCTAGTCCTCCACCAATTCTTCGTCCTCCACCTATTCCTCGTCCTCCACCGATTCCTCGTCCTCCACCATCTTCCTTGTCCCCCACCTATTCCTCGTCCTCCACCTATTCCTCGTCCTCCACCATCTTCCTTGACCCCCACCTATTCCTTGTCCTCCACCTATTCCTCATCCTCCACCTATTCCTCGTCCTCCACCATCTTCCTTGTCCCCCACCTATTCCTCGTCCTCCACCTATTCCTCGTCCTCCACCATCTTCCTTGTCCCCCACCTATTCCTTGTCCTCTACCTATTCCTTGTCCTCCACCTATTCCTCGTCCTCCACCTATTCCTCGTCCTCCACCATCTTCCTTGTCCCCCAACTATTCCTCGTCCTCCACCTATTCCTCGTCCTCCACCTATTCCTCGTCCCCCACCTATTCCTTGTCCTCTACCTATTCCTTGTCCTCATCCTATTCCTCGTCAAATTATGTATCTATGGTGCTGTAGTGTGTGCACTGGTGTTTAGTCTGTACTGTAGTGTGTAGTGTTTAGTGGTGTGTGTAGTATTTAGTCTGGTACTCTGTGCTGGAGTTGTGTTGGTTATGTGTACAGTATGTGCTGGTTCTCTGGCTACTGTAGTGTTGTGAGCCTCTCAGGGTGTTAGTGGAACAGACAGCAATGGCAGACACACACACGCACACACCCACTCACACACACACACAGATATGAATCACACACTGTTGAATAATATACAATCTCAGCTTGGATTTTAGTTAATTAGTCGTAAGGAGGGGGGATGAAGGGGGGGATTGGATTCTCTCTCCTTTAACTTGGTCCAAGTTTGCCCAAAGGAGGTTATTGGGGATGGGGTCAGAGCTGTGCAAGGAGAGGGAGAGGAACAAACAGAAATTGTGATTTAGCAGGAGAAGAGGAAAAGACAACAGGGCAAGGAAAGGGAAGGAAAGGAGAAGAGACGAGAGAAGACGAGAGGAGAAGACATTTTTCACCACCAGGACAGATTTAAAGTGCTCTTCTGCTCAAGCTGCACTTGAACTGTCTGAATGAATTAGAATGACTGTGACAGATCTTTTCAGCGTAATGCTTTTTGGGGGGGTTGTTAAATGTTCACACTTCAGACATCTCCTTCTGCGTGGGCCTTGCGTAACTTTGCAGGAGTTTAACTTGACATGTTCTGAAAACAATGTTGAGAACACGGAGAGCTAGAATATTTGGACTACTGCCTTGGCTAAAATGTCATCACGTCATAACAGAGCCATCCAAGACAGAGGATTTGTCTGAAATGGCTACCTATTCCCTACCTAGTGCACTACTTTTTACTAGAACCCTACCGGCTCCTGGTCAAAACTAGTGTACTATATAGGGACTATATAGGATTCCATTTCAGACATCCCCAGATTGTGTCTAAATACGTCTGCCATCTTGTAGTCCAGGGAACTGTGCAGATGGAACATACAGTAGCTCCCCTGTATTCCCAGATTACTTAACCTACCAGATGTCATCCTTCTGTTGGTTAGCTCCTAGATCACATAGATAGATCCAATAGAGACACAGTCAGTCCTCTGTAGTAACAACAACATGACCACTCAGAGGAGAGGAGAGGAAGGGAAGAGGGCAAGGGAGGAGAGGATGGGAGGGCAAGAGAGGAGAGGATGGGAGGGCAAGAGAGGAGAGGATGGGAGGGCAAGAGAGGAGAGGAGTCCACGAAAGGAAGAGAAAAGGCAATGCAGTGCAGTTCACCGTAGAAAAGAGTGAACAATGCAACGCTGCATGAACCAAATGATGTACCGTAAGCAGAGTATCTACCCCCCCACCCCCACGGCACCAGCAGGGGAGTGCTGATGTGCTGTTCTTACTCTCAATGACTGGGGAGAAAAGCTCCAGTTATCCTCAACATTATAGTAACAGCTAAAGGAGGTAAATGTAGTGATGTTGTGTTGTAGTCCAGCTGTGTATTTAGTGAGGTGAAATTCAACATTCAGACAGCTGACTCGCTTCGCTATTCTATATCTGTTCTACACTGAACATTGTTTTGAATGTGGTTTCACCCTCAGCAGGCCCCAGTTGACAATGACTGTAAAGCTCTTTAGAGAATGTAGCAACAGAGAAAAGGGACTGAAATCTTGTCTTTGGCGCGTGAATTGAAACAAGTACCCCTGATAGTGTGGAAGAGGCTATAGGCGTTTTTAAACAAACCCCAGTGGAGCCGAGACTAGTCTGGGGGTCAACCAGATCTAGAAGGCCAGGTGATTCTAGAAGGCCTGTCTGACAACATCAATCACTGGAGAGATGGACAGAAGGATGAGAGGGGGCAGAAAGATCGAGAGAGATTAAAAAATAGATTAATGGCCCTGTAAACCAGAATTGCTACCAAAGAAATCCTTGTAGTTGTTGTACCGTCACCCCCCAGGACCTTGAAGCAGTAAGCAACTAGTGTACCACAAACGCACACATGTACACACGCATGCATACACCTACTGTACCATAAGAAACGATGTTGCACTGCCTGCCTGGAATTTATTGCATTTCAATCCTTGGTTTTAGAATGCTTTGCCTGTGATTGTTAGTGTCTATGATTGTTAGTGTCCTGAAAGCATTGTAAAATGTAGATGTAGCAGATGCCGAAAGAAATAAGCTAAGAGGTACATGCATGGTACAGTACCTTAGGCCTGTATCAGTGCTGTAATACTGTAGTTTTATGTTCATGAATGGTTTCAACTGTAATTCTCTGGGATTACCTACTAACCCTGGGTCAAGCTGAGTGAACACACTATCCCCCCCTCACCCTGACATGCATGGGTATTGCACAATCTCCAAGTAATATATAACTTAGGAAAATACAAGCATCACATACATACAGTGAGCTCCAAAAGTATTGGGACAGTGACACATTTAAAAAACATTTTTTTTGGCTCTGTACTCCAGCACTTTGGCTCTCTACTCCAGCACTACTTTTGACTAGAGCCCATAGGGATGCCATTTGGGATCCAGTCATAGTCTGAATCAGGGAAACACACAGCTTGGAGGGCAGACAGGCAATGAAGCACATTGATAGACTCACTGAGGCAGGCAGGCAGTGAGCCAGTCAGAGGTATAGTATAGGCCTATAGACTGTACCAGGCAGGCTAGCAGGCAGTCAGTCAGGGGTATAGTATAACAGGCAGATTGCTCAAGAGTGACTTCAAAATTGGATGTCTATCCATGTCCTGAGGATGTCGGGAAGTCACTTCAAAACCCGACCACTAGGGGCAACATTGAGCACTATTTCAATCAAGTTGGCTTGGGTTTTTCAAGGGCATTGTGGACAGGGGTGGTGAATAGGTTCTGGGACTCTGGATCAGAAGGTTGTGTGTTCAATCCCAGCAGTGAAATTTTTTAAATATATTTTTTTAACCTTATTTCAAACCTTAACCTTATCAAATTGTATTTGTCCTATGCTTCGTAACAACAGGTGTAGACTAACAGTGCTTATTTACAGGTCCTATTCCAACAATGCAAAGTTAAAGGTAAACATTTATAAAAAAATAAAAATAGAAATAGTGACACGAGGAATAAATACACAGTGAATAACAAATACAACATGGCTATATACAGGGAGTACCAGTACCGAGTCAATGGGCAGGGGTACGAGGTAATTGAGGTAGCTACTGCATGTACATACAGTATCAGTCAAAAGTTTGGACACACGTACTCATTCCACAGTTTTTCTTTATTTTTATTATTTTCCACATTGTTGTAGAATAATAGTGAAGACATCAAAACTATGAAATTATGAATCATGTAGTAAACAAAAAACTGTTAGTGTACTGTAAGTATGTGTGAGCGTGTGGGTAGAGTCCATTGTGTGTGCATAGAGTTAGTGCAAGAGAGTTAGAGCAAAAAAGGTAGTCCGTGCAACCATTTTATTAGCTATTTAGCAGCCTTGTGGCTTGGGGGTAGAAGCTGTTCAGCGTCCTGTTGGTTCCAGACTTGGTGCACAGGTACCACTTGCTATGCGGTAGCATAGAGAACAGTCTATGGCGTCGGTGACTGGAGTCTTTGACCATTTTTGTACTGGGCCGTACTCACCACCCTCTGTAGCGCCTTGCGGTCGGGTGCCTTGCAGTTGCCATACCTAGCGGTCATAAAGCCAGTCAAGATGCTCTTAATCAGGGCCTTAAACTAGCTTCTTTGTCTACCAGCGACCACCAGCCACTGTGGCAGCCACTCAGATATATATTTTTTTAATCGACCAGGCACTGAGGTTTTTTACCAGCCCAAATATTTTTTGTACATTTCTAAAACAAGGATTGTTTGTGACCCGTCATTCAGTTTGCAAACAATGTAATTGGGTTCGCGCCCAGGCTCTGTCGTAACCGGCCGCGACCAGGAGGTCCGTGGGGCGACGCACAATTGGCCTAGCGTCGTCCGGGTTAGGGAGGGCTTGGCCGGTAGGGATATCCTTGCCTCATCGCGCACCAGCGACTCCTGTGGCAGGCCGGGCGCAGTGCACGCTAACCAAGGTCGCCAGGTGCACGGTGTTTCCTCCGACACATTGGTGCGGCTGGCTTCCGGGTTGGATGCGCGCTGTGTTAAGAAGCAGTGCGGCTTGGTTGGGTTGTGTATCGGAGGACTTTCTGACGGGCTGCCCCCATGTAGTGAAGGTAGGAAACAACATCTGCACCCGCTGATCCTCAATACTGGGGCCCCACAAGGGTGCGTTCTCAGTCCTCTCCCGTACTCACTGTTAACCCATGACTGCTTGGCCATGCACGCCTCCAACTCAATCATCTAGTAGGCAGACGACACAACAGTGGTAGATTTGTTTAGCAACAATGAAGAGACAGCCTACAGGGAGGAGTTGAGGGCCCTCGGAGTGTGGTGTCAGGAAAATAACCTCTCACATCAGAGCTGGGATCGAGAGACTGAAAAACAGCTTCTATCTCAAGGCCATCAGACTGTTAAACAGCCATCACATACATAGAGAGGCTGCTGCAACACACAGCCTCAAATCACTGGCACTTTAATACATTAATTTAATAATGGTATCGCTAGTCACTTTAAATAATGGCACTTTAATAATGTTTACATATCCTACATTACTCATCTCATATGTACAGTATTTATACCATCTATTGCATATTGCCTATGCCACACGGCCATCGCGCATCCATAATATTTATATGTACATATTCTTATTCCATCCCCTTACATTGTGTGTATATGGTAGTCATTGTGAATTTGTTAGATTACTTGTTAGATATTATTGCACTGTCAGAACTAGAAGCACAAGCATTTTTGCTACACTTGCATTAACATTTGCTAACCAAGTGTATGTGACCAATAACATTTGATTTGATTTGATATGAAGAGAAACGATAGACAAAACGTATTGGTGCTCATGGGCCATTGAACCTTACACAACAAGTCGGAAATGCAACTTTAACATTGAGTGGTTTGGAAGAAATCAGTGGCTAATTGCAAAAGTTACAAAGCAATCACTATTTTGCTTCCCATGCCTGCTATTCGGTGGTGAGGGTGTGTGGTTAGAGATTTAAAACATCTGTCTGAAAGGGTCTATTTTCCAAGCTTAAACAAATAAACTTTGGTTGAATACATTGGCCATGCTGTCAATCCAGCATGACTTCTGCTGCATTCAAAACAACTGGGAACTTGGAACTCGGAAATCTCCCATTTCTACCTTCAGTGCGTTCAAGACAACTGAGAATTCTGAAAAGAAACGAGCTCCGACTATGAAAATACGCTTTGAACGGTCATCCAACTCGGAATTCCAAGTCGGGAACTCGGGCCTCTTTCTAGAACTCCGACTGAAGATCACTGACGTCGTGATTCAAAGTAGAGGTTACAACGTCTACTTTGTGCATGACACAAGTAATTTTTCCAACAATTGTTTACAGACAGATTATTTCACTTATCATTCATTCACTGTATCACAATTCCAGTGGGTCAGACGTTTACATACACTAACTTAACTGTGCCTTTAAACAGTTTGGAAAATTCCAGAAAATGATGTCATGGCTTTAGAAGCCTCTGTTAGGCTAATTGACAACATTTGAGTCAATTGGATGTGCACCTTTGGATGTATTTCAAGGCCCACCTTCAAACCTAGTGCCTCTTTGCTTGACATCATTGGAAAATCAAAAGAAATCAGCCAATACCTCAGAAAAAGAACTGTAGAAGTCCACATGTCTGGTTCATCGTTGGGAGCAATTTACAAATGCCTGAAGGTACCACATTCATCTGTACAAACAATAGTATGCAAGTATAAACACCATAGGACCACACAGCCGTCATACCGCTCAGGAAGGAGATGCGTTCTGTCTCCTAGAGATGAACGTACTTTGGTGTGAAAAGGGCAAATCACTCCCAGAACAACAGCAAAGGACCTTGTGAAGATGCTGTAGGAAACAGGTACAAAAATATCTATATCCACTTTAAAACGATTCCTATATCGACATAACCTGAAAGACCGCTCAGCAAGGAAGAAGCCACTGCTCCAAAACCGCCATAAAAAAGACAGACTATGGTTTGCAACTGCACATGGGGACAAAGATCGTACTTTTTGGAGAAATGTCCTCTGGTCTGATGAAACAAAAATAGAAGACTTTGGCCATAATGACCATCGTTATGTTTGGAGGAAGAAGGGGGAGGCTTGCAAGCCAATGAACACCATCCCAACTGTGAAGCACGGGGGTGGCAGCATCATGTTGTGGGGGTGCTTTGTTGCAGGAGGGACTGGTGCGCTTCCCAAAATAGATGGCATCATGAGGTAGGAAAATTATGTGGATATATTGAAGCAACATCTCAAGACATCAGTCAGGAAGTTAAAGCTTGGTCGCAAATGTTTCTTCCAAATGGACAATGACTTCAAGCATATTTCCAAAGCTGTGGCAAAATGGCTTAAGGACAACAAAGTCATGGTATTGGAGTGGCCATCACAAAGCCCTGACCTCAATCCTATAGAAAATGTGTGGGCAGACCTGAAAAAGCGTGTGCGAACAAGGAGGCCTACAAACCTGACTCAGTTACACAAGCTCTGTCAGGAGGAATGGGACAAAATACACCCAACTTATTGTGGGAAGCTTGTGAAAGGCAACCTAAAACGTTTGACCCGAGTTAAACATTTTAAAGGCTATGCAACCAAATACTAATTGAGTGTATGTAATCTTCTGATCCACTGGGAATGTGATGAAAGAAATAAAAGCTGAAGTAAATCATTCTCTCTACTATTATTCTGACATTTCACATTCTTAAAATAAAGTGGTGATCCTAACTGACCTAAAACAGGGAATTTTTACTAGGATTAAATGTCAGGAATTGTGAAAAACTGAGTTGAAATGTACTTAGCTAAGGTGTATGTTATCTTCCGTCTTCAACTGTATGTCTTCCATTCTGCTGCATAAAGGAAGCAATATGCCATGGAGATATTTACACTGTTGCTAAGAAATTAATACTAAGTGTATGTTGTGTAGTAAGCTGTTAGTAGCCCATGTGTCTCACCCTAAAAATGTGGTCCCCCCCCTCAGAACCTGTACAGAACCGTACTGTTTGACTTGGTGGTGCACATGTAGCCTATAACCTGTTTTTTGAGAATTGTCATCATCAAATATTGTAAATGCTTTCATTGTCTGCTAATATATGCAGAGAATACTGTAAGAACGGCCCATTTTCTGAATTCTGTCGCTGTCCATTTCAAAAGTGCTCAGCAAATAGGCATATCACCACGTTTTTTTTAGCTCGCGCTCGTTAATGTCTTCATCGAAGTTACTGCTTGTCTCTTAACCACAAGTTCGATAATAGGCCGCTGTATTTCCAGTTGACGTTGCAAGGGTTGTTTTGTTTGCACACTGCGCTGTCTGTGCATCAGTATGTTGTCTATAAAAGTAGATGTATTTTGTGTACACAATACAAATACAATACTGATTGTAATTTCCCTTCCTTTTTAGACCATATAGGCCTAATTAAATACTTCAAATGGTATGCTAAATGAATCTCTCTCATCTCTCCCTCTCTCTCTCCCTCTTTCTGTGTGTGGTGACTTGAAGAAAAGTTAAGTTAAGGCCTCATCATCTTTCTGAATTTATCTTAGGTAACATCTTTCTGAATTTCTTTTGGTGTCCATTTTGAAAGTGTTGAACAAAGGCCTGCCTCGTTGCAGCTTATTTGCTTGCACTTGCTTATACTTAGAGCTAAGTGTTAATGATATAAGAACAAGCATTATGGATTTACTGAACGTAAACGTAATAATATTTGTGTAAAAGTCAAAACTCATGTCGGCATTCGTTATTGTTGCAGGAGAATGCAGTTCTTAATGGGTTACACAAGTCCACAAGAAGTCAGTAGAAACCATATTTATTGAAGCAAGTCAGAAATATCATCTATGGCTTATAAAAAGCCAGTAAATGAGGCTGAATGAACTGTTTCCACTGCCAGACGATGCTCCGCTGTAAGCCAGGTGTAGTGGTGGTAAGAATTCACTCCATGGTGCTGAAAAGAAAGCTCTGCTGTTGGGAAAGCTTTATGTATGCCCTAACAGTTTGAAGGCACTGTTTGTCGCCGCAAGACCATTAGTGAGGTCGGGGACTAATGTTGGGCGATTAGGCCTGGCTTGCAGTTGGACTTCCAATTAATCCCAAAGGTGTTTGATGGGATTGAGGTCAGGGCTCTGTGTAGGCCAGTCAAGTTCTTCCACACTGAATTCGAAAAAAACATTTCTCTATGGACCTCGCTTTGTGCACGGGGGCATTGTCATGCTGAAACAGGAAAGGGCCTTCCCCAAACTGTTGCCACAAAGTTGGAAGCACAGAATCGTCTAGAACGTCATTGTATGCTGTAGCGTTAAGATTTCACTTCAATGGAACTAAGGGGCCAAGCCCGAACCATGAAAAACAGCCCCACCAAACTTTACAGTTGGCACTGTGCCTTGGGGCAGGCACTATGCCTTAGCAGTCTCCTGGCATCCGCCAAACCCAGATTTGTCTGTCGGACTGCCAGATGGTTAAGCTTGAATCATCATGCCAGAGAACATATTTCCACTGCAATTAATGTGTGGTTTAGTGTTGTGTTTGGTAGTGTCTTTGCTGGCATGCATCTAAAAAAAAAGTCTTTGTTTGCCTCACCAAGATTCACATGCTAAAATCGGCACTGATTACTAGCAAGAAGTAATGTGGTATATTGTTCCATTTAATTTAATATTTTGTGACTTGAGTTTTTTAACCAAAATATCACAGATGAGACAAAAATGTTCAACTGCCCCTTTAAGGTTAATGTGGTAACGGGCCACTCGAGTCCTCATCATGTGTGCCACTCGAGTGTGTGCCAGTGAGAATCTGACTAGTAGAGGCTGACAACATCTCTTTGCTAGCAGTGGAAGCAAACTCAAACATTGAAAAACAACCTGATTGGGTGAACAAAACAATGGAAATATCCAAGAAACACGAGGATAGAGTCTCACTTAGTTAGACCAACTTTTATACCTGTGTGCATTGCTTCTAAAAACGTATATTTTAGCACTTCACTCACAGTGCATACAGCAGCCCACCAGCCAGGCAGTGTGGCTGCGCGAGGTGGGATAGCTATAACGTTAGGATTCCTATTTTTATGTGCATTACCAGATATGAAACCAAACGGCATAAATACTTAGAAAACAGCTATTGCAGGATTTATTTAGCTATAAATCACTACTCACACATGTGCCCAGACTTGACTTTTGACTAATTTTAGGAAATGCTCACATGTTAGAGCCCTGAGTGTGACCACCTGCAAGTGTGGCTGGTGAATTAGACATTCTTACCTTGCCAAAATCTTCCGGCATTTGGCAAGTGGCAGGTGTTAATTTTAGGCCCTGCTCTCAATGGTGCAGCTGTATACCTTTTTTGAGGATCTGAGGGCCCATCCCAAATCTTTTCAGCCTCCCGAGGGGCTAGCATTCTAAATTTAATGTTCGGAGCAACTTTGAATTTTGATGTAATCCCATGACTCTGGATCAGGTTGCATGTTCGATCCCAGTGGAGGGCAGTTTACATTATCTTTTTTTTTTAACCCTAATCCAAAACCTTAACTGTTAACTTTCTAAATGTGATGTTTTAAGCAATTTCGGAATTTGAGGCTTGGAGAACGGAACAATACTGAGCAGGATTTTGTATATACTGTGTTCTAGTCAAGGCCTATCCTATTGAACTATTGCTGTTCATATACTATTCTTCACATACATTCTATCCATATACTGTCTATATTGTCTATACATCTTATCACATACATACAGAGCATCCGGAAAGTATTCAAAGCCATACATTTTTTCCACATTTTGTTACTTTACAGCCTTATTCTAAAATGTATGAAATTATTTTTCCCCTCATCAATCTACACACAATATACCAAAATGACAATGTGAAAACAGGTTTTTAGAAATGTTTGCAATTGTATTCAAAATAAAAAAACTGAAATACCTTATTTACAGAAGTATTCAGACCCTTTTCTATGACACTTGAAATTGAGCTCAGGTGCATCCTGTTTCCATTGATCATCCTTGAGATGTTTCTACCAGTTGATTGGAGTCCACTTGTGGTACATTCAATAGATTGGACATGATTTGGAAAGACACACCCCTGTCTATATAAGGGCCCACAGTTGACTGTACATGTCAGAGCAAAAACCAAGCCATGAGGTTCGAATTAACTACAATCAAATCCATTTTTATTAGTCACATGCGCCGAATACAACAGGTCTTACAGTGAAATGCTTACTTAACCAACAAAAAAATCCCCTAAACAACAAAGCTGTTTAAAAACAAATACAGATGAGAATAAGAAATAAAAGAAACAAGTAATTAAAAAGCAGCAGTAAAACTACAATAGCGAGACTATATAAAGGAGGGTACCGGTACATTGTCAATGTGCGGGGGCACCGGTTAGTTGAGGTAATATGTACATGTAGGTAGTTATTAAAGTGACTATGCATAGACTATAACAACAGAGAGTAGCAGCGGTGTAAAATTGTCCATAGAGCTCTGAGACAGGATTGTATCGAGGCACAGATCTTAGGAAGGATACCAACAAATGTCTTTAGAATTGAAGGTCCCCAAGAACACAGTTCCCTCCATCATTCTTAAATGGAAGACGTTTGGAACCACACCTGACACACCTGTGGGGAGGTGACCAAGAACACGATGGTCACTCTGACAGAGCTCCTTCTAGAAGGACAACCATCTCTGCAGCACTCCACCAATCAGGCCTTTATGGTAGAGTGGCCAGACAGAGGCCACTCCCCAGTAAAAGGCACGTGACAGCCAGCTTGGAGTTTGCCAAAAGGCACCTAAAGGACTCTCAGACAATGAGAAACAAGATTCCCTGGTCTGATGAAACCAAGATGGAACTCTTTGCCCTGAATGCCAAGCGTCAGGTCTGGAGGAAACCTGGCACTTTCCCTATGGTGAAGCATGGTAGTGGCAGCATCATGCTGTGGTTTTTCAGTGGCAGGGACTGGGAGACTAGTCAAGATTGATGCAAAGATGAACTGAGCAAGTACAGAGAGATCCTTGATGAAACCCTACTCCAGTGGCTCTCAGGACCTCAGATTGGGGCCAAGGTTTACCTTCCACCCTAAGTGGACCCGAAGCACACAGCTAAGACAACACAGGAGTGGCTTCTGTACAATTCTCTGAATGTCCTTTTTTATATATTTTTTTATTGAACCTTTTTCTAACTGCAGGTGTGTCCTTGAGTGGCCCAGCCAGTGCCTGGGCTTAAACCCAATCAAACATATCTGGAGAGACCTGAAAATAGCTGTGACGCTCCCCATCCAACCTGACAGAGCTTGAGATGATCTGCATAAAAGAATGGGAGAAACTCCCCAAATACAGGTGTGCTAAGCTTGTAGCGTCATACTCAAGAAGACTCGAGGCTGTAATTGCTGCCAAAGGTGCTTGAACAAAGTACTGAGTAAAGGATCTGAATACTTATGTAAATGTCATATTTCAGTTGTTGTTGTTTTATTAAGAAAATATAACATTTCTAAAAACCTGTTTTTGCTTAATCCTAATAGGGTATTATGTGTAGATTGATGAGATAAAACAACATGTTAATCAATTTTAGAATAAGGCTCTAATGTAACAAAATGTGGAAAATGTCATGGGGTCTGAAAAGTTTCTGAATGCATATATCACAGGAGGCTGCTGAAGGGAGAACCACTCATCATAATGTCTGGAACGGAGACAATGGAATGGCATTGAACACCTGGAAACCATGTGTTTGATGCATTTGATACTGTTCCACTGATTCCGCTCCAGTCATTACCATGAGCTGTTCATCCCAATTAAGGTGCCACCAACCTCCAGTGACATTTATACTTCGGACTCCGACATTGCTCGTCCTAATATTTATATATATCTTAATTCCATTCTTTTGCTTTTTAGATATGTGTGTATTGTTGTGTATCGTCAGATATTACTGCACTGTTGGAGCTAGGAACACAAGCAATTCTGTCACGCCCTGACCTTAGAGAGCCTTTTTATTCTCTATTTAGTTAGGTCAGGGTGTGACTAGGGTTGGCAATCTTTGTTGTATTTTCTATGTTGGCCTGGTATGGTTCCCAATCAGAGGCAGCTGTCTATCTTTGTTATTGGGGATCATACTTAGGCAGCCTTTTTCCCACCTTAGTTTGTGGGATCTTGATTTTGTATAGTTGCTGTGTAGCCTGCAGAACTTTACATTCGTTTTATATTTTGTTGTTTTTCGGTGGCCATTTGAATAAAAGTAAGATGGTCGCCTACCACGCTGCACCTTGGTCTCCTCATTCCGACGACGAGCGTAACAGTTTCGCTACACCCACAAAACATCTGCTAAATGTGTATGCAACCAATAACAAACAAACAACTAACTAACACCCTTGTCTTCTGTGAACTAATACTTCTTTCACATAGGATTTACGATATGTTGCCTGTAAAAAAAGGCAATGTGTTTTAGAACCCAATTCATATAGTCCCATTTTTACCATATTCTTGCCGGGATAAGCCTTTTTTACCTCCGGTGCACATGCCAGCAAGTTTAGGAGTGAGACAAGTTGGCACTATGCATTCGGGCAAGTAGCATTCTCCTAGTATCCCCCAAACCCATCTGGCAGTCCGACGGACAGGAGGAAGACTCTGGAAGCGCTGGACAGGAGGAAGACTCTGGAAGCGCTGGGCAGGAGGAAGACTCTGGAAGCGCTGGACAGGAGGAAGACTCTGGAAGCGCTGGACAGGAGGAAGACTCTGGAAGCGCTGGACAGGAGGAAGACTCTGGAAGCGCTGGACAGGAGGAAGACTCTGGAAGCGCTGGACAGGAGGAAGACTCTGGAGGCGCTGAACAGGAGGGAAACTCTGGAAGCGCTGGACAGGAGGGAGACTGTTGAAGCGCTGGACAGGAGGGAGCACCTGGAGGGAGGAGACGGAGAGACAGCCTGGTGCATGGGGATGCCACCGGAGGCCTGGTGCGTGGAGGAGGCACCGGATGGACTGGACCGTGGAGGCGCACTGGAGGTCTCGAGCACCGAGCCTGCACAACCCATCCTGGCTGGATACTCCCCGTAGCCCGGCAAGTGCGGCGGGGTGGAACAGACCGCACTGGGCTGTGCTGGCGAACCGGGGACACCGTGCATAGGGCTGGTGCCATATAACCCAGGCCGAGGAGACGCACTGGAGACCAGATGAGCTGAGCCGGCTTCATTGCTCCTGGCTCGATGCCCACTCTAGCCCCGGCCGATACGAGGAGCTGCGATGTAGCGCACCGGGCTATGCCTGCGCACTGGGGACACCGTGCGCCTCAAGGCATAACACGGTGCCTGCCCGGTCCACCTCTCGCCACGGTAAGCACGGAGAGTTGGCTCAGGTCTCCTACCTGACTTAGCCATACCCCATGTGCTCCCCCCCCCCCCCCCCCAATACATTTTTGGGGCTGCCTCTCGTCCCTGTTGCGCTGCTGTGCTAACTCCTCATAAGGCCGCCGCTCGGCTTTAGCTGCCTCCAGCTCCTCCCTGGGGCGGCGATATTCCCCAACCTGTGCCCAGGGTCCCTTACCTTCCAAAATCTCCTCCAATGTCCAGGAGTCCAGAACCCTCTGCTCCTGGTTATCACGCTGCTTGGGCCGGTTGTGGTGGGTGGTTCTGTAACGGTTGTCGTCTTCCTCTTCTTCTGAGGAGTAGGAAATATCGGACCAATATGCAGCGTGGTAAGTGTTCGTCATATTTCTTACACTGAACACAGGAAACAAACGAACAAGCGAATAAAGAAAAAACGAAACAGTTCCGAATGGTGAAAAACACTGAAACGGAAAATAACCACCCACAAACAAGAGTGGGAAAACAGGCTACCTAAGTATGGTTCTCAATCAGAGACAACGATTGACAGCTGCCTCTGATTGGGAACCATGCCAGGCCAAACACATAGAAATATAAACACAAGAACAAAACATAGAATGCCCACCCCAACTCACGCCCTGACCAACCTAAAATAGAAACATACAAAAGGAACTAAGGTCAGGATGTGACAGAAAGGTGTTAACCTTTTACTGCAGTGGGCTAAATCAGGGTCACACAGAGTGTTTCTTTGTAGTTTTAAATAGATCTACTTTGAAACAAAAGTATATACCTCACACACATGGTTATGGGCTTAAAAAAAGAAGACATTGCACCATGTGAGTTTTGCATTCCAATATTATACATCATATACCTATATCATATCACAGGAGACTGAAATATAGCAAAATAGTTTTAAATAGAAACAAGCAGTTTTGCAGTTTTTTTTCAATCATGATTTTTCATTGTGAAATTATGAAAAATATGAATAACATTCCACCAATGAGGCCACTAGAGGGCGTTGTTATGTAAATGCACGCGAAAATGAACCAGTGGCTGGACTTGGCCCCAAGTCAGAGCAGGTCCGCCGGAGCCAGGCCCAGTGGGACACGGGTGCCGGCCCGCATAGATGGAAACAGAAAAGTCTGGGCCTTTTTGGTAAAACACCAGGATAAATCCTCAGAGGAAATGCTCCATTAATGTGTGTTTTACCTATAGCTCATGTGTGTGATGTGCATGTGTGTGTGTGTGTGTGTGTTGATGGGCTAAGCTCCCTCCCCAGAGAATAAGAGAGAGACAGGGGAGATAATGAGTGCTCATGATCTTAAAAAACACCATTGAGTCGAGAAGGGAGGTGTGATAGAGGGGTTAAAATAAGAAAATACAAAATCTAAACAGCATCTCAAAATTAAAAACATTCCAAAATGAAATAAAGATGACTGCCTGTTTTGAGCCGCCCGTCTTAATCTAAAAGTCAAGTAGATTAAATATATATACAGTGAGGAGCTCCACAGAATGCTAAGCCTGGTCTATGCCTTCTCCCTGCAACACGGACTCTGCTCTTCGATTGTTCAATATCACAGAACATAGTATGGGATCAAAGCCATGCTGCTCTCCTGTGCTCCCTCCCTCTCTCTGTCCAAGGAGAAGGGAAATCCCTTCTCTTCTCCTCCACCCTCTCACTCCATCTCCTCTCTCTCTCTCTCTCTCTCTCTCTCTCTCGTTCTTTTATCTAATTTTCTCTATTTCTCTCTCCACTTCTTTTTTCTCTTCCTCTCTCTCTCTCACTCATTCTCCTTTCTCTCTTTCTCTCTAGGAGGAGAAAAGGAAGCGGCTCTCCCATATTTAATACAATTCGGTGTTATTTCCTACTCAACCCTATAATGCTTTTATTATTGCAGATTTGCTTAGTGCCCAAGTATTGATCAAGAGCCAGATCCCCAACTGGGTTCAAAGTACAGGAGGAGAGAGGAATAGAGGCAGTGGGTGTTTCTGAATATGCACACTACCGTGCTCTGATTTTGCAAATTGAAGCATGCATCAGTCGGATTGAGGCCAAATCAAATGCTTCAATCAAAGTATGCGAAATGGAGCATGGACGGCACTTCGAGGATGCACACTCCTTTTTTTACACACTTTGAAGCATGTATTGATGCAAGTTTCAACGGAATGTATGCACAGAAAAACGATGCAACATTTCTTGAAATCAATGGCAGCCATTATTTGGGCTGAAGCGAGAGAAAATAACCTCAAACTTCGGAATGAGATATTGCCCATATTGCCCATTCACGTCTCATACGTTGTTATCTTGATACGTTAATAAATTCAATTTATGTTTATTTTGCCACGATTACCTGCCTACAATACCCACGGTAGTGTGCGTAGATCGCAACCCCATAGTAAGACAATAATTAGTCTACCTAGCTAGCTAGCCACAAAGAATTGGTAGCTAGCTTTTCATGAAGAATTTACAAGTAGTAATCTACCTTTCATTACAATAGTTTTAGGTTGTTTTTGTCTGTTAAACTAGCTGGCTAGCTAGATATAGCTAGCTGATAATTATGAAGTTAAGAGTTTGTTTATGTAGTCATCTTGTGTCGCCTGTGTTGCCATTAGCCTGGCAGCAGATTGAGTGAACAGGCAGTAATGTTACAGGGCATAGCTAGTTGCTGGTATTGCTGCGGAGGTGACTGTGAGGCATGCACATCTCTCCTCTCTCAATATCTGACAGAGGGGATGGCGTCCAGTGTTATATTGGCATGTTTTCCCAGGGTTGATAGAGTACTTGAAGGCTGTGTAGTAGCCCATGTAGCCATGGATCACGATGAGTGATAGCTTAGCTAGCCAGCTAATTGGGCAGCTTGCTAAATAACCATGGATCATGACGAGGGATAACCTATAGCTACTGCTAGTAGATAAGTAGTGTCATTATCTATGCCAATGTTAACGTTGTGTTAAAGTATGTTGCAAACTAATACATATTATGTAAACACAAGTCCTCCCTTGCTGAAGATAGCTAGCTAGGTACTTTCGTTAAACACATTTCTTTGTAGCTAAATAATACAAAACACAAACAGATTAACAGTCTCAATTGCTTTACTGACAATAATGCAATATTAAACAACACCCAGTTTGTGTTGTCTGAAGGCAAGGGGGGAGAGAGAGAGAGAGAGAGAGAGAGAGAGAGAGAGAGAGAGAGTTGGAGGGTGTATCTTGACATGCTGTAGAGAGGGCAATGGTTATCTGAGAAGCCAGAGAAAGAAATTGTATTCCAATGCGTTATTGACCAGAGGAGTTGTCTCCAGTTTCACATCTGTAATGCGAAGATCCAAGGAGACAAACCCTCACTGCCATAATGTCCACCACCTACACCAAACTACTTTCTGTAGTTAAGTGTTTAGATATCCATTGGGGTGTCCATCCATCTGTGTATTTTAAGACATTTATAGCCAGGTTTGTTCTAGCTCTTTATCAAATTGTGTTTTCACACTGTTTTTCATTTACCTTTCTTGCAAATAATCATTCTCAGTGGAAATAAAATAAATAACACTGAATATTGAAAAGCATAATCAGAAAAACAATGTTTCACCACCTCTCAGGTGTTTATCATCACCCTCAAGATGGTGGAAGCTTGGTTGCATATTTTGAAACATTTTCTTTTACAGAAACAGATGTCTGTCTGTCTGTGTGAGTGAATGTGTCAGGGCCTCAGAAGAACCCAGTTCCTATTCTTGTCCCTTGTGGCTGAAAACAGTCACACACACACACACACACACACACACACACACACACACACACACACACACACACACACACACACACACACACACACACACACACACACACACACACACACACACACGCACGGACGCACGTGCAGTAGAGGACCTATGCTAGCTAACGACTGTTCCTGAAGGTCACCAATCCCTGGAGAGGTGTATTGTGGGAAAGATGTCTCCGCCACGTGAGGGATGCCAGAGTGGATGGGATTGTCTTCTTTGACTTTGTTGTCCCCAAATTCATCACCGCTCCCTCTTTGTATATGTTTTTTGCACTCTCGCTCTTCCTCTGTCTTTTTCTCTTTCTGTCTCTCTCTCTCATACACATTTTCCTTCTTTCCTCTCTCTCTTACCTGTAACTGAGAACGGGGGTCTCCAACTACAACCGTATACTCTACAAGACACTCCTCCATCATTTTGTACCACTAAGTACCGGAAGTATGCAGGTTGAGAATAAGACGGGGAGAGTCAGAGATTCAGAGAGAGAGAGAGACAGAGAATCAGAGACAGAGAGTGTGAAAGATACAGAGAGAGAGATACACACACACAAAACAAAGAAAGAGTGTGAGAGAGAGAGAGAGAGAGAGAGAGAGAGAGAGAGAGATAGATAGAGAGAGATGGAGCGTGTGTCTCAGCCTCTCCAGTCTTTGTTTGCCTTGGATCATTAACTAGTGATATAATTAGCAGGAATGCCTGGCGGCCACAGTAGGAATACAGGCAGGGAGGTGTCAGGGTGAAGTGTGTGTGTGTTTGTGTGAGTATATTTGTGTGAGTGTGTTTGTGTGTTCATCTGTACGTCTGTGCGCGTGTGTGTGTGTCAAAGTGAAGAGTGTGTGTCCTCCTGTCCTGTGACACTGACCTGGCCCTGCCTGGCTCACAGTCTCACAGCTTGTTAGAAATTACAGATAGACATACTCCCTCCTCCCCTCCTCCCTCCAATCCCTCCATCCCTCCATCCCCCACTAGGCTCCCATCTGCTCTACACCAACACTGGCACCAGTCCACATTCTAAATGGGGGGGTGGGTATAAGGGCTGTGTGTGTGGGATGTGTATGTCCACATTTTTACATTTGAAATATCTACCTGTTGTTCCTATCTACGTCTTGGATTATGTTACTTATGTTACACAAAATTAAATATATTTGAACTACACTGTAAAACTCCTCCTGCTGTTTTTACTGTAACTTACATGCATCCAGTTGCCTGTAAGTTACCGTAAAACAACAGTACAATGCATTACTTGGGGTTGGGGTTTGTATTTTACAGTATTTTACCGTGATTGCATGGGATTGGTTCCAGCAGGTTGGCTGCTAGTTAATGTGTTTATACCTACAGCATATCAATGAATGCCAGTTTGGTCTCAAAGACGTAACATAGTAAAGTAAATCCGGGACACTCAAATTAGTATGATATGTTACGTATGGTTTTGTAAAAAAAAAAACACAGTAGGGTACATAAGGCAAAACGAAAGGAGGGTGGTTGGTCAGGGGGTATAACGTGGTCCAATCTCATCACATACAATTTGAGCTAATTAGCAACTTTGCAACTACTTGCTACTTTTTTTTAGCTAGGGTAGGGTTAGGGTATGAATACTTTCTGAAGGCACTGCATTTTTCGTCAGATGATTTAATTAACCTACATCATGTTATTTCAAGTTATCCCTTTTGAGCGCAATAACACATTGTTGGCCCTTTGACGCGTACGATCACATATTTGTGATCATTGTTGAGTGGTCCCTGCAGCGTGCCATCGCAAATATGTGATTGGAACAGTAGAAACGTATGACGCGACAAACACGTCTAAACAGGATTGTTGTGTCACGCCCTGACCTTCAAGAGCAGTTTTATTTATCTATTTGGTTAGGTCAGGGTGTGATGTGGGGTGGGCATTCTATGTTTTGTTTTCTATGTTTCTTTATTTCTATGTTTTGGCCGGGTATGGTTCTCAATCAGGGACAACTGTCTATCGTTGTCTCTGATTGGTAATCATACTTAGGTAGCCCTTTTTCCCTCCTTTCAGTGTGGGTAGTTAACTTTGTTTGTGGCACTTTGCCCTGTAAGCGTCATGGTTGTCTTTCTTTCGTTTGTTGTTTTGTTGGCGACATTTTAAAATAAAATAAAATGTACGCTCACAACGCTGCACTTTGGTCCACTTCTTACGACGCCCATGACATGTTGCCTGAAAACCATCGAAACAATGTTTGGTACTGATTGGAAATAAAGGTCTTCACAAGTTTATTTCTAAATATCACCATTTATTGTAAAAGATAAATGCGAACTTCGTCATCCAAACATCAAACGGAACACTTATTCCATAAACCAGTCTAAATAACAGGTTGAGCTGACAAAAAAAAAACAGAACTATGCAACCTAAAAGCTAGACTTGTTTACAATGTACCACATTTCTGGTGAGCACAAGGGAGAAATGTAATATTGTTAAGAAAAGAGATGCATGTCAGCTAAGCTAACAGCAGGTAAATTCTTGATGATGGCACACATGTTTGTTTATGTTTGACAAGCGAAAACCTAATCCCAGAATGCCATTCACTATGAGAGGCAAATAAACAAAAGCTGTGTTCGAATACTCATACTAACTGCACTAACCGTACTATTTGTGATGTAAATCAAGTATGTAGTATGCTTATTGGTCATACTATGGATATAGTTAGTATACCAAAGGTTCCCGGATGCCGTACTACATTCACCAAAATCCGAAGTATGCAAGCACTATTTCCGTGCTTTTAGGGCCCATAATGCAACTATTCCGAAAATGGCCGTGGCTTCAACGTTTTCAGATTTGAAGAATCTGTTGGAAAATGTTGGAAAATATGCAGCCGAAGTCTGACGAGAACGGATACAAATTAATTGCTTTAACTAATTATGTTGAGCAATGTAATAAAGTAATGACTTTTCAAATAAGTTACGTTATGGCTGACAATTTGTTAGCTATTCTATCCTTACTAGCCCACCTATAATTTAGCCCAAACAACTACCTCTTTCCCTACTGTATTTATTTATTTTATTTATTTATTTATTTTGCTCCTTTGCACCCCATTATTTTTATTTCTACTTTGCATATTCTTCCACTGTAAATCTACCATTCCAGTGTTTTACTTGCTATATTGTATTTACTTTGCCACCATGGCCTTTTTTTTGCCTTTACCTCCCTTATCTCACCTCATTTGCTCAAATCGTATATAGACTTGTTTCTACTGTATTATTGACTGTATGTTTGTTTTACTCCATGTGTAACTCTGTGTCGTAGTATGTGTCGAACTGCTTTTCTTTATCTTGGCAATTACGCAATTGTAAATGAGAACTTGTTCTCAACTTGCCTACCTGGTTAAATAAAGGTGAAATAAATAAAAAATAAAACAAACCGCATAGCATATCATTACAGCAGAATGTTAGCTAGCTACCTAATGTTAGTTGGTTACTAATACATCGGACTTGCCATTATAGTAACTATATATTTTTTTATTTATCCGTTATCTTACCAGGTAAGTTGACTGAGAACACGTTCTCATTTACAGCAACGACCTGGGGAATAGTTACAGGGGAGAGGAGGGGGGTGAATGAGCCAATTGTAAACTGGGGATTATCAGGTGACCATGATGGTTTGATGGCCAGATTGGGAATTTAGCCAGGACACCGGGGTTGACACCGGGGTAAACACCCCTACTCTTACGACAAGTGCCATTGGATCTTTAATGACCTATTCTTAGCTTAGCTAAGTGGTATAGTCGTTGTGCATTCTCAATGGATATTGTTAATTCGGGTGCGTTCGTAAATTCGCTCTGGCTATCTAATCTGATTTCAGAACACTCCCATCTGAGTGTACCAGAGCGCAGAATAACTGATGACTCTGAATACTCCGAGAGGGAAACACTCTGAATTTACGAGCGGACAAACTGACAACGCTCTGAATTTACGAACGCACAGGGTGCACTCTGAGCGCATTCTGGCCCTCCAGATTGAATTTACAAACACACCCAAAGTCGTAAGATGGCCAGCTAGTAATTTGTTATGCTAACGAGCTAACAAGAGGTTGCATAGCAACAGCGTCAACTTCCGGTAGACAGCCGTAGCGCTTGTACGCTCAACTGAAAGGATACCATTCATTTACAGTATACTAAAATGAACTAATAGTACATAGTATGTAGTATATACTCATTAAGTATGTAGTATACAGTATGTTAGTATGGGTATTCGAACACAGCTAAAGTCAAAGTCAAAGATGTCTGCGCCCATTGCCTGAAAAATATTAACTTATTTTGGCCACTTTTCAGCACATGACTTGACAAGTTGTTTACCGTTTTTGACAAATCACAAAGCATATAAAATGTTATCACCTCACAGATCATCAACAAAATACAAGCCTACTGCATAGCCTAACCGTAGCATGAAAGCTAAACAGGGATGAAACCATTTTAGGGGGGTTTCTGGGGGGTATAATTACATTTGTGAGGGGTTTCAAGTCCATATGTCGTAGAAATGGGAGAAGGTATCATGGGGGGATATGATGCAGGAAATATTACTATGGTGGGGGTTTTATCAATAAATGGAGGGGCAAACACAGAATAATACGCTAAATAAAAATAAAACCCTGGGAAAGGGGGGTCTAAACTGGCAACCCCGAAGTTACAATCTGATGATGTGTTCAAAACAACTTGGAACTGGAAACACGGAAATCTCAGACTTCCAACCTAAATGCGTTCATGACAACTGGGAACTCGGAAAAAATGAGCTCCGACTTGGAAAAAACTTTTTGAACGGTCATCCAACTCGGAATTCCAACTCGGGAACTTGGGCCTCTAATTATAAATTGACAAGTTTAAACATAAACTATAGATAATTACCAGGGAGTGTGACTTGGTTTGAGGGCAGCGCGGGTTAACTCTCCTGCTGCGTAACAATCACATTAAAAAAACTAGTGCTGGAGGAAGCATTAGAGATATTTGGATATTTGGACACTTGAAAAGTATTAAAACATATGCCTAAATTAGGCATGCCTATACAGTGCCTTCAAAAAGTATTCATACAGCCTAAATTCGAAATTAATGAAATATTTTTTTTTCTCTCACCTATCTACACATAATAGCCCATAATGACAAATTGAAAACATATTTTTAGAAACTTTTAGACATTTATTGAAAATTAAATACAGCAATACAGTCAGAAGTTTACATACACCTTAGCCAAATACATTTAAACTCAGTTTTTCACAATTCCTGACATTTAATCCTAGTAAAAATTCCCTGTTTTAGGTCAGTTGGGATCACCTCTGTATTTTAAGAATGTGAGATGTCAGAATAATAGTAGAGAGAATTATTTATTTCAGCTTTTATTTCTTTCATCACATTCCCAGTTGGTCAGACGTTTACATACACCCAATTAGTATTTGGTAGCATTGCCTTTAAATTGTTTAACTTGGGTCAAAGTCAGCCTAACCGACTTGCCAAAACTATAGTTTGTCAACAAGACATTTGTGGAGTGGTTGAAAAATGAGTTTTAATGACTGCAACCTCAGTGTATGTAAACTTCCGACTTCAACTGTATCTTATTTCATACCCTTTAGTCAATACTTTGTGGAAACACCTTTGGCAGCGATTACAGCTGTGAGTCTTTCTGGGTAAGTCTCTAAGAGCTCTCCACACCTGGATTGTGCAACATTTGCCAATAATTTTTTTTATTCTTCAAGCTCTGTTAAATTGGTTGTTGATCATTGCTAGACTACCATTTTCAGGTCTTGCCATAGATTTAGGTCAATACTATAACTCGGCCACTCAGGAATATTCACTTTCTTCTTGGTAATCAACTCCAGTGTAGATTTGGCCTTGTGTTTTAGGTTATTGTCCTGCTGAAAGGTGAATCCATCTCCCAATGTCTGGTGGAAGCAGACTGAACCAGGTTTTCATCTAGGATGTTGCCTGCACTTAGCTCCTTTCAGTTTATTTCTTTCTGAAAAACATTCCTTAATGATTACAAGCATACCCATAACATGATGCAGCCACCACTGTGCTAGAAAATATGGAGAGTGGTAATAAGTAATGTGTTGTGTTGGATTTGCCCCAAATATAACACTTTGTATTCAGGACATGAAGTTAATTTCTTGGCCACATTTTTTGCACTATTACAGGTTTCTTTTTTCACTCTGTCAAATAGGTTAGTATTGTAGGAGAAACTACAATGTTGTTGATCCATCCTCAGTTTTCTCCTATCACAGCTATCAAACTCTGTAAGTGTTTTAAAGTCATCCTTTGGCTTCATGGTGCAATCCCTGAGCGCTGTACTTCCTCTCCGGCAGTTATGAAGGACGCCTGTATCTTTGTTGTGACTGGATGTATTGATACACCATCCAACGTGTAATTAATAACTTCATCATACTCAAAAGGATATTAAATGTCTGCTTTTGTATTTTTACCGATCTACCCATAGGTGCCCTTCTTTGCGAGGCATTGGAAAACCTCCCTGGTCTTTGTGGTTTAATCTGTGTTGGGTACAGAGATGAAGTAGTCCTTAAATAAACATGTTAAACATTATTATTGCACACAGAGTGACTCTATGCAACTAATTATGTAACTTGTTAAGCAATTTATTTTCTCCTCAACTTATTTGTACTTGCCAATGGGGCTGAATACTTGTTGACTCAAGACATTTCAGCATTTAAACATTAAATCAATTTAGAGTTGTTAAATGTGAGTGAAGAGTGTGTTGACAAGCACCAGAATTTGTAAGAAAATAAAACATTATGCATACCAACATATTAGCAAAGAATTAAGAGTGATCAATGTGCTTGTGTCAGGCGAAAATTAAATAAAACGTTTTACCATTGCAACATTTGATGTACAGTCACGTTCATTGGTGGTTGTCTGAAGCTTGCACAAATGTCGATGCCTCATTGCGATTGGTTATTCCCCATCATTGGCAACAATGTCAATGAGTAATGTCAATGAGCACAGTTCATCACAATGGTCAGTACATTTACATTTGACATAAGCCTCAGAGAAATCTGAAAACATATTGATGTCACAAATATATACGTTTTACAGTTCTTTATAAAAAAATTAGTAATTTGTTACATTGGACTGTGTAAAACCTAGTAGTACTACTTATTTCACCTAGTGTGAGGTGGATGTATAGCATTTTGCACAAAAAAACATGATTATTTGTCTCTTTGAAATGAACCCATCAAGTGATAGATTTTAAACAAATACATGTCTGTCATTGAACAATGCCATGATTGGATAGTGAAAAAAATAGCCAATATCTTTCATAATTTCTTTAAACAATAAAAGCTAATTTATCAACAATTCTGAAAATGGATATATAGCATTTTGAAATGAAACGCTTCAAATGCACAAATTTAACATAGAAATCCTTGAATGAGATGGCCAGTATCTAGGTATTCCACAAATTGCAGCATTTTCCATCAATGGGGAAGTCTTTAAATGATTACGTATTGTTATTATTACGTTTATTTCAACAGGAACAATGTACAGTACAACAAAACAGTCTCAGTATCATGGATCATGACGGATAGTACAGTTCTCAGATTATAAATTAGAAACACAGGGCAGGCAAAGGGCAGGTCGAGGGCAGGCAGAGGTTCGTGATCAGGTCAGAGTCAGGCAGGTACAGGACGGCAGGCAGGCTTGGGGTCAGGGCTGGCAGAGGTTTGTAATCAGGTCAGAATCAGGCAGGTACAGGACGGCAGGCAGGCTCAGGGTCAGGGCAGGCAGAATGGTCAGAACCAGGCAAAGCTAGGAATCAGAACTAGAGAAACAGGATGGTGGGAAATAACGCATGTAAGATCTGACAATACAAGACGAACTGGCAACAGACAAACAGAGAACACATATTTAAATACACAGGGGATAATGGGAAGATGGGCCACATCTGGAGGGGGGTGGAGACAAGAAAAAAGACAGGTAAAACAGATCATGGTGTGGCACTTGAGAACAGATGTGTCAGACCAGATTTAGCCAACAGCTAATTTCTATCTGCAGTACTTGGAAAGGTGAACTTATAAACAATAAAACATCTGACATTAAAAAAACTAGGTGAATCTAGGTGAATATATATATCATTGTTGGCCTATTGTTCCCAATCAGAGGCAGCTGTTTATCGTTGTCTCTGATTGGGTATCATATTGAGGCAGCCATTTCCCCATTGTGCTTTGTGGGATGTTGTCTAGGTATAGTTGCCTGTGAGCACTACTTTGAGCTTCACGGTTCGTTTTTTCACTTTATTGTTTTTCTTTGAGTTTCTTTTCCTAATAAAGAGGATGGAAATATACCACGCTGCATCTTGGTCCACTCCTTATAACGATCGTTAACACAGATACGTTTCCACACAGGAGAAAGACATTGTACACAATAATCATCGGACACATTGCTATTGGAAATATAAGTTGTAAAAACAGTAAAAAAAAACATCTACAAAACCAAACAGCAAAAAAAAGGTTAATATTGGCTACAACTCTGCTGTTCTTTTAAGCACTGTTTCAGTTTTTGTGTAAACGCACTGACAACAGCTATACATTCTACGTTTTTCGGGAAGCTGATTGGGCAAAAGCTGTTCTGCACACTGGAATTCTACTGTTGCCATTCACTATGTGACCCTATAGATAGTAGTCACTTGACTAAACATTTAAAAAACAGCTTACATTTCAACATTTACAAAAACTTTCAAAACTCAAAGTTGAAATCCAAGTGAAACTGGGTGAAACTGCCACGTCCGTTTGTGATATAACAACAACAAAGAAGTTACTGCAAACAACAAACATACATTTTGTTCTCTCTGACATTATTGCACAACGACGGAACAGCAGAATCTATACTGCAATTGTTTTTGACCACACTGTTCGACGCACCTCACCTCCATTTTGTCCACAAAACAAAAACAATAGCAAAGGTTTTGGGGCGGACAGTGGTGCTGTTTCCCCTAATGTGGATTCCATCTTTAACAAATTGTGTTTCTTGAGAATTAAACAGTGGCGATGATCATTTGGTTGTAGATCAAAAAATGTTCAATGCCGTTCAGCAAACTCTAGGAGCTTACATTTGTTGGATGACATGAAAATAGAGCTCTTTGGATTGCAAATACATTCATTCAAAAACATGACTGCCTACAAAAAGACTAACACAACCATTCTTCTCTCTTGAGTGCAAGCAGACAAAAAATAAAATTTGTCTGTTCTAAAAGTCAGAATGGATCAATACATTTTCTTTGCAATCACTAAATCATGATCAAATTTGGAAGTACAACTATCCAAAGGTCTAGAATTCTGGGCAATTGCTCTCTTTGTATGCATATTTTACCAAACATTTTCATACAGCTCAAATCCAAAATGATTCCTGAGGAAAAAATATATATGAAATAATAAGCACATTGTGTGAAGTATTTATTCATGAGTATCATCACAATCCAATTCCATGTATTCAATATAAAGGTTGGTTTATGTATAGTTTTGTAGACTTTCAATTGGTGGACAGTCCACAATAGAAATAAGGAAAGGTGAATACAATGGAGGAACACAACTGATATGAATGTACAGGCCTAAATCCACATCTAAGCAAAGCTCTATAGTGGAAGGCCACAATGATGGAGATGATGACTTAGGAGTAACCCAACTTCATTTTTTGCATCTCTGCATGCAAAAAAAAAATCATAACAATATGACAGTCCCCGTTGACTAGATCTTTCCATTTTACAAAGTAATACACTGATGGAGTGATTTCGAATTCAGTGCAGTAGCATTGATTATTAACACAATTGCACAGATTTCTCCTCTGATGAAAACAATGTGTTCATATTCTGTGAACAAAACATTTAACAGTACATTTTGTATTCAATGACATTTGTATTTAACGTTTTGCAAAAGGTGGTCTAAGATATCCAAGTCAGGTACTAAAAAAATGTGTTTGGTAAATGTATTTGAGCATTTGATCATTGCTGTTCTGCTTCAGATCCAACAATTGCTTGTACGCGAATGAGAAAAACTGTAAATATGAATATGAATGACAAAGTAATAACACTGGACATTCTAGGCATGGAAACCCACATGTTTGAATTAATGAAGCTTGCACTTTTTAGCAGAAAATCTTTGAGGCGTCTGTGAAATGGCATATATTTTACAACAGTGACCAGCTGGGATCATATGTCATTGTTCATTTCCTGTATCTTTTATTACAAAGGTCAAGGTGGATAATTCTGTCCGGCTATCTCTTCTCTTTAAAGACCAGACACGACAGTGAGGAAAACTCCTTAGGGCTGGAAAACATAAATTAGAGGTAGTAGTACCAATATCCAATCTCGTAAATATGAAAAGTTTATTTTAGAAACGCGATAAACGCATTTTTTCCACGTTTACATTTTTTCATCTGAAATTAAGACTCATGGGTCCCTTTCTATGTGTATGAATTATTGCAAACTTTTAAAACATTTACTTCAGGTGTGCTTTATTTTTTTTCCCACTAAATGCATCTGGCACAAAAGTGAGTCATTTAGCAAATCATTTCCATTATATTTCTCTATTCAGTTGTAAGTTAGGTTTCTCTAAATATTCTTCCCACACTTCAGAACCTCAGAACCTTATCTTATTCATTTAGACTAACCCCTGACTTAGTCAGCCAGAATTGGTGATAGACAGCTGCCAACGTAAAAAAATATTACAGTTTACGAATACTACAGTATCGGCTTGGGCGATTTACCGTTTATACCGTAAACCAGGGTATTTCGAAATACCGACGGTATGATATATATTTTTTAAATAGTGCCCCTTGTACTGTATACCACGTTATGGTACAGAAACAGTATGACAGTATGAAAATCTGGATACTACCCAACACACCTACAATACTTACTATAGAATTGTATTTTATAAGAGAATTCATACTTTCTCGTCTTTTGGTCACTAGAGACACGGCTCAGTCGTTTGGTCGATTAGTTTGATTTTCATGGACGTGACCCAGTTGTTCGTTCTTTATGTTCCGTATACGTAATACGTAGTATACGTAAGGGATAAACACAGACATTCTGTACATTACCTTGGCAATAATGGACGTTGAGTCCCTTTGCATAGTAATGTACAGAACAAAAATGTTTATCCCGCTTATACCACAGTTGCAAATCTTAGATTTTTTTTTTATAGTATAATTCAGACTTTCTCATCTTTTTTGTTGCTAGAGACGCGACCAAGTCATTTGTTCGATTAGTCAGATACAGTACAATTGGAAAGTATTCAGACCCCTTGACTTTTTCCACATTTTGTTACGTTGCAACATTATTCAAAAATGTATCAAATCTTTTTTTTCCCTCATCAATCTACACACAATACCCCATAATGATAAAGTGAAAACAGGTTTTTAGATTTTTTTGCAAATGTATTAAACATACAAAACAGTACATAAGTATTCAGAACCTTTACTATTAGACTCGAAGTTGAGCTCAGGTGCATCCAGCTTCCATTGATCATCCTTGAGATGTTTCAACAACTTGATTGGAGTCCACCTGTGGTAAATTCAATTGAATGGACATGATTTGGAAAGGCACACACCTGTCTATATAAAGTCCCACAGTTGACAGTGCGTGTCAGAGCAAAAACCAAGACATCAGGTCGAAGGAATTGTCCCTAGAGCTCCGAGACAGGATTGTGTCAAGGCACAGATATGGGGAAGGGTACCAAAACATTTATGCAGCATTGAAGGTCCCCTAGAACACATTGGCCTCCATCAGGTATTCCCTTTTCCCTTTCATAAATGGAAGAAGTTTGGAAGCACCAAGACTCTTCCTAGAGCTGGCCGCCCGGTAAAAATGAGAATTTGGGGAAAACGGCCTTGGTCACGGACGTGATGGTCACTCTGACAGAGCTCCAGAGTTCCTCTGTGGAGAGGGAGAACCTTCCAGAAGTACAACCATCTCTGTAGTACTCCACCAATCAGGCCAGACGGAAGCCACTCCTCAGTAAAAGGCACTTGACAGCCCACTTGGAGTTTGCCAAAAGATGCCTAAAGGACTCTCAGACCATGAGAAACAATATTCTCTAGTCTAATGAAACCTGGCATCACCCCTACGGTGAAGCATGGTGTTGGCAGCATCATGCTGTGTGGATGTTTTTCAACGGCAGGGACTTGGAGACTGGTCAGGATTGAGGGCAAGATGAAAGGAGCAAAGTACAGAGAGATCCTTGATGAAAACATGCTCCAGAGAGCTTAGGACCTGGGCGAAGGTTCACCTTCTAAGCACACAGACAAGACAATGCAGGAGTGACTTCAGGACAAGCCTCTGAATGTCATTGAGTGGCCCAGCCAGTGCCCGGACTTAAACCCAATTGAACATCTCTGGAGAGACCTGAAAATAGCTGTGCAGCGCTTGAGAGGATCTGCAGAGAAGAATGGGAGAAACTCCCTAAATACAGGTGTGCCAAGCTTGTAGTGTTATACCCAAGAGGACTCAAGGCTGTAATCACTGCCAAAGGTGCTTCAACAAAGTACTAAGTAAAGGGTCTGAATACTTATGTAAATGTGATATAATTTAATTTATATTTTTATACATTTACAAATATTTCTGAAAACCTGTTTTTGCTTTGCCATTATGGGGTATTGTGTGTAGATTGATGAGTGAAAAACACAATTTCATAAATTTCAGAATAAGGCTGTAATGAAAAAATATGTGGGAAATGCACTGTATGTTCTGTATGTTCCGTTGCCATGCTTGCTGGCAACATTCTTGTCCGTTGCTTGCTAGCTAGCCACCTAGCTATAGCTAACACAGTCATGACCTCTGCAGTCAAAACAACAGCAAAGTAGCTGCATTTGACATTAATTTGGATACATCCATAACAATGAGCTGATGATGCCCGATTTTGCCTGGCGTAGCTAGAAAAGTCTGCCTTCTCATCAGGACACTTGACAATGTTCATTACAAGGAGATCACATTGCATTTCAAACACTAGGCTACATAGGGACCGGAGAAATTCACGTTCATCACTCATCACATTAACAAATCAATGCTAGCTCGGTAAGTTTTTCCCAGTTGGACCTGTGGTTACAATGTAACCAATTTCAGTTTGTGTGGTTGTTGGTTAAGCTTTCTGTAACTTTGTAACAAGTGCAGGCTCCATGCGCATATTGCGTCATGATGGCAAGGTGTCCCGATATCTTTTCCAACTGTCCCATTATTCAATGTCCATTCTAAAATTGAGATTTTGTTTCACTGGCCTATATCAAAGTGGAATTATGTTTTTATCCATTTTTACTAATTCATTAAAAATGAAATGCTAAAATGTCTTGAGTCAATAGGTATTCAACCCCTTTGTTATGGCAGGCCTAAATAAGTGCAAGAGTAAAAATGTGCTTAACAAGTAACATGTTGCATGGACTCATTCTGTTTGCAATAGTAGTGTTTAACATGATTTTTGAATGACTACCTCATCACTGTTCCCCACACATACAATTACAGTGCATTGGGAAAGTATTCAGACCCCTTGACTTTTCCACATCGTTACGTTACAGCCTTATTCTAAATTTTAATAAAATAGTTTATCTACACACAATACCCGAATAATGACAAAGAAGTAACATTTTTTTTAACCTGACCCCTTGACTTTTTCAACATTTTGTTACATTACAGTCTTATTTTAAAATAGATAAAACAATACCTCATAATGACAAAGCAAAACAACTTGTATTTTATTTTTGCAAATGTATTACAAATAAAAAACTGAAATATCACATTTACATAAGTATTCAGACCCTTTACTCAATACTTTGTTGAAGCACCTTTTGCAGAAATTACAGCCTTGAGTCTTCTTGGGAATGACGCTACAATCTTTCCCTCAAACCTGACTAGTCTCCCAGTCCCTGCTGCTGAAAAACATCCCCACAGCATGATGCTGCCATCATCATGCTTCACCGTAGGGATGGTGCCAGGTTTCCTCCAGACGTGAAGCTTGGCATTCAGGCCAAAGAGGTCAATCTTGGTTTCATCAGACCAGAGAATCTTGTTTCTCGTGATCTGCGAGTCCTTTAGGTGCACTTTGACAAACTTCATGTGGGCTGTCATGTGCCTTTTACTGAGGAGTGGCTTCCGTCTAGCCTGATTGGTGGAGTACTACAGAGATGGCTGTCCTTCTGGAAAGTTCTCCCATCTCTACAGAGGAACTCTGGAGCTCTGTCAGAGTGACCATTTGGGTCTTGGTCACCACCCTGACCAAGGCCCTTCTCCCCCGATTGCTCAGATTGGCTGGGCGGCCAGCTCTAGGAAGAATCTTGGTGGTTCCAAACTTCTTCCATTTAAGAATGATGGAGGCCACTGTGTTCTTTGGGACCTTTAATGCTTATATGCTTTATAGCCAGCAGCATACCACCCTGCATACCACTGCTAGCTTGCTCCTGAAGCTAAGCAGGGTTGGTCCTGATCAGTCCCTGTATGGGATACCAGATGCTGCTGGAAGTGGTGTTGGAGGGCCAGTAGGAGGCACTCTTTCCTCTGGTCTAAAAGTATCCCAATACCCCAGGGCAGTGATTGGGGACACTGCCCTGTGTAGGGTGCCGTCTTTTAGATGGGATGTTAAACGGTGTCCTGACTCTCTGCGGTCATTAAAGATCCCATGGCACTAATTGTAAGAGTAGGGGTTAACCCCGGTGTCCTGGCTAAATTCCCAATCTGGCCATCAAACCATCACGGTCACCTAATAATCCCCAGTTTACAATTGGCTCATTCATCCCCCTCCTCTCCCCTGTAACTATTCCCCAGGTTGTTGCTGCAAATGAGAATGTGTTCTCAGTCAACTTACCTGGTAAAATAACGGATAAAAAAATATTTTAAAAATGCTGCCGAAATGTGTGCCTCGACACAATCCTGACTTGGAACGCTACGGACAATTCCTTCAAGCTCATGGCTTGGTTTTTGCTCTGACATGCACAGTCAACTGTGGGTCCATATATAGACAGGTGTGTGCCTTTCCAAGTCATGTCCAATCAATTGAATTTAGCACAGGTGTACTCCAATTAAGTTGTAGAAACATCTCAAGGATGATCAATGAAAACAGATTGCACCTGAGCTCAACTTCGAGTCTCATAGCAAATGGTCTGAATACTTATGTAAATAAGGTATTTCTGTTTTTCTTTCTTTTCTCTTTATTTGCAAAAACCTGTTTTTGTCATTATGTGTTACTGTGTGTAGATTGATTAGGTGGAAAAATTATTTTATACATTCTAGAATAAGGCTGTAAGGTAATATAATGTGGGGTCTGAATACTCTCCGAATGCACTGTACAGTATCTGTAAGGTCTCTCAGTCGAGCAATGAATTTCAAACACAGATTAAACCACAAAGACCAGGGAGGTTTTCCAATGCCTCGCATAGATGGGCACCTATTGGTAGATGGATAAAAATAAACAGACATTGAATATCCCTTTGAGCATGGTGTAGTTGTTAATTACTGTACTTAATGGATGGTGTATCAATACACCTAGTCACTACAACGATACAGGCTTCCTCCTAACTCAGTTGCCGGAGAGGAAGGAAACCGCTCAAGGATTTCATCATAAAGCCAATGGTGACTTTAAAACAGATACAGAGTTTAAAGGCTGTGATAGGAGAAAACAGGATGGATTAACCACATTGTAGTTACTCCACAATGCTAACCTAAATCACAGAGTGAAAAGAAGGAAGCTTGTACAGAATAAAAATATTCCAAAACATGCATTCTGTTTGCAATAAGCACTAAAGTAAAACGGCCAAAAAATTGGTAAAGAAATAACCTTTATGTCCTGAATAGAAAGCATTATGTTTGGGGCTAATCCAACGTAACACATCACTGAGTACCACTTTTCAAATGCTTTAAGTTCCTCAGCGTACACATCACGGTCAAACTGAAATGGTCCACCCACACAGACAGTGTGGCGAAGAAGGCGCAACAGTGCCTCTTCAACTTCAGGAGGCTGAATACATTTCTCGTCACCTAAAACCCTCAGAACATTTTACAGATTCACAATTGAGAGCATCCTGTCGGACTGTATCACAGCCTGGTATGGCAACTGCACCGCCCACAACCACAGGGCTCTCCAGAGGGGGGTGTGGTCTGCACAACGCATCACCGGGGACATCCAGATAGCGAGGTCAGTACAGGTGCATCAAAGCTGGGACTGAGAGATTGAAAAACAGGTTCTATCTCAAGGCCATCAGACTGTTAAACAGCCATCAATAGCACAGAGAGGCTGCTACCTTCTTATTTTTATTTGACCTTTTATGCTACCTTCATACAGACTTGAAATCATAGGTCACTTTAATAAATGGAACACTAGTCACTTTAATGATGCCACTTTAATAATGTTAACATATCTTGCATTACTCATCTCATATGTATATACTGTATTCTTTACTATCTATTGCATCTTAGTCTATGCCGCGGTCATTGCTCATCCATATATTTATATAGTCTTATTCCATTCCTTTACTTAGATTTGTGTGCATTAGTTATTTGTTATGGAATTGCTAGAAATTACTTGTTAGATATTTCTGAACTAGAAGCACAAGCATTTCGCTACACTCGGAATAACATCTGCTAACCATGTGTATGTGACCAATAAAATTTGATTTGATCATGTTATGGTTATGCTTGTCATCGGCAAGGACTAGGGAGTTTTTTAGGATAAAAAGAAAGGAATTAAGCTATGCACAGGCAAAATCCTAGAGGAAAACATGGTACAGTCTTCTTTCCAACAGGCACTGGGAGACAAATGAACCTTTCAGCAGGACAATAACCTAAAAGACAATGCCAAATATACACTGGAGTTGCTTACCAAGACCACATTGAATGTTCCTGAGTGGCCTAGTTGCAGTTTTGACCTATATCGGATTGAAAATCTATGGCAAGACTAGAAAATGACTGTCTAGCAATTATCAGCAACCAACTTGACAGAGCCTGAAGAATTGAAAAATATTGTGCAAGTATTGTACAATCCAGGTTTGCAAAGTTCTTAGAGAGGTACCCAGAAAGACTCACAGCTGTAATTGCTGCCAAAGGTGATTCTAACTTGTATTGACTCAGGGGTGTGAATAGTTATGTACATTTGATATCTGTTTTTCATTTGAAATACATTTGCAAACATTTCAAAAAATATGTTTTACTGTCATTATTGGGTATTGTGTGTAGATGGGTGAGAGAAAAAAACATATTTAATACATTTTTTATTCTGGCTATAACACAACTAAATGTGGAATAAGTCAAGGGACGTGAATACTTTCTGAAGGTACTGTAAATATACTACAGTATTTCATTTGCAAATACCCTGCACATTCAACTCCCACGTATTGCAATTTGTGCCACCCATAAGTAACAAACCTACATGCCAAGTATAGACCATGTATTATGTTTCCTACAGATTATAGAAAAGAGCAGAAGCGCAGTTTTACCTGCCCACAGGTTATGGAAATGTGTTGTTTTAATATTTCTCCAGTAGGTTTCCTGAAGGTGAAGGCCTCAATTTCTATGTTGACAATAATTCAACCTAAACACTACAGTATACTACAGTCTGCAAAAACGCTACAGTAAATACTACAGTATATACTACAGTTTTATTTTACCATGTTATTTATTCTATAGGTAACTGTAAATACTACAATATACCACAGTAAATACTACAGTGAATACTTTAGTATTCATACCATAGTATATGATCATTTTTTTTCATGCACGTGTCACTCTCAGCTGTTCGCGTGCTGACTACCTAGGGTCATACTTTGAGCTCTTGCGTGTCATGGAGTTTTTGGTTATATATCCCTTCGCCAGTTTGGAGCCTGTGGTATCTGATCCTGTTGGTCAAAATAGGAAACTTTCTAAACAACCTCATGAAAAGGAGAGAGCCAAGATCCAGCAATGGGAAACGATAATAGGCTACTTGCTGCAAACATATGGAGGCTGCAAACATCCTAACAGGAAAACCTGTAAAAACCCCATAAGATTGTTCCAAAAGTTGCTTAAATGTCCAAATAGAAAACACACATTGTATACACTGTTCACCCTCTGAATACAACAAAATGAGTTATGTTATATTGGCACAGTATAGTTGAAACAAAGGAATCATTTTTAAATGTATTTATTTATGTATCGATACTTTATTACATGTTACTGTTTAAAACCCAATCGGGATACTTTTTCTATCGGAGTTCTGTTCTTACTTAGGAGCATGGGGGGAGGGGACTCGTTGCCTGGTCCAGTCAGTGTTCCCCCTCCGCAAAATACAGCTGGAAGATTTTTTCATTAATAATTCTGATAAAACGTGGGCTTAAAAACTATGTTTAGTAATTCATTTAACGTTTAACATTTTAATAACAAGGGCAAATCTGAGGGGGCACGTGCCCTTTGTTCCCCCTATGTCATGACACCTCTGGGTGAGAGTGTGTGTGCGTGCCTGGATGCATGTGTACGGGCGTGTCTGTGTGTTATTATAAAGGTGTGTGTGTATTTACTAAAGCTATTAGACCTACCCATCTAGTCAACAGGCAGACAGAGGGACACACACAGTAATTGAACCAGCGATACTGCTGCCCTGCAGTATCGAAATGTGAATCCCTTTGTAAGAAATGTGAATCGCTTCGCTAGCTAACTAGCTCAGCTATGCTGATCTTGAACGACTGTTAGTATATGTCTTTCTTTTGTAAATTCATTCTGGCTATCTACTCCGGTTTTAGAGCACTCTCTGAGTGTGCCAGAGAGCAGAAAAACTGATTAATTTACGAAATGCGCAACACCCGCTGAATATGACAGGTGTAAGTAAAATTCGGCAAAAAAAGTTAAATTATTGCCAGCTATTATTATTATTTCCAGTTAGTCATTAACACTCTAGATAACATGTGAACAGCCTAACCAGCTCTGCTAGGGTGGGTAAAATGGTCAGAGTAAGATGTTCTCTCATTTGTGTCTGGAAGTAGGTAGCAAGCAAGCCAACTTTAGCCAGTTAGCTCGGGTGCTTGACTGCCGTTGTGCGAAACGCTACTCCTCGGGCCAGATCTTCCAGTTTAAATAGTGCGGTGTGCGCTCAGAATGCTCAGAGAGTGAACCACTCTGAATTTACAAAAACACAAATCTGACAGGGCTCGTCATTTACGAACCACCCAGAGCACACTCTGACACACTGAAGGCAATTTATGAACCCACACTTAGTTGTCAGTCAAATGTATTTAGCATCGATCAAATGGGCAGGCAGGTTCCCATTCAGTTGTCAAAACGTGGGTTGGGACAAGCATGCATTTGCAGGGAAGCTGCAGAAGGATGAGCAGGCTACTATTCCCCATTGTTTATCAATGCAATTTTGACGGCCAGCTAGCTGAAAAAGTTTGAGAGGGTTTATCTAATGTTCCCTCGTTAGATTTTAGCTCATCTCACTCTGGCTAGCATTAGTTGTTGATCTTGTTGTTGTTGATGTAAATAACTAAGGGAGAGAGGGCCTACCTTTTCATGGTTGTTTGATCAATAGGACTGTATATTTCACAAATGTGAGAGGAATCCCATGGTGTTTACATATTTGCTGAAATCAATTCAGGTGTATTTTATGGCTGTTGGTGAATGTGTTCTAATGATCTAAATTTGCGGTGTTGCAACTACCTGTAAACACACAGTCCAGTTCAAAGTGAATGGTGGCAGGCCTTTGTGGCCAAAAGCTTATTTGCATAAAGGCCTACTGTAGCTCTGATTGGCTATGGCACACTGGTCTGCATAGACTCTGGTTCTGGACGAGACAGATGGGTTTTATTTACGGCGGTGTCTATTAATTGTCCAAATGCACGGTCGCTTTCCCACTCTATATTGCTATAGAATTCTCACAAATGCCTTAATTTCCAAACATTCTATGAATTTATGAAGATGTGAAAATGACCAAATCCAAGTGCTTGCTTGTCAGAAAAGAAAGAAAAAAAGAGGTGTCATATTCTTCCTGTGGGTGTATATGAACAGATAAGAATAAGAATAAGATTTTGTGTTGCTAAAACGCTGTCAGTTCCACTTTAATTCATTAATCCATTCATTCCGATTACCGTATGCTATTACAGTAGGTCTCCTCTAATATGAAATACAACATGTTACTTGCCACTAGGCTACCTATAAGTTACTGTCACATTTACGTTTTCTCTGTTCACATCTGTCACATATTGGACTTGTGAGAATGAAACTAAGTGGAATGGTGATGGAAGAGGCGCTCGGTCAGTCTCGGGAGCGGATGGAGGGATCTCCCTCTCTCTATGTCTCTCACTCTTTCCCTCTCTGGCCAGTTCTGGAGGAGTAAAGACACTGACATACATCACATATCTCCCTCTATACGCCTCTATACGCCCTCACTCCCAATCCAACTCTTCTGTGGATTTACCACTCTCATTCCAGGAGAACTATCTAGCTACGCTGGATCGATTAGCCTGTTCTGTAGCTACCCCACATCAGACCTGGGTTCAGATACTGTCTCACATCATTTCATATTTTATCAGAGCTTTATTTAGATTGCCTGGTTACAATGTAACCAATAGTATAGTCCCAAAATGGCAAACCCCAATCTGGCACTCCGGGCAGGCTAGAGCAAATGTACTGTTTGAAAGTTGTTGAATAGTATCAAATCGTTTTTGAACCCAGGTCTGCTCCACATCTCCACATCTAGCAGTTTCTCTCCAGGAGAGAGGAGAGCAGTAGAGGAGAAGAGATGTGGTCAGCACTACTGCCTTTATGTCCAGATGGTGTGGATTGTAGAGAGCCCAGTAAGGGGTCCCTATGCTATGTCCTTGGGCAGACACAGTGATTCAGTACATACAGGACATACAGCCAGACATTCAGAGGTAAAGTAAAAGCATCCAAAATGCGTGAGAGGAAGACCTCACTGTACAGAAAGCACTGCACTGTGTATTCAGCTCTGTATTCAGAGTCCAGACCACAGGAAAGCGTTGGGATAATAACTGAAAGTGGTAGCTACAGTGGTTACTGTTATTTGTGAAGGATATTACACTATTTAGATATCTATAGAAACAAATTGTTGACATTAGTGTAAAATTTTCTGGCCCCATCGGAAACCGAGCCTTAGCCAAAGGAATTGTGCTCCTCTGCTGTAGTTTAGTAGGTGATAGGGTAATGGCTGTGTGTGCCCATAGATCGGCCAGACCAGCACAGAGGGGAATCAGGGACATATTCATAAGCACCATCCATTGCCTCAGCTCCAACTAACCACCATCAGCCATCTCTCCATTTCTGAGCCAGCGAAAAATAATAGGTCAAAGAGAGAGAGAGGGGAAAGAGAGAGAGGGGGGAAGAGAGAGAGGGAGGGAGAGAGAGAAGGAAAGGGAGCCAGCTAGCGAGAGAGAACGAGAGAGAGAGAGAAGGTCAGAGAGGAAAAGAGAAACCCGTCTGAAACACAGAGAGAACAGCTCACAGGAGGAAGAAAGACATGAAACGTTTAGTCTTTTCATCATTTTCTAATCAGCCAATTACATCCCGCCTAGCGCTACTGCCTGCCTTACAAACCACTCCAATTCCTTTGATACCCACTTTGCTCTGTGAGGAATTGGAAGGCGAAGACCAGATCGTACAGCTCTGGCAATGCATTGGGGGAAGGAAAGGAGGGAGATGGAGAAAAATGGGAAAGAACAAGAAAAAGAAGGAAGCCTCGACCGACCACCCAACTTACTGGCAATGCAGTAGGGAGAATGAAGGGAGGAAGGGCGACAAAAAGAAAAGTGGGTCTTTATTAGTGCGAGTAACTTTGACACTTTGGGCAGACCACAGAGCACCCAGCGCCAGTCCATCCGTCATCCAGCTTTCCCACTGATGAGCTGGGGAAACAAATCACAGGCAGACCAGGCTTTGCCTGCAGCCCAAACGGCACCCGATTCCCTAACCTGGTCAAAATTAGTGCACTATGTAGGGAATAGAGTCCCATTTGGGACACAGCCTTTATTTTGCCGCCTGGGTGACTTGCTTGTCTGCGTTGTCAGAAGCAAGGCCCATGTGTTCCCGGCATCCCAATCCCAATCCCGCTGATGTCTCCCCCCAACCTGCTACACGCCATCCCCTCATCTTCCCCTCACCCGCTGGGACTTCTCTCTTCTTCTCTTCCTTCTCTCTTCTTCTCTTCCATTTCTCCCCCTCCTTTTCTCTCCCCCTTCTCCCTTTCCTCCCATATCTTCTCCCCCCTCTACTCCTCCCCCTCTACTTCTTTCCTCTTTCCCCCCACTACCCCTCTCTCTCTCCCTCTCCCCCATTCCCCTATTTTTCTATTCATTATGTAGATAGGTCTCTCCGTTTTACCCCCATCCCTGGTGTTTATGTTATTCTTTATTCATCGCTGATATACAGTATATTTCTGCTATTTATCTCTTATGGAGTGGCAGCGTCATTGCTTATACTGCTTGATAAGTTGAGAACACAGAGAGCATCAATCACTGTCACTTAGCGCCTCAACGCAACGACGCGTCAACGAGTCCCGTCTCTCATTCTGCCACCATACGCTCCCTCTCTCCTATCTGCCTCTCTTTCTCTCACTATATCTCTCTTTCTCTGTCTCTCGCTCTCCTCCCTCCTCTCCTCCTTTAACTGCCATGAACTCAACCAATACATAAATCTGCAAAGGGGGCACGGTTTGGCGTCGGCAATCTGAGTCAAATATATGTTTACACATTTACAAATGAGAAATTCAGCAGCGCGACGTCGGTTCTTATTCCGCTTTGCCTTTTTCGCCCCCTGGGAGGCTGCCTAGCTCTCCCCCCTCCGCCTAGCGCCCGGCTTCTAGCCTCCAACTCCGAGAGTTTCTCTGTGCAACTTATTTAGATGAATGATTAAACTTAAAGCACAGCCAGGAGTCTTGCTACTCTTATTTAAAGAAGAATGGGAAAGCTGTCATCTTTTGATGCATTGCCTGCCATCCGGCATGCAAAAGAGATGCCCCCCCACCCCCCACCTCTCACTACCTCCCTCTCTCTGCCTCTCTCTTTTTCTCTCGCTCTGTGCCTCTCTCTCTCTCTCTCTACCTCCCTTGCTCTACCTTTGCTTCTCCTCCTCCCTCTCTCCCCCTCTCTCCCTCTCTCTACTCTGAAAACAGTGTGATTGATCAGGGTGGAGTGGCATCAGTGACAACATCGTAGTCCACCCACCCAACCGCCACCTGAGCAGGGCATGCTGATCTGAGAGAGATATGCTGATCTGAGAGATAGATAGAAGATTGCTTACTTCTCGCTGATCTATCAGTCACTGAAGTTACTCCAGAAAGAAAGAAAGAAAGAAAGAAAGAAAGAAAGAAAGAAAGAAAGAAAGAAAGAAAGAAAGAAAGAAAGGTTCCAATGGCTTTGGCTCTTCCACATCAAGCATGCACAGTCACACTCACACTGTAGAAGAAAGCATTCTAGCATCATCATCACCTGTCTCTCTGTTAGAGTTATAATTATGTTGGAAGGAATGCTGAAACCTTGAGAACACACACACACAAATGCTGAATTCCCCCAAAACCGTATCTCTAGATGGAAGAGTTACTGTGTTGATTGATGAGGTAATAATTTTGTTTTACTAAAAGTTGACTATAGAGTACTTACTATAGAATGCTGTAGTAAAGTGTAGTATACTGCACATTGTAGTATCACTTGATCATGGGTAGTACTTAGTACAGAATTGTGTAGTATACTGTAGAATACTATAGTAAATACTAAAGTATTATCCACACAAAATAACACTATAGTAAATACCAAAGTAATATCAGAAAAAGCACTACCGTCCGCTAAAACACCATTTTTTTAAACTACTGTAAATACTACAGTATTTCATTTGCAAATACCATGCCCATTCCCCTCCCCTGTATCCCAAATTTGTAACACCTGTAAGTTAGAATGCGACATGCCAAATATAGACCATTTAGTGTGTTCCCTATGGTTATAAAAAAGAGCAGGAGCTCTGAACTCCCTGTTCAGAACCAAGTCCGACCTGCCTACAGGATATGGGAAATTTGCTCTTTTAGTATTTCTCCAGTAGGTTTCCTAAAGGAGAAAGCCCCCCACTTTTTTGTTGAAGTTAATAAAACAAAAACACTTTAACAAATACTACAGTAATGTCCCCAAAAACATGACAGTAACTACTACAGTGTACCGTACTACAATCTGCAAAAACACTACAGTAAATACCACTGCAGGGGTACTCAAGTACTATTTGAGAAGGTCCGGTCACACACATTTCCTAGGTGGTAAAGGTCCGGATGGATAATGTAATTTATCGGTGTAAAAACAAACCCCCACCTTTCAAACCGTGCAACCCCAAACTTTTCACACCCCTCTTGTTGGACGAGAGAAAATGTTGCATTTTGCACGGGGCAGAGATTTTCCAATTGAGTATGGAGGTACTACATCATAATACAGTCCACAAAAACACTACTGTAATTACTACAGTATAGTATACACTACCGTTCAATAGTTTGGGGTCACTTAGAAATGTCCTTGTAGGGGCCTCCCGAGTGGCACAGTGGTCTAAGGCCACTAGAGATTCTCGGTTCGAGTCCAGGCTCTGTCGCAGCTGGCTGCAAGCGGGAGGCCCGTGGGGCGGTGGACAATTGGTCCAGCGTCGTCCGGGTTAGGGGAGGGTTTGTCCGGCAGGGATATCCTCATCACGCACTAGCAACTCTTGTGGCGGGCCAGGGCCAGTGCACGCTGACACGGTTGCCAGGTGTACGATGTTTCCTCCGACACATTGGTGCGGCTGGCTTCCGGGTTGGATGGGCTTTGTGTCAAGAAGCAGTGCGGCTTGGTTGGGTTGTGTTTTGGAGGATGCATGACTCTCGACCTTTGCCTCCCCCTAGTCCGTACGGGAGTTGCAGCGATGAGACAAGACTGTAACTTCTACCAATTGGATACCACGAAATTGGGGAGTAAAAAGGGATAAAAATACAAAAAAAAGAAAAAGAAATGTCTTTGTTTTTGAAAGAAAAGCACATTTTTTGTCCATTAAAAAACATTAAATTGATCAGAAATACAGTGTAGACATTGTTAATGTTGTAAATGACTATTGTAGCTGGAAACGGCTGATTTCTAATGGAGTATCTACATAGGCGTACAGAGGCCCATTATCAGCAACCACCATCACTCCTATGTTCCAATGGCACATTGTGTTAGCTAATTCAAGTTTATCATTTTAAAAGGCTAATTGATCATTAGAAACCCCTTTTGCAATTATGTTAGCACAGCTGAAAACTGTTGTCCTGATTAAAGAAGCAATAAAATTGGCCTTCTTTAGACTAGTTGAGTATCTGAGCATCAGGATTTTTGGGTTCGATAACATGCTCAAAATGGCTAGAAACAAACACCTTTCTTCTGAAACTCGTCAGTCTATTTCTGTTCTGAGAAATTAAGGCTATTCTATGCGAGAAACTGCCAAGAAACTGAAGCTCTCATACAACATTGTGTACTATTCCCTTCACAGAACAGCGCAAACTGGCTCTAACCAGAATAGAAAGAGGAGTGGGAGGACCCGGTGCCCAACTGAGCAAGAGGACAAGTACATTAGAGTGTCTAGTTTGAGAAACAGACTTCATTAAATAGTACCTGCAAAACACCAGTCTCAACGTCAACAGTGAAGAGGCGACTCCGGAATGCTGGCCTTCTAGGCAGAGAAAAGATTAAGATGACTAAGAATACAGACACTAGACATGGGAACTCTGCCTAGAAAGCCAGCATCCCGGAGTCACCTCTTCTCTTTTGACGTTGAGACTGGTGTTTTGTGGGTACTATTTAATGAAGCTGCCAGTTGAGGACATGTGAGGTGTCTGTTTCTCAAACTAGACACTCTAATGTACTTGTCCTCCTGCTCAGTAGTGCACCGGGGCCTCCCACTCCTCTTTCTATTCTGGTTAGAGTCAGTTTGCGCTGTTCTGTGAAGGTATAAAGCTTGTTTTAGTTTAGTTTATTCATTCAACCATTTTAAAAAACAAGAACACATAAACTTGAAAAAGCCATACATGCACATGAATAAAATCATGGAGGATAACACACAATATAGTCTGGGACTTTTTCCCATTGTGGTCCTCCTGAGACAAGATGGCTAGACAAGATCGAACACAGTATGGCAGTGAAATAATAAAACAAAAACAGAGAAGAAGAACATCTATATCGTCATTCCAGTTACATCATAGGGGTTATTCATATGGGCACAGAAGACATCAAACATATTTTTACTTTATTTTTAAAGCTGCCCAGAGAGGACATTGATTTTATGGGCAGAGGCAACTCATTCCATTCTGAGGCTCCAGTATACAAGAAAGTACCTTTCCCCAGCATTACTCCTGAACCTGTATAAGCACACATCAGCAACACCTGATCTGATGCTGTGATTGTGTGCATCCCTATCACGAGGAAAGTAATCACTTAGATATCTGGGCGCAGGACCATAAATACTCCTGTAAACCAAACCTAGCCTAATCTGGGACACCCTAGCCTCAACAGGCAGCCAATTTAGTTCCTGAAAGCAGCTCCTGCCTATGTGAGTACGTGGACCCACCTTCAATACTACCCTGATCAGCTTATTCTGGGATATCTGGAGCTTCCCCTTCATAAATTTAGATACGCTCCCAAACTAGGATTTGCTAGCATAGTCAAAATTGCATTGAATGTGGGCAGTAGCAAGCACTTTCATGGAGAACTTATTAAGCAGCTTGGAGTTTCTAGTCAAAAACTTAGTCCTGGCATTAACCTTTCCTAGCACCTTATTGGCCATGCTCACACCTCCCAAGCTTCCATCAAGGATACATCCCAAGTAGCTAACAGAGGTTTTAGAAATCTGCACCTCACCCCCTAACTCCACTCTGATTTCATACAACCTACACAATTTAGGTCTGGATCCAAAAATAATTGCTTCAGTTTTCTCTAAGTGCAGAGATAGCTTATTATCTCCAAGCCATTCGCTAATGTTAGTAAGCTCTGTGCTAAGTATGCTCTCCAACATAGTTTTACTTTTGTGAGACACCAGAAGTGTAGAGTCATCTGCATAAAGAAAAATACGGCAAGAACAATCATTGTTCAAATCATTAATATACAATGAAAAAAGCAGAGGCCCAAGCACGCTCCCCTGCGGAACGCCACAACTCATTGGTTTTGCCTGAGACAGTGAACCATTAACCTCTACCACTTGCTCCATTCCTAATATATAGGACTTTACCCAGCCTAGAGGGATAGTGCTTAACCCCAGTGCCTCCAGTTTGAAGATTAGGAGAGAGTGGATAACTGTAGGTAAAAAGGTATAAAGAGGAGGAGAGCTCTAGGAAATTGTCTACTAACCCTCCAGCCCTATTAGAGAGAGACCTTTAGTCTACACTGTATATCTATCTTCTGACTCACTGCCAAAACACAACACAGGCCAAGTCAGCCACAAGAAATACAGTACAGGAGTTATAGCTTTGTCTTCTCTCTCTGAGTTAGGTGTGTGTGTCTTGGATCCCGTTGGCTTTCTAAGGAAGAGAAGACTTGCATCCCAAATGACTATGTACTAAATGGCACCCTATTCCCCTATGGGCCCTGGTAAAAAGTAGTGCACTATAGGGAATAGGGTGCCATTTGGGATGCAAACAATACCATGTATTCATTCATTTTGAAGGAATTGTTATTCTAACAAACCATACTTTTTTACTTTACCGAGCTCAGTTATTGACATCATCTGTCTATCCATAAACTATTTTGAATCTTTTATAGCTCATACTCGTACCCTGGGTCATGATTTATTTTTCTCTCTTGTTGAAGCCTCAGTGCAACACTCATATTGTACTATGCAACACATGCTGCATATTACAGTTAAACCAGTCTACTAAGAGAAAGTAGCAATGGAATGGAAGGTTTCAATCTTACTGTACAGGCATGCTTTATTGTTCTCATTCATTAATTCATTCATTTACATGATTACATTTATTATTTGTTTCAAATTCATGTTTATACAGCACATAACTGTGTGAAGACAGGCAAGGAAAGCCATAAACAAACATTCCGGCTCGTCTATACAGATGCAAGCAACAATAAAATATGTAAATAGCAGGCTACTGTTTTTCATTTGTTCCTCATTCCTAGTGATGAAAAGTACACGGTGTGTTTCAAATCAACCAGCCGTTATACCTAATGATCAAGCAGCTGTTTTTAAAATGATTCTATCATGATTTACAGATAAATTATTGTTGACTACGCCTATCAGTCCTCCAGCCAAAATCACAGTCCCAGAACTACCTTAAAATTGCATTTGAGATATTACTGCTGTAGAAGCTACAGTAAGATTATTCATTATTGGGTGAAGAGATCCTCATTTCTCTGTTATTATGCTCTCATAATCTCTCTTTGTGTCATATATTGTTTTTATTTGGCCTGTCTTTCTCTTTTCTTTCTTGCAATCTCCCTTGATATTCTCTTGCATGTCTTATTAGACCTCTCACTCTCCCTTTCTACTCTTTCTTCCTTACACTCCTCTCTGCCTCTCTCTCTTCTCCCCCCTCTCTCTCTCTTCCATCTATTTCTCTCTCTCCCACTCTCTCTCTCTCTCATTCCCCACACTCCTCTCATTCGTTCTCTCTGTCCCCCGTCCCCCCTTACTGTGGTTATGTGTTATCTGCCACGGCTCCATTTCCCTGCTGACTGATACTCCCTGACTCAGTCGCTTTCATTTTCATGATAATCCAGCAACACCACTAGACTGCCAAATCGCGTTTACTGCCTTTTCTCTTTTTTTCCTATTTTTTCCCCAACTGGTTTATCTCTTTTCCTTGGGGCTTTATTTTTGCTCTCTGTAATTAAATGTCATTTCCAGCTCTCCCTTCTTCTTCAGCGAATGAAAAAAAAGTATATTATTTTGTTATGAGATCATTGTCAAAATAGAATGGATGGATACGTCCTTGCCCTGTATCTGTAGTATGCATCCCAAATTCCATCCCATTCCCTTTATTGTGCACTACGTTTGACCAGAGACCCATGGGAATACGCACAAAAATAGGAGAACACTTTTTGTTCCAGGTAGTACCTTTTTGAGTTTCATGAAGGCTTCTAACTGGAACTAAAAGTGTTCTTCAAAGGGTTCTCTTATGGGGACAGTCAAATAACCCTTTTAGGTTCTAGATAGCACCTTTTTTTCCCCCTAAGAGTATAGATTGCCATTTGGGATGCAGACTTTGTGACTTGGCAGTACACTGAAGCCCCACCACCAGCTATCTATGGAGTGAAAACAATATAATTCTACATTTCTGAAAGCCTTTTTATTCATTTGAATGAAAACAGTATCTGTCATCCTGTGTGTGACCCATATAGTGCTGTAACTTCAGTTTCATATTCTACTCCATTCAAGTTCATTTCCATGGTAATAAGATTGTTTTATCTCATATCATATATCCAGTAAGCTAGCAACCTGTACTACTACACTAATCAAGACTGACAGAACTATGCCATTTCAATTTGTGAGAATCATTTTTAGATACTTCTACTACTCTTGTTTATAGCTACGTTTGTAGCTCAAATGTAATGTAGTGTAGTGTAACATACACATATATCAAACACAGCATGTGCAGGTGTTGTTTGTTGGATTCTCTCTTACAAGATCAAACCTTACTTGCCAGATAGATGTCTTGATTTGAATGGCTGGTTGATTTGAAACACACCGTGTACTTTTCATCACTAGAATGAGGAACAAATGAAAAACAGTAGCCTGCTATTTACAAATTCATTGTGAATTTCAGACATAAGGTTTATAAAAAAAAAATGTGTTCTGTTTTGCTTGAAAAGGAAATCGAACAGTAGAGCGAGCAAAAGGCAGAAATGTTGAGGTATAGCTACCACATGTAAAAGTATGCTCGCTCAAACGAACACGAGAAGACTAATATGTGGAGTACGCAAAAAGTAAAAAATCCAAACTCCAGCCGGCCCATTGCTCATCTCTAGTGCATGTGGGGTGGTCGGTGTGGCGGTGGTAGATTCTTAAGGGGAAAAAAAGAGTTCCAAAGGGGTTCTTTGTGGAGGATACGGGTTCTACCAAGAACCGTCTTCATCTGAAGAACCCTTATTGGAAGATGAGGGTTCTTTGTAAGGCAAAGGATTCTACCTAGAACCTTAAACATCCTAAGAACCGTCGTTTTTGTGGGGAAAAAAATATTTAAGGATTCTTTGGAAGGCAAGAAAGATTCTTTGGAAGACAAGAAGGTTCTACATAGAAGCCTTCTGAATCTGAACACAGCAAATTAGCCAGAGAGAGAGTAAAACTTTTGCTGATTTTTATTGATTGTCTTTGTTTTTTCCATTTATGTATTTATTAATCTTATGCTACCTCATGATAAATAACATACAAAATCAAATCAGTCACATACACATGGTTAGCAAATGTTAATGTGAGTGTAGTGAAATGCTTGTGCTTCTAGTTCCAACAGTGTAGTAATATCTAACAAGTAATATCTAACAATTCCCAACAACTACCTACTACACACAAATCTAACAAGTAATCTAAAAATTTCTCACCAAATACCTAATGCACACAAATCTAAAGGGGTGAATGAAAATATGTCTATATAAATATATGGATGAGCGATGGCCGAGCAGCATAGGCAAGGTGCAGTAGATGTTGTTTCCTACCGTCACCACCTGGGGGCGGCCCGCCAGAAAGTCCAGGACCCAGTTGCACAGGGAGGGGCTGAGACCCAGGGCCTCCAGCTTGATGAAGAGCTTGGAGGGTACTATGGTGTTGAATGCTGAGCTGTAGTCAATGAACAGCATTCTTACATAAGTATTATTTTTGTCCAGATGGGATAGGGCAGTGTGCAGTGTGATGGCGATTGTGTCATCTGTGGACCTGTTGGGGTGGTATGAAAACTGAAGAGTGTCTAGGGTGGCCGGTAAGGTGGCGGTGATATGATCCTTGACTTGCCTCTCAAAGCACTTCATGATGACAGGAGTGAGTGCTCCGGGGCGGTAGTCATTCAGTTCAGTTATCTTTGCCTTCTTGGGTACAGGAACAATGGTAGCCATCTTGAAGCATGTGGGGACGATAGACTGGGATATGGAGCGATTATATATGTCTGTAAACACACTAGCCAGCTGGTCTGTGCATGCTCTGAGGACACAGCTAGGGATGCCGTCTGGGCCAGCAGCCTGCGAGGGTTAACATGTTTAAATGTTTTACTCACGTCAGCCACTGAGAAGGAGAGGGAGGGCCACAGACTTTGTTAGCGAGCCGAGACGGTGGCACTGTATTATCCTCAAAGCGGGCAAAGAAGGTGTTTAGTTTGTCTATAAGCGTGACGTTGATATCCGTGACGTGGCTGTTTTTGTTTTTGTAGTCTTTGACTTCTTGTAGACCCTGCCACATACATCTCGTGTCTGAGCCGTTGAATTGAGACTCCACCTTGTCCCTGTACCGGCATTACACTTGTTTGATTGCCTTGCGGAGGGAATAACTACACTGTTTATATTCAGCCATATCTCCAGACCTCTTTCCATGGTTAAATGCAGTGGATTGCGCTTTCAGTTTTACGCGAATGCCGCCATCCATCCACGGTTTCTGGTTAGGGTAGGTTTAATGGTCACAGTGGGTACGACTTCTCCAATGCACTTATTTATAAACGCACTCACTGAGTCAGCGTATAGGTCAATATTGTCCTCTGAGGCTGATCGGAAAATATTCCAGTCTGCGTGATCAAAACAATCTTGGAGCGTGGCTTCCGATTGGTCAGACAGTGTTGAATGGTTCTCGTCACTAGTACATCCTGTTTGAGTTTCTGCCTATAAGCCGGGATGAACAAGATGGCGTCGTGGTCGGATTTGCTGAAGAGAGGGAGGGGGAGGGCTTTGTATGCATCACAGAAGTTAGAGTAGCAGTGGTCAAGAGTATTAGCCCTACGTGTTGTGCAATCAATATGCTGATTGTCACGAAAGTCGTCAGGGAAATGACCGGACCAAGGTGCAGCGTTGTGAGTGTACATTCTTCTTTAATGTTATAAATGTTGCCAACAAAACAAGAAAACACCAAAATACGAACGTGAAGCGGACTAGGGCTATACAGGCCACTAACACAGACAACTACCCACAATTAAGGTGGCAAAACAGGCTGCCTAAGTATGATTCCCAATCAGAAACAACGATAGACAGCCTGACCTAACCAAATAGAGAAAATAACGGCTCTCTCGGTAGCATTGTTCTCAAATTTGCTTTGTTAAATTCCCCAGCTACAATAAATGCAGCCTCCGGATATATAGTTTCCAGTTTACATAGAGTTCAGTGAAGTTCCTTGAGGGCCCTCTTGGTGTTCACTTGAGGGGGATGTTCACAGCTGCAACTATAACTGACGAGAATTCTCTTGGTAGGTAGAATGGCCTACATTTAATTCTAGGTCGGGTGAACAGAAGGACTCGAGCTCATGCATGTTGTTATGATTGCGCCACCTTCCTCTTCCCAGAGAGGTGTTTATCTCTGTCGGTGCGATGCATGGAGAAGCACGGTGGCTGAACCGATTCCGACAACATACCCCGAGAGAGTCATGTTTCCGTGAAACAGAGAATGTCACAATCTCTGATGTCTCTCTGGAAGGCAACCCTTGCTCGAATTTCGTCTACCTTGATGTCGAGAGACTGGATATTGGCGAGTAGTATACTCGGGAGTGGTGAGCAATGTGCCCATTTACGAAGCCTGACAAGAAGACCGCTCCGTCTGCCCTTTGTCCATTGTAGTGTTGGTAAGTTGACGTTGCTCTTATATCCAATAGTTCTTCTTAAGTCTTATTACATAAGACTTAAGATTACATGTTTCTAAACTAATCCAACGTTCAAATTGTATTTATTGCACCTGTTACAATTCAAATGGTTTAGATCAGGAGTATTCAATTCTTACCCGACGTGGTCCGGAACCTGCTGGTTGTCTGTTCTACCTGATAATTAATTGCACATACCTGGTGTCCCAGGTATGAACCAGTCCCTGATTAGAGGGGAACATTGAAAAATGCAGTGGAACTGGCTCTGAGGTCCAGAGATGAGTTTTAGGGGTTTAGGTAGTCTCCTTTACCAATGCTCCTAACCCTGGCAGTCATTCTGAATACTGGTTGTGGGTGGATAAAAATTCCAACTGTTGGATATCATAACTCTGGCTGAATCCCAATAGGAATTATACATCACTTTGCAAGCTAGTATAATATTACTTGCAGGCCTGATGTGACCTGTAACCCAGGAGTTTTCTACCACCTCTGTGTTAGGGTAAAACTAGGCTATCAAAGTAAGGCCTTGTGATATATATAATTGTCATAAAGAGTTTAATTTTAAAGGCTAATAAGGCTCTAGGAAGAAACCTTCAAAGATAAAAGGATTCTCGGTAGAACCGTTCGTATAGGGTTCTAGGTAAAACCATATACAGGATTTTTATGAAGAATCATACATAGAGGATTGTAAGTACAACCCTCTGCAAAGGGTTCGTCCTAGCACCAAAAAGGGTTCCCCTGTTGGGAAAAACCGAAGAATCCTACATGGTTCTACTTAGCACCTTTTGTTAAGGAAAGTGTAGTGTGTGTGTGGAGGGGCAGACTTGGACAACATAGTCCTACTCCTTTTTTAACCAGTTATTTTCAACCAGCTCCTGATTAAGACAAATACAAAATGTATTGCACCACTTGAGATACAACTCAACACCAGAACTGTGCCACTGTTGCCTCCTTGTTGTGCAGCCTGTCTCTGCGTCTTCACTGCTGTCACTCTGTCGGTCTGTCTATGCTTCTCCTTGTGCTCCTCTGTTGACACTGTCTGTCTGACTGTCTGTCCGACTGTCTGTCACTCTGTCTGTCTGTCACTCCTAAGTGTTAATTGCTATAACATATAGAGCCAACATATTAGGGACTTGTAGTACATCTCTGTCTCTCTGTTTTACTCGAACCTCCACTGCACCCACCCCTGAGCTGTCTCTGCTAGCATCCTTTTCCACAGCACTGGTACCAGAAGGCCAAGGGACCACGTTGCCGGTGCTGTGCGCAGCAACATCCTAGGGTAAAACTGTATTTTAAGGGTCCATATTAATAATCCATTTATAAGGCATTTACAAACCGTTCGCTCACCATTTATTAATAATTACTCCCACATTTGTAAATGTTAGTAAGCTAGTTATTATTGTTCACATGTACCTTGCAAAAGTCTTCATACCCCTTCTTGGGTAAGAGCTTTACACTCCTGGATTGTGCAATATTAGTCCATTATTCTTTTTATAATTCTACAAGCTCTGTCAAGATGCTGGGGATCATGGCTAGACAGCAATTTTCAAGTCTTGCCATAGATTTTCATGCATATTTAAAACTGTATCTTGACCACTCAGGAACATTCACTGTCTTCTTGGTAAGCAACTCCAATGTATATTTGGCTTTGATTTGCTCTAAACATTTTTCCGGGTGTATGCCAGGTTATGTTTTTGATTTGTTATTGTAAAAAAAAAAAACAGAAATAACTTATTAACATAACTATTCAGATCCTGGGCCTCCCGAGTGGCGCAGTGGTCTAATGCCACTGGAGGTTCAAGTCCAGGCTCGTTCGCAGCCGGCCGCGTCTGGGAGACCCATGGGGCGGCACACAATTGGCCCAGCGTTGTCCGGGTTTGAGGGTTTGGTCGGCAGGGATGTCCTTGTCCAATCGTGCACTAGCGACTCCTGTGGCGGGCTGGGTGCATGCTGACACGGTCGCCAGGTGTATGGTGTTTCCTCCGACACATCTGTCTTCCGGGTTAAGTGGGCATTGTGTCAAGAAGCAGTTGGGTTGTGTTTCGGAGGACGCACGGCTCTCAACCTTCGCCTCTCCTGAGTCCGTACGGGAGTTGCAGCAATGATACTGTAAGGACCAATGCCGGCGATGCAGGTACGGGGAGTTGAAATTTAATTCGTAACAGACAAAAAGTGCAAGACAGAATCAATTCAGCAACGGGGAATAGAACTGGGGAGCTGACAAATATAGGGGTGGTAATAAACAGGTGATTGAATCCAGGTGAGTCCAATAGTTGCTGATGTGCGTGACAGGGGGAAGGCAGGTGAGCGTAATGATGGTGGCAGGAGTGCGCAATGCTGGGGAGCCTGGCTCCCTTGAGTGCCAGGACGGAAGAGCGGAAGCAGGCGTGACAGTATCCCCCCCCCCTAGAGGCGCCACCCAGCGCCCCACCTAGGCGAGCCTGACGGTCCGGCTGGGTGTGAAACCCCCAATGAACCCGGCAGGGGCTGTTTCCTATGTCTGCCTATATAACCATGATTTAAGAAAGCTTCAGGTTGCTCTTTGGACTAGGTGTCCCGCTGGTGGGACACAACATCCGGTGAAATTGCAGGGCGCGCAATTAAAATAAATATTTGTAATATCATACATTCATGAACATACAATGTTCATATATAAGATACCAACATATACAACAACAACATATACAACAGTGGTGGGCCATCAGGGCCAGCAAGGACTTCTCTGCTGGCCTAAACATCATCAGAATATAATTTAAAAATATATATATTTTCCCACAAATATCTATTCAATTATTCCACAGAGTAAGAGTTATACTCTTCATTTCATAGCTTTCCTCTTGGTTGCATTGCTTCCAGCCCCAGGTTGAGATTTGGAGGGCTGGTCTTTATGTTAGATCTTTTATCCAATCGTATTCAGCCATCATAAGTTGCCAGGGGTCTAAAATCTGCCCTCAGGCCTTCAGAATCAACAGTGCGGGCGCTTGTAGCTTGAAGTGAATGGAAATGAAAATTTAGTGTCAACCAATCAGCTTTAGAGTTGGCTATTGTACGCCTGCTGGCTGGCTCCAGTGTTACACAGGAGCCAGCTAGCAGGCGTGGTGCGTGCACGTCTTAGATTGGATTACCAATATTGAGAGGCAGGTCCAATGGGCAGGTCTATGCAGAACCTCAGAACTAGGAAACTGAATTAATTTGCGTACTACTAAGCTGTTTTTCCAACCCACAATGGCGGAAGGAGGAGAAGATATCAATTTGGTCGAGGATATAATTTAACGCCATTCTCAAGACGAACTTTTCAAGAAAAGTTAGACATTGTAAGGAGAGGTCGCCCGATGCCGACGCTACAAAGCCTGTCACAGGTGGGAAAGGGGTTCATTCGGCACTTTCAAAGTTCCAACTACGAGCGCTATCAATGGCTCACAGGCTCTGAGAAGCACTGCAAATTGTACTGCCTATTATCGGAATGCCTATTATTTGCAAGTGATGGATTTGGTGTTTGGAGCCACACTGGCTTTGCAAACTTGAGTTGTCTAACAAAGGCAGCAACGAGACACCAAAATACGGCTGGGCACTTACAAGCAATGGTGCTTTGGAAAACTTTTGGGGACACCCGAGTGGATCTACAGCTCAACGAACAAGCGCGCAGGGCAACGGAGCAGCACAATGAAAAGGAAAATAGGGAAATATTTAAAAGACTCATTGATTGTGTCATGTTTTTGGGTGACACCTGGTTATACTGCGTTTCTGTCTAAATGTATAGTGTCTAGAGCCATGGCATCATAATGATGGTAATAAGAGGTGGATTAATTCGGGTGGGACTGTGTAGGACCTCACTGAAGGCCCAGGCCTCAGGCCCACGGCACGCCACTGATATACAACATATATAACATATATAAGAAACATACAGTGTCTTATATAATTTAAAAGCTTAACTTCTCGATAACCCAACTGCATTGTCACATTTCAAAAAAGCTTTACGGCGAAAGCATACTATGCGATTATCTTAGGACAGTCCCCCACATCAACATATTTTTCAACCAGAACAGGCTTCACAAAATCACAAATAGCAATTAAATAAATCACTTACCTTTGAAGATCTTCCACTATTTGCAATTCCAAGTGTCCCAGCTACAACATGAATGGTCATTTTGTTCAATAAAATCCATCTTTATATCCCAAAAATGTTTAGTTGGCGACATTGATTTCAGGGAATCCACTTGTTCAACAGCAAACAAAGGAGTCCAAAAAGCTACCGGTAAACTTCATCCAAACAACGTTTCTATATAATCCTCAGGTAGTCTAACATGTAAATAAACTATAATATTTCACACGGAAAGTACTATGTTCAAAAGGAAAGGACAATTTGTAAGCGCACGCCCGAAAGACCGATTTGGGCCAGGTGCAACAAAAACTCTAAATACTTGTTCGTTTTTCAAAAAAGAAACCTGAAACCTTGAATTAAGACTGTTGAAATCTAGTGGAATAGGAATTGACATCTAGTGGCCTTAGGAATTGCAATTTGGGTGACGGACATATGGGTTTCCAATAGGTTTCCATAATAAGAGCCTGTGAGATGAAATTGTTTTTTTTCTGGTTGGATTTTCTTCAGAGATCTGCCTGACATATTAATTATGTTATAGTCTCATACATCATTTTAACAGCAGTTTAAGAAACTTCAGAGTGTTTTCTATCCAATGCTACCAATTATATGCATATCCTGGCTTCTGGGCCTGAGTAACAGGCAGTTTACTTTGGGCACGTCAGTCAGGCAGAAATTCAGGATACTGCCCCCTAGCCCCAGGTGCATTAGATAATGTTATTCTAACTTACAATTAAATACTAAACCGTACATACGTGTCATGAGTCATCAATCTAAGAAGCCTCTAAGGATACTACATATTTGGCAACGAGGATAACTATGGAGGACTGTGTTGGATTTTTTTGCCACGAATTCAATGGAGTGTTTGGCGTGTGACGCTGGATGTGAGACTCAAGTGAGCGGTGGAAGAAGGGTTGAAGGTTTGATTCCCTGGATACGGGTAGTTCAAATTATTGACTGTGTGAGGGGAGAGAGAATCGGAAAAGATGGTTTTGGCAACAATAGGCTCACTACCACCATTTGATCATAAACATCATGAATGGGAGGATGGAACAATGGAACAATTCTTTGCTGCTAAGGAAATAAGTGATGTTGCTATACAGAAATCCATACTTATAAGTGTTGTCGGTGCACCGATGTGCAGTTCATTGAGGAACCTGTTGAGCCCAGATAAACCAGGAGAAAAGGCATTCATAGATCTAGTCGATCTATTAAAAAATCACTTCAACCCCAAACCCAGTGAGAGAGTGCAAAGATTCAAGTTTGATTCACGTGTCAGAAAATCTACCGAATCAGTGGGGGAATATGTGGCTGAGTTGAGAACTAGCACTGGACTGTAACTATGGGATTACATTATCGCAAATGCTTCGTTATCGGCTGGTGTGTGATGACAGGACACAAATACGCTTGTTATCAGAGCCTAATCTCACGTTTGAGAATGCACTCAAACTGGCCCAGGTCATGGAGTCCGCAAACAGAAATGCACTGGATTTGCAGGCAAGGGGCGCAACTGGGTGCCATACAGTAAAAGAGAGCAGCTCTCCGGGGGGCAGCAGCAAAAATAAACTGTTATCATAGCAAAGGCAAACACGCAGCGTTTGACTGTAAATTCAAACATGAAAAGCATGTGGGATAATAGGTCACATTGCCAGGGCGTGCCGCAATAAAAAAAAAAGCCACGGGCTGCAGAAAAGAGAACGGACAGAAAACCGGATACCTCCAGACGCTCTTGCTACCTCTAATCAAGTGATAGAAAGTGAAAGTGAGTACGCAGACGCAGAGCAAGCATTCTCAATGTACAGTGTACAGGGGGCAGAATATGAAAAAGGTGAAGCCTTTCATTGTGGAAATGTGAATAAATGGATTTAAGGTACCTTTTGAAATAGACACAGGATGCAGTGTCACACTGAACAGGCCCCAATTCTATAGGAAGTGGAAAAAATTTGAAGTGCCTTAACTGAGAGACACCCCCAATAAACTCAAAACGTACACAGGGGATAAGATCACTGTGATTGGATTTGCTGATGTTCAAGTGGAATATCAAGGACAAAATAAAAGTCTGCCTCTCTTAGTAGTGGAAGGCAATGGCCCTAGCTTACTAGGGAGAGGGTGGTTGGAGGAAATAAAATTAAATCAAACATGTCACCACAGAGACATTGACACTGCAGCAGGTGCTTTCAAAGCATGAGTGTGTGTTTAAAGAAGAGCTAGGGACATTAAAAGGAGTCCAAGCTACCATTGATGTTGCTGCTGATGCTACTCCCAGATTCTATATGCCTTGATCAGTTCCATGTGCCATGAAGCCTAAAGTGGATGTGGAAATTGGCCGACTCTTAGCAGAGGATATAATTATACCTGTCAAGTTCTCTGAGTGGGCAGCACCAGTTGTTCCCATACTCAAACCAGATGGTTCAGTCAGATTATGCGGTGACTATAAACTGACTGTAAATAGAGTTTCCTCTCTGGAGCAGTACCCCATACCCAAAGTGTAGGATTTGCTTTCAACGTTAACCAGAGGGCAACAGTTCAGGGTGTCTTCTGCACCAGCTATCTTCCAAAGAACCATGGATGGAGTTCTGCAGGGGATACCCAAGTAGCGGTTTACCTCAACAACATTCTTGTCACGGGAGTCACGAAGGAGGGACATCTCAGAAACTTGGGTGAAGTTTTGAGGAGGATAGAGGAGGCCGGTCTCCGGCTGAAGAGGAGCAAGTGTACACTGTTAGCTGATGAAGTGCAGTACCTGGGTCTCAAGGTGGATGCCACAAGGGGTTACACACTGTCAAAGCTAAAGTGAGGGCTGTTGTGGAATCTCCAGCTCTGACAAACGTTACAGAATTGAAAGCCTATCTAGGCTTACTGAAGTATTATAATCGCTTCCTCCCTAACCTCTCTACCCTCTTAGCTCCTCTGCATCAACTGTTAAGGAAGGATGTGGCCTGGGAATGGTCAGAAAGACAGGAAGAAGCTTTTGCAAAGTCAAAGGTGTTACTGCAATCAGCAGAAGTGCTTGTGCACTACTCAGCAGACAGAGACCTCATCTTATCATGTGATGCCTCATCATATGGGAATACAGGAATAGTGCAGAGAAACGTATCGGGTTCATGTCAAGAACGTTGTCGCCAGAGGAGAAAAAGTACTCTCAGCTGGACAAGGAAGGATTGGCTGTCATATTCGGAATACAGAGATTCCACAAGTACTTATACGAGAGAACATTCACTATTGTGACTGACCATAAGCTTCTGATCTCTCTGTTCCATGAACAAAAGCCAGTACCACAAATGGTCTCTCCAAGAGTTCAACATTGGGCTGTGTGGCTCAGAGCCCACGAGTACAGAATAATTTACAAACCAGGTAGATACCATGGGAATGCGGATGCTCTGAGTAGGCTGCCTGTTCCAGAAATCATCATTCAGGAAGAAGAAAATGACCAGGTCTTGATGATCAATGAGTTGGATGATGTACCGGTGAGCACCGCACAAATCAGGCAATGAACTTCAAAGGATGTGACATTATCACAAGTGCATGAATTTATCCTGAAAGGATGGCCTACAGTGACAGAGCCTCAGATGATGCCTTACTACACTCGCCGCTTGGCCTTGAGTGTTCAAGATGGATGTGTTCTGTATGACTCAAGAGTAGTTATCCCACCACAAGGGCGAGGTATGCTACAGAAGTTGTTGCATCACTCGCATCCAGGAATGTCGAGAATGAAAGGCCTAGCAAGGTCATACGTCTGGTGGCCAAAGATGGACCAGGATGTGGAAAATAAGGTTGGCCGGTGTGCAGATTGTCAGAGTAACAGGAAGCCCCCCCCCCCCCCCCCCCAACACGCCATTACATCCATGGAAATTGCCATAAAAACCATGGACACGACTACATGTGGACTACGCTGGACCTTTCCTAGGAACATTTTTCCTTGTGCTGATTGATTCTCATTCAAAATGGGTGGATGTTTACCCCATGAACATGTCCACATCGTAAGCTACGATTGAGAAGCTGAAACAAAGCTTCAGTGTTATGGGATTGCCTCAAATGTTGGTTAGCGACAATGCTACTTGTTTTACAAGCACTGAATTCACACGTTTCATGAAACAAAATGGAATTCAGCACTTAACGTCGGCCCCTTTTCACCCATCTTCAAATGGATTCGCAGAACGGCAGTTCAGACCTTGAAGGAGGGGATGAGGAAGATGCAAGGGCCCAGCATTGAAACAAGGTGTCAAGATTCTTGTTTAGCTACAGGATTACTCCTCAAGCAACAACAGGGTTGTCAACTGCAGAAATGTTGATGTCATGGAGGTTAAGGTCAACCTTGGAACTCATCAGTCCAGACTTGAAAGTGAAAATACACCAACACTGAGACGCTCTATTAGAGAGAGACGTTTGATCAGATGTAAATATGAAAATAGAATAGCTCAGAAAGGAATTCAGTTGGGTTATTAGCTTTAAAGGGGGGGAATGTAGTAACCTGGTATATTTATGTTTATCAATAGACGGCAGTATTGACTCAAGATGGGGGTTTGCTTTCTGCTATCCGTAGCCGTTTCCTATGTCTGCCTATATAACCGTGATTTAAGAAAGCTTCAGGTAGCTTAAGCCAGGTGCATTAGAGAATGTTATTCTAAGTTACAATTAAATACTAAACCGTACTTAGTGAGTCATCAATCTAAGAAGCGTCTAAGGATACTACAGGTACCAAAACATTTCTGCAGCATTGAAGGTCCCCAAGAACACAGTGGCCTCCATTATTCTTAAATGGAAGAAGTTTGGAACCACCAACAAGACTCTTCCTAGAGCTGTCCGCCCAGACAAATTGAGCAATCGGGGGAGAAGGGTCTGAGGTGACACTCAGACCATGACATCTGGTCTGATGAAACCAAGCTTGAACTTTTTGGCATGAATGCCAAGTGCCACGTCTGGATGAAACCTGGCACCATCCCTACGGTGAAGCATGGTGGTGGCAGCATCATGCTGTGGGGATGTTTTTCAACGGCAGGGACTGGAAGAGTAGTCAGGATCGAGGGAAAGATGAACGGAGAAAAGTACAGATGGAAACCTTCTGTAAGGGCTATTTGACCAAGAAGGAGAGTGATGGAGTGCTGCATCAGATGACCTGGACCCCACAATCACCCGACATCCACCCAGTTGAGATGGTTTAGGATGAGTTGGACCACAGAGTGAAGGAAAAGCAAACAACAAGTGCTCAGCATATGTGGGAACTCCTTCAATACGGTTGGAAAATCATTCCAGGTGAAGCTGGTTGAGAGACTGCCAAAAGTGTGCAACGCTGTCATCAAGGCAAAGGGTGGGTTGTGTGCTTGTTCTTTTACCTGGTACTGCAGGAATGGCATGCCCATCTTTTTGTCAGAAATTACAATGGTCACTCAAAACATTTTATAAAGTATTTATAAAGAAAAAATAGAACTGACTTTAGATTAAGGCCGGCAAAACTACTTTAGTAATGATTAATACATGTATTTTAAATGGTTTATTAATGACCCTTAAAATAAAGTGTTACCACTCCTAGTTGTGAATTAATAAACAGATATATTAGACAAAAAAGAAAATCACTGAATAAATGCCATATAGATGACCATTCTGCATATGTAACTTTCTCACTCATCATCATTCACGATTCACTCAGGATTATCCATAATCGTGGTAGCATACACATTAATGTAGAAGTATTTCTAAGTATATTATATTCTTATTTACAAAGTGACTCTAAAATTACATAACACATCCTATTGTAACGCTCGAAGAGTGATGGGTGTGGAGTCAGAGGCAGAGAGCAGAGGATTCGGGAAAACGCTTTAATGTCCGTACAGGAATTGCGCACAAACGGGTGACGCCGAACACAGGCGTAAAACACTCTACCCAAATACAAACTGGTACATACGGACAGCGAAAATCCCAACAATAAACAGGAACACCTCTTGACATAACAGCAAACAAGCCTGCACAAACACAGGCGTGCTAATTGAACTTAAATAACCCCAACCCCAAAACCCCAACAAGGAACAGGTGAAACCAGACAAAACCAAACGAAAAGGGGAAAAAGGGATCGGTGGCAGCTAGTAGACCAGCACCCGAACGGGAAGGGGAGCCACCTTCGGTGATATTCGTGACACCTATACCCTTCATTTCTATTGGGCACAAAATAAATCTGAACACAACCAAAACAAACAGAAAATGCTTCCAACAAATGTGTAGTCAGAAGCTTGATGTAGTCATTGCTGGTAATGAATATGGGACCAAATACTTTCTACTACTTTAATACACATAAGTGAATTTGTCCCAATACTTTTGGTCCCCTCAAATGACTATGTATTAGGTGCTGTAATTTCTAAACGGTTCACCCGATATGGATGAAAATACCCTCAAATGTAAGCTAACAGTCTTCCCTTTAACCTCATAGTCATGGTATAATTTCAAACCTCATAGTCATGGTATCATATCATGCCAAGAAGTGATGGGTTTTCAGTGTACGAAATAAGCGGGATATAGGCTGGACTTTTCAGCATTCAGTGGTGGTGGTTATGTAATGTAATCCGCCCCTAGTCTCTGGTCTGGAACCTGATGTCACGAGCTCTGCTGGTTGGCTACTGGGTAGCAACCTAACGGCGCCAAAAGCCTGGGCCTACCCTAGAAAGCTTATGTAAATTACGATCACAAGAAAGGCCAAACATTTTAGATTGCCCTTTTGGCCGTTAAATTGAATTTATTACGATCAAGTTCAATCCCCACAGTGAATTGTTTTCAATTTAGCTACAAATCAAGATATTTAATAAAATAGTGATCCATTCTGACTAGCACATTTATCGTCACACAGGACCACATGCTGACACAGATCAATCACAGGCTAGCAGGAGGCTCGCGCCCTCATGGGATATTTTATTTCACCTCATGGAACATGTGACCAACACTTCACACCAACACTTCACATTCACACTTCACATATTTTCGTTCAGTATATTTCATACAATATACTGCCAAAATATTAGCCCTAACTGGCAGCATTAGGCTACATACATGAGGCTACATACATCATCTGTGTCAGTGTGCGTAAGTGTCTTTCTCTGTTTTCTTCCTACCTTGACTGCACCAAAGCATCTGATCTGTCATTTCTCAGAGACATAGACACAGCATTGGACCAGCAGAAGCTGAACTTTAAGCAAATAAGTTGGTTAATTTCACACATTTAGCAGCGTTGGCCTCAATCCTTTTTTTGCTCTCTCTACCTTTCTGTGTTTCTGTTCTGACTGAGTGACTGACAAAGAGTCAGAGTGGGTCTCACTCCCTTGGATGAGGCAGGTTTGACTTTGAATGTGAGTTCGCGCCACCTCAGTTCAGCCCACTTATCCCCGAAGCCAGCCACACCAATGTGTCAGAGGAAACACAGTACACCTGGCGACCATGTCAGCATGCATGCGCCAGAACCACCACAGGAGTCGCTAGAGCACGATGGGACAAGAACATCCCTGCCGGCCAAATCTCCCCTAAACTGGATGACGCTGGGCCGATTGTGCATGAGTCTCCTGGTTGCGACAGAGCCTGGACTCAAACCAAGATCTCTAGTGGCACAACTAGTGCCATAGACCACTGTGCCACTCGGGAGGCCGTGTGTGTGTGTGTGTGTGTGTGTGTCTGTGAGAGAGAGAGAGAGAGAGAGAGAGAGAGGATGGGGGGGTCAATTTGACTCTTCTCAGTGACAGCAGATCAATGGTAGATGAGAGGGCAGTGGGAGAGATAGAAATGAATTGATTGTCACAAATAAAACTCCAATTAAGCAAACGAACAGCCTGGTGGGTCAAGTGCTCCAAGATGGGCTGCACTCATCCTCCGACTATCAATCCTATGGGGGGGAGATAGAGAGAGAGTCATGTATCCTCATATTACTCTTCTGGGAGAGAGAGCAATGTCAGCCATGGGATGGTGGGCAGGCAGGGCAGGCCACATCCCCTGGCCACACAGTCACTTACTCACTCAATCTATCTCTCTCTAGGAGGAGGATAGGTTTTAAAGGATAAATGTAAGTATGAGTGAACTGTAGATCAAGGATCAGACCATTGCAGCTGCCAGCTCATTGATCCAAAGCTTCCTAATGATGAAAATAGATCTTAATTGTAACAGTCATTGACACATCAGAAGTCAATTTCACCTGACACCCTAACCCTCTGGCATTTGATAAGTGAGTATGAACCTACTTTCTTCCTGCTGCATCGAACATGCTTTGGCTTTCCAATCACTGCAAGTGCTTCCCAAATGGCACCCTCTTCCATATATAGTGCATTGCTCACGACCAGAGCTTGATAGGCCCTGGTCAAAAGACCCTGGAATAGTAGTGCAAAACACAGAGAGTAGGGTACCATTTGGGACAGAGCCTGCTTCTCTCTGTATGCACTTACAGTTGATCGGCTAGCTCTGCGCTCCTCTTTCCTAAACAGTGTACTAAGATGCTTTTTGCTCGTAGACCCACCAAATGAAGTTAAAGTGTTATTAATGTTTCAACATCCCCTAGAGAAAGTGCATGTTCTTGCGCTTCTCTCTCATCTCACCTCTTCAGTAATAACATTTTCCTTAGCTTATTCTCTCTCTCCTGTAATGTCTCGTAATTCAATTCTCTTCCTGGCAAATTTCTTGCCTGTATCATACAAATGTATACAAGATTTTACCAGAAAAAAAAAATCCCTCCATCTTTATCCGTTCCCCTCCCAAACCATAAGATTGGCAAATAAATGGGTGGGGGGGGGGGGGGGGGGGGGGGCGTCTGAGAGAGAATCTTGTGTAAAATCATCTTAGCTGTGAAACGTTGCTGACATATATCATGCTGGCATGCCAAATAACACAGATGCATTACTTCAATTGACCACCTGTCCCTTAGAGGTGAACTGAGTTTGGTGAATGAGATTATTGGGTTGATTCGAAGTGCTTGTATGGTGTGAAGAAACCTATTTCTGTCAGAGAAGAGGGAAAGATTGCTTCACTCCGTTTTATGATTATTATCTGAGGGAGTCAGAGGGACGGCTATATTTGTCAGCTTTTCAGGCGTAGGCCTCCAGTACTTAAGTCTTTTTTTAATGGTACTGCGGAATTACTTTGTGTATTTACAGTACCTTAAGAAAGTATTCATACCCCTTGACGTATTCCATATTTTGTTGTGTTACAGCCTGAATTCAAAAGTGATTAAATAGATATTGTTTCTCACCCATCTACACACACAATACTCCATAATGACATAAGTATTTACACCCCTGAGTCAATACTTTGTAGAAGCACCGTTGGCAGCGATTACAGCTGTGAGTCTTTCTGGTTAAGTCTCTAAGATCTTTCCAAACCTGGACTGTGCAACATTTGCGCATTATTCTTTTCAAAATTGTAAATGGTTGTCGATCATTGCTAGACAACCATTTTCAGGTCTTGCCATAGATTTTCAAGTAGATTTAAGACAGAACTGTTACTCGGCCACTCCGGAACATTCACTGTCTACTTGGTAAGCAACTCCAGTGTAGATCTGGCCTTGTGTTCCTCTAGGGTTTTGACTGTGCTTAGCTCCATTCCACTTCTTTTTATCCTGACAACCTCCCCAGTCCTTAAGGATTACAAGCATACCCATAACATGATGTTGCCACCACTACGCTTGAAAATCTGGAGAGTGGTACTCAGTAATGTGTTGTGTTGGATTTGCCCCAAACATAATGCTTTGTATTCAGGACAAAAAGTTGATTTGTTTGCCACGTTTTTTTGTTGCAAAAGGATGCAGGTTTTGGAATAGTTATATTCTGTACAGGATTCCTTCTTTTCACTCCATAGGCCAATTATGTTATTTATGTGGAGTACTTTAACTACAATGGTATTGATCCATCCTCAGTTTTCTCCTATCACAGTCATTAAACTCTACAACTGTCACCATGAGTCTCATGGTGAAATCCCTGAGAGCTTTCCTTCCTTTCCGGCAACTGAGTTAGGAAGGATGCCTGTATCTCTGTAGTGACTGGGTGTATTGTATCAATGTAATCAATTTTAAATTCATGCTGTAACACAACAACATTTGGAAAAGGTCAAGAGGTGTGAATACTTTCCGAAGGCTCTGCATGTAGCTAATGCGGATTTATGCACCTCCACTGGTCTGGATTTTCCAGTCTGTGAAAAGTGGAATATACTGTGTATGTGTTTAATTTAGATTTCAACAAATAGCTTTAGGCCTACTGTGTATATACATTTCTGGACATATATATATTTTTTAATTATTTTATTTATTCCGCATAGTCCTTTCAGCAACAACCAGCATTGATTTTAAAAGGATCGTATAGCTATACCCCCCCCCCCCCCCCCCCCTTTCCTGCCGTGTTTGAAGCAACATTGCTGACTCCATACTTTCAACCCTAATCTTTGACCTCACTGTGTGATCTCCTGGCGTGTGGCTAATTTGCTAAAACATTATCTGCTCCCCATGTGAGAGAAGCCATTTCACCCTTTACCAACCTCTACCCAGTGTGTCTTTGATTTAAAATATGAACCATATCTTTAGCTTACTAACCTCGGCGCAGTGTCCTTACTAGGGCTGTGGCGGTCACGAAATTTCATCAGCCGGTGATTGTCAAGCAAATAACTGCCCATCTCACGGTAATTGACTGTTAATTAACATAAACACATTTAGCAACTCCTGACTTCCACACATAGCCTTACAATCAACTGATGCAGAGCTTTGGAACGTCTACATTTTAAAATGTCTAATAAATCCATGTAATATAACCTACACCCTCACAATAAATCAATTATTTATTTTAGACAGGTCTAAAGAAACATGATATGAAGAAAATGTAGTCTATTTCAGAAGAACAGAATAGTGTTGTCCTTATGTTAGGTCCTGATCTGGCTATGTGATATGGCTGTGGGCTACACTCATTTAGCAGCCAAGATTTGCTTAGAATCTGGTGGCATTATTTTATCTTATTTTATACTGTAGTATGAAGAATACAATTGAACAAAGCTGAAAAAAAATAGAAAGGATATTTTCTCCAAACAATTTAAGAGAGTGTGCCCATGCGGCTATTCTGTGTCGAGCGGTTAACAAAGAAACAGGCACTTTATGCTTCATTTAGAGTTACTAATGTAACTTTAGTTGTGATATAAACATTGGGCTATATGTTTAGATTTTTTATACATTCTAAGGCTGCGTGATGCAACTCTAATGATGACTTGAAAAAAAAGTTGCATGAAAGGCATGAGCTGTGCTTTGTTTTTTTGTGCAGGCTGTACACACTTCATCAATCTCTTATTCACAACTTGACAAGCACTTAATAATTTTACGGCTACATCGCCTTTGTGTGGCCGTGATGCCCCCTAAAAAAATCCATGCCTTTTGCGGCCAGTGGCCATTTTGCCCTTGGGCTGAATATAATCATTTGTATTCCATTCTCCCTGTGTGCTGCATGCTCTGAGGCACCTCTCACTCACATGGCTCTCTGATCGAGTGTTTCTCACAGGCTACAAGTGAAGACAGACACATCAGGGACTCAACTGCGCACATCCTTATCCAATTCCGAGGCGCATATTGAAGACATTGGAAGAACTGTCCACATTTACTTTTCGTCAGCCAACAAGATGAGTAGGCTGTCACGCTCGCTATCCTCAAACTCCCTGTCATAAATCAACCAATGCGCAGCGTGCATGTAGTTCCACATCTTTTAACCTCTCTGAGCACGGAACCCGGTAGCGGGCTGAAATTCCACAGCATATGGTGATCGCTATGTAAATAGTCATATTAAACATTAATGAAAATACAAGTGTCTCACATGTATCGAAAGCCTAGAATCTTGCTAATCCAACTGCGAATACGATGCGATTATCTGAGCTTAGAGCCCCATAAAAAAAACAATTTCAACCAGCACAGGCGTAACAATCAAAAACTGCATTAGAAATAAATTGTTTACCTTTGACGATCTTCGTCTGTTTGCAATCCCAATGCTCACACAATGAATTATCTTTTGTTTGAGAAAATCAGTTTTTATAGCCTAACACAAAACATTTTGTGAACTGCTTGTGTCGTGAATTCCGTCTCATTCCATTTTCGACGACACATTCCAGGTAAATAACCCACACAGAACGTGACTTTTCCAGTCATGTTTGGTTTCATTGCAATCAACTGGTTTGTTTGTAACACAACCAAACCTGATGGGCCATTTCGCGGGACGTATTGACTGAAAGAAACCGATTTGAAGACAAGAAGTAATGACTTCACTAATGCACCAATGATGTTTTGTTGATTGACTGTATTTTAACCCAATGACCACTGATCGTCTTGAAATCTAGCTGGGTAGATAGCCAATGAGCTGAGGTAAACGGCAGTATGCAATGGTTGTGTGTTGGAAGACCAACCCATGTCGTAAACTCCAGCGTAAAGAGAGTCATTCGCTATTGAAGTTTAATTTTGGAAGGAGCTACGCATTTTACGCACAGCGTTGTTTTGGCAAAGTGCAGATTCAGCTGTTTATATATCAATCAGTATGGCGATTAAGTCAGGGAAAGCTAAATCTAAGTCAGATATACAGATGTACACACAATTTGAAAAGAAATTGATTGGAAAAGTGAGACAGAGATTGTTGTAGGACGATTCATTTAGCGATTCCCAAGTGGAGGATTTTTTTTTTTAACGGAGAGGACACCGTTGTAGCCACTGTGTATAATCTGTAACGTGCCTTCAGAAGAGGAACAATGTCACCGTTTTGGACTGGTAAGTTCTTCTCATGCTAATGCCCTTGTTTGAAATTAATAATATAAAATATTATTAATTAATATAATATTATTATGATTTTTTTTAATTTCAGAAGCAATATATAAACATGTAATGTCATGAAATGTGAGATGCGTGTGTCTGCCGCCCCACACCAACCCACATGAAATAGCCTATTTGAGGCTGTTGAGGGGAGGGCAGGCCCACAACAATGGCCAAAGTGAAATGGAGACAGTAGATACAGCTGGTCTGTTGTAATATAATAAAGACAGTAGATCTAGCTGGTCTGTCATAATATAATAAAGACAGTAGATCTAGCTGAAATGTCAAAGTATAAAAGAGACAGTAGATGTAGCAGGTCTATAATAATATATTCAACCTTATGTTCCCTGTACTCTATATATACAGTGGGGAAAAAAAATATTTAGTCAACCACCAATTGTACAAGTTCTCCCACTTAAAAAGATGAGAGAGGCCTGTAATTTTCATCATAGGTACACTTCAACTATGACAGACAAAATGAGAAGAAAAAATCCAGAAAATCACATTGTAGGATTTTTAATGAATTTATTTGCAAATTATGGTGGAAAATAAGGATTTGGTCAATAACACAAGTTTCTCAATACTTTGTTATATGCTCTTTGTTGGCAATGACAGAGGTCAAACGTTTTCTGTAAGTCTTCACAAGGTTTTCACACACTGTTGCTGGTATTTTGGCCCATTCCTCCATGCAAATCTCCTCTAGAGCAGTGATGTTTTGGGGCTGTTGCTGGGCAACATGGACTTTCAACTCCCTCCAAAGATTTTCTATGGGGTTGAGATCTGGAGACTGGCTAGGCCACTCCAGGACCTTGAAATGCTTCTTATGAAGCCACTCCTTCGTTGCCCGGGCGGTGTGTTTGGGTTCATTGTCATGCTGAAAGACCCAGCCACATTTCATCTTCAATGCCCTTGCTGATGGAAGGAGGTTTTCACTCAAAATCTCACGATACATGGCCCCATTCATTCTTTCCTTTACATGGATCAGTCGTCCTGATACCTTTGCAGAAAAACAGCCCCAAAGCATGATGTTTCCACCCCCATGCTTCACAGTAGGTATGGTGTTCTTTGGATGCAACTCAGCATTCTTTGTCCTCCAAACACGACGAGTTGAGTTTTTACCAAAAAGTTATATTTTGGTTTCATCTGACCATATGACATTCTCCCAATCTTCTTCTGGATCATCCAAATGCTCTCTAGCAAACTTCAGACGGGCCTGGACATGTACTGGCTTAAGCAGGGGGACACGTCTGGCACTGCAGGATTTGAGTCCCTGGCGGCGTAGTGTGTTACTGATGGTAGGCTTTGTTACTTTGGTCCCAGCTCTCTGCAGGTCATTCACTAGGCACCCCCGTGTGGTTCTGGGGTTTTTGCTCACCGTTCTTGTGATCATTTTGACCCCACAGGGTGAGATCTTGCGTGGAGCCCCAGATCGAGGGAGATTATCAGTGGTCTTGTATGTCTTCCATTTCCTAATAATTGCTCCCACAGTTGATTTCTTCAAACCAAGCTGCTTACCTATTGCAGATTCAGTTTTCCCAGCCTGGTGCAGGTCTACAATTTTGTTTCTGGTGTCCTTTGACAGCTCTCGGCCTTGGCCATAGTGGAGTTTGGAGTGTGACTGTTTGAGGTTGTGGACAGGTGTCTTTTATACTGATAACAAGTTCAAACAGGTGCTATTAACACAGGTAACGAGTGGAGGACAGAGGAGCCTCTTAAAGAAGTTACAGGTCTGTGAGAGCCAGAAATCTTGCTTGTTTGTAGGTGACCAAATACTTATTTTCCACTATAATTTGCAAATAAATTCATTAAATATACAGTGCCTTGCGAAAGTATTCGGCCCCCTTGAACTTTGCGACCTTTTGCCACATTTCAGGCTTCAAACATAAAGATATAAAACTGTATTTTTTTGTGAAGAATCAACAACAAGTGGGACACAATCATGAAGTGGAACGACATTTATTGGATATTTCAAACTTTTTTTTTAAATCAAAAACTGAAAAATTGGGCGTGCAAAATTATTCAGCCCCCTTAAGTTAATACTTTGTAGCGCCACCTTTTGCTGCGATTACAGCTGTAAGTCGCTTGGGGTATGTCTCTATCAGTTTTGCACATCGAGAGACTGAATTTTTTTCCCATTCCTCCTTGCAAAACAGCTCGAGCTCAGTGAGGTTGGATGGAGAGCATTTGTGAACAGCAGTTTTCAGTTCTTTCCACAGATTCTTGATTGGATTCAGGTCTGGACTTTGACTTGGCCATTCTAACACCTGGATATGTTTATTTTTGAACCATTCCATTGTAGATTTTGCTTTATGTTTTGGATCATTGTCTTGTTGGAAGACAAATCTCCGTCCCAGTCTCAGGTCTTTTGCAGACTCCATCAGGTTTTCTTCCAGAATGGTCCTGTATTTGGCTCCATCCATCTTCCCATCAATTTGAACCATCTTCCCTGTCCCTGCTGAACAAAAGCAGGCCCAAACCATGATGCTGCCACCATCATGTTTGACAGTGGGGATGGTGTGTTCAGCTGTGTTGCTTTTAAGCCAAACATAAGGTTTTGCATTGTTGCCAAAAAGTTCAATTTTGGTTTCATCTGACCAGAGCACCTTCTTCCACATGTTTGGTGTGTCTCCCAGGTGGCTTGTGGCAAACTTTAAACAACACTTTTTATGAATATCTTTAAGAAATGGCTTTCTTCTTGCCCCTCTTCCATAAAGGCCAGATTTGTGCAATATACGACTGATTGTTGTCCTATGGACAGAGTCTCCCACCTCAGCTGTAGATCTCTGCAGTTCATCCAGAGTGATCATGGGCCTCTTGGCTGCATCTCTGATCAGTCTTCTCCTTTTATGAGCTGAAAGTTTAGAGGGACGGCCAGGTCTTGGTAGATTTGCAGTGGTCTGATACTCCTTCCATTTCAATACTATCGCTTGCACAGTGCTCCTTGGGATGTTTAAAGCTTGGGAAATCTTTTTGTATCCAAATCCGGCTTTAAACTTCTTCACAACAGTATCTCGGACCTGCCTGGTGTGTTCCTTGTTCTTCATGATGCTCTCTGCGCTTTTAACAGACCTCTGAGACTATCACAGTGCAGGTGCATTTATACGGAGACTTGATTACACACAGGTGGATTGTATTTATCATCATTAGTCATTTAGGTCAACATTGGATCATTCAGAGATCCTCACTGAACTTCTGGAGAGAGTTTGCTGCACTGAAAGTAAAGGGGCTGAATAATTTTGCACGCCCAATTTTTCAGTTTTTGATTTGTTAAAAAAGTTTGAAATATCAAATAAATGTCGTTCCACTCCATGATTGTGTCCCACTTGTTGTTGATTCTTCACAAAAAAATACAGTTTTATATCTTTATGTTTGAAGCCTGAAATGTGGCAAAAGGTCGCAAAGTTCAAGGGGGCCGAATACTTTCGCAAGGCACTGTATGCATTGTTTCTTGCCTTATGCTGGGCATTTTTCGCAAGTGATAATATATAATTTACAAGTGCAAGGCTAAAAATGTCACCCATCAGACTATTCTTGTCTTTACATATACTAAATAATGTGTGAAATTTGTTTTAATTTAGAATGGGCCATTATCATGCATCTGTATCAAAACAGGGGCAGGGGGAAAATAATAAATGTCATGTATGCACTTAAATAGCATTTTCATGCCAGCTAGGTAGGCTATACTCCTGTTGTAAAGACAAGCAATGTGCTTAATACTAGGAAAGTTGAGGTATAAATATAGTAGGCCTAGCTTATAGAAAGCTGATGGGATCCCCCTCTTTTTAATAAAGGTCTTCACTCTGTTTACTCACGCAATTGCATAGCCTATAGAAATGTTGCACAACATGAGCTCATGGGCTCTCATGAAGTGTTTGATTAGATTTTCAATTACATTTGCATTGATGTCAGAGTGATTAGAGGGACAATAGCGTACTGAGTACCAGGCGGTTAGCAAGTTTTGTAGGCTACTCATGACCACCAGCAGCATCAGAGCTTGGAGTAGCCCAATTACTGTGATTAAACGGTCACATGGAATTTGAATTTCTTCATGACTCAGTGACCGCCGGTGTAGTTGTAATATGGTCACCGTAACAGCCCTAGTCCTTACCAACCTCTATCTAGTGTGTGTCTTTGATTCAAGATAGTCACTTTTGATGGACAGATTAAATCTTAAATCTCTCTGTAAGGATGAATATCCTGTACTGACTCGTCATATAAAATAGGAGTATTTAGGACTCCTCCTCACTGACGCATTCAAAGGGGGTACTCTGTCTGTTTTATACTTCAACCTTTTTCTGTTTCGGGATCCAGCTTCGATTGCTGAAATGGAAATGACAAGTCCAGGTTATCACATGGATATTGTATCTGCTGTGAGGTGTATGCAAGGGTGAAAGTAAGGCGGTACGGTCCAGTACAACATCCCAGCAAAATAATTATTTACCATACCGATTAAATATGAGCCTATAACAATTACTGAAACAAAATGTCAAGAAAGCTTTAGGCTATTCCATCACATTTTATCATTACCGCACAGGATTGGGGAGTAACTGATTACATGTAATCCGTTACATGTAAGGGATTACAAAAAAAACTGTAACTGTAATCCGTTACGTTACCAGCACAAATATTGTAATCAGATTACAGATACTTTTGAAAAACTAGATGATTACTTCATGGATTACCTAGTGAAAAAAAATCTTTGACACTTCTCTGTTTTCTCAATGACATTCAAATCATAATTGGAAAAGGCACAAGTTTAAGTTCGTTCCACCTGAGCGACTCTAACCACAAGTCAGAGACCGCTATGTGTTTGATGGATCGCGGGAAAAGAACAGAAAAATGAATTTTGTAGGCTACAGTCTAAGTTATGTATTCCAATGGTGCGACTGCTGTCGGCATCCAAAGATTAACCAACTTGAATAAACGCTTGGAGGTAAGGATGACAGCAGTGGTGTAGTCTACGGCGATATGGATATAAATTATTATTGATATCTACATAGCACATTGATGTGAATCACACTGCTACTCTCTCATTTAGCTATTTGCGCCTTACGTATTGTGGTTGTTGTGGATGGCTATTCACAAATCTAAATGGGTATTTGAACCCAATAATAGTTGAATTCAAGAAGTTTTGGCTGCCTATCAATCATTGTTTTTGAAACCAGTGGACAGCCAGTGAAAATGTGCTCATGTAACAGCTGCATAGTGCAGATCCCAGCCTATGGAATAAAAATAGGGCTTTTATTACTCAAATTCATGCTGACAAAAAATACACCCATAGGCCCAAGGGACACATGCTCAAAGTCGCACACTTTTGATAGACTTAAAGGGGCAATCTGTAGTGGCTACATCAATTTTTGGACATATAAGTTATATATATTAATGCAAAGATATAGTTTAATCCTATTATTATATGTAGTAGAAAGCGATGGGTTAGAATAAGTCTACATAACCAACCCATGAAGTAAAATTTGACATCGATATGGCCAGCTATGTAAACTTTAACAATGATTTATCCTGCAATAGATGTCGTTCAATTGGTAACATACATTTTTGTCTTCTTCGAATGCCTCTTAAGGGGGAAGTAATCTAAAAGTAACTGAATGTAATCAGATTCAGTTTGGGTAATCCAAAAGTTACGTTACTGATGACAATTTTGGACAGGTAACTAGTAACTGTAACGGATTACATTTAGAAAGTAACCTACCCAACCCTGTCACCGCATGTCAGAAGCATAAAAAATGTGTGAATGGACTCCAAAATGTGGTTTGATGAGTTCACTAAGCTTACCCTAAAGTAAATTGAATTAAATTGCCGAAATGATGTAACCTAATTAGCCTATACCTGTCTATACATAAATGAATATGAATCATTCAAAATAGGCTACTACACCAAAAATCATGATTCGGCCACAGAGGATCATTAGCTTATTTTTTTTTGAATAACTGTGGATTGTTTTTAATCACATTATATGTATCATAAAATCATTCTGAAATATTGTGCTATAAACATATATATACAGTGAACATACATCATTGAACTAATTGGATAATTTGATTGGAGTGCAGTGAATCAAAAACTATTCATACCCGACCACATTTTGTTGTGTTACAAAGTGGGATTTTGCTCCCTAGTGGCGCAGTGGTTTAAGGCACTGCATCTCAGTGCTAGAGGCATCACTACAGACCCTGGTTTGATCCCGGGCTGTATCACGGGCTGTATCAGTCCCAAAGGGCGGCGCACAATTGGCCCAGTGTCGTCCGGGTTAAGGGAGGGTTTGGCCGGGGTAGGCCGTCATTGTAAAATGAGAATTTGTCCTGAACTGACTTAATTGTATTTTCTGTCAGTGATCTACTCAGCATACTGTGTAATGTCAAAGTGGAATAAAAATGTATCAACAAAAAAGTATTAATTGAAAATAAAACACAAATATATTTTGATTAGATAAGTATTCAACCCCCTGAGTCAATTCATGTTAGAATCACCTTTGGCAGCCATTAAAGCCGTGAGTCTTTTTGGGTAAGTCTTTAAGGGTGCTGCAAATCTGGATTGTACAATATTTGCCCACTATTCTTCTTAAAATTCTTCAAGCACTGTCAAGTTTGTTGTTGATCATTGCTAGACAGCCATTTTCAAGTGTTGTTTTAGATTTCCATACCAATTTAACTACGCCACTCAGGAACAATCAATGTCGTCTTGGTGAGTAACGTTATCGTCCTGCTGAAAGGTAGATTTGTCTCCCCGTGTCTGTTGGAAAGCCTGTGCTTATCTCTACTCCTCTTCTTTTTATCCTAAAAAACTCCCCAGTCCTTGCCAATGACAAGCATACCCATTAGATGATGCAGCCACCACAATGCTTGAAAATATGAAGAGTGGTACTGAGTGATGTGTTGGATATGCCCCAAACATAATGCTTTGTATTTAGGGCAAAAAGTTCATTTATTTGCTATATTTTTTTGCAGTATTACTTTAGTGCCTTATTGCAAACATGATGCATGTTTTGGAATATTTTTATTCTGTACAGGCTTCCTTCTTTTCACTCCATCATTTAGGTCAGTATTGTTAAGTAGCTACAATGTTGTTGATCCATCCTTAGTTTTTGTCCTATCACAGATGTATGTTTGGGGTTTGGGGTATAGAGATGGGGTAATCATTAAAAAATCATGTTAAACACCATTATTGCAGAAATAGTTAATCCATGCAATTTATTATCTGACTTGTTAAGAAAATTCTTCAGCTTTTTTCAGGTTGACATGTTTTATTAATTTGTAAACATTTCTAAAAACATAATTCCACTTTGACATTATTAGGTATTGTGTGTAGATCAGTGACACAACATCTAAATGTAATACATTTTAAATGCAGGCTGTAACACAACGACATTTGTAAAAAGTCCAAGGGTCTGAATACTTTCTGAAGGCACCGTACATCCTATGTAGGCTGGATATTGTAGTGAGGTGTATGATTTAGCTGACCTCTTAAGCTCCAATTTTGAGTTCAGGCTCCTTGCTGGTGTGATGATCATGGAACCATAATAACATAATAACCACTATGTTCATCACACACACACACACACACACACACACACACGGAGCCTCTGCATAACACCATGCTAACAGAGCTGTGATGATTAGGTCTAATAATGCTGTGTAATTCAGTGTTAGTCTGAGAGATTGCCACACATGGCGATACCTGACAGCACTGCTGACATGGCTGTCAGAGAAGGTAAAACTCTGCATGCATGTGTTACATGTACATTCATTACAGGGCATACATGTATAATGTATTATTGTAATTATGCTAAAACCTACATGACATGTAACAAAATACACTGGAAATACACTACACCTACGTACAGTTGAAGTCGGAAGTTTACGTACACCTTAGCCAAATACATTTACAGTTTTTTTGGATTGCTTACACACTAAAATTAAGAGTAGTACACTATTAGCAAAACCTTACACTCAAGAAGCAAAACATCAGCCCATATTTGCACAACTATAAGCACATTGTCAACCTCACACTTGTTGCAAAACTCTACACACAGTGATTTGCAAAACACTAAACACACTTAACATACATTACACACAAAAATCTATCATGAAGTCACGTCCTTGCAATACCAAAGCACTGACTGTCAGATTACCACACCGTCCAACCAATTGGTTCAACACAGTCATCAGGTGTGCAAACACTCGTTTGCTTAATTGTAGACACACCAATCAGGTGTATAAGCACTATAAAAAGCAGCAGGTGAGTTCATCGGTCTTCAAGCACAATGGAAAGAGTCAGAGAAAGAGTAAGACTAAGACGAGGAGGAGGAGGAGGAGGAGGAGGAGGACGAGGAGGAGAACGAGGAGGATGAGGAGAACGAGGAGGACGAGGAGAACGAGGACGAGGAAAAGAACGAGGAGGATGAGGAGGAGGAGGAAGGGGAGGAAGAGGAAGAGGAAGACAAGAAGGTGCTCAAAGAGGACCGAATCTGACAAATGAGATCCACGCAACACTGGTTGACCACGTTGTCAACCACGGCTTGACGCTGAGGGAAGCTGGACTGCGCGTACAGCCAAATCTAAGCCGATATACAGTGGCAAGTGTGATGAGAACATTTAGACTGGAAAATAGGTATTGTAAAAATATCATCATATCAAAAACATCTGCACGGTTTACAGTACTTACTTGCTTACAGTACTGTATTCTATTCTATGCACTATCAGCACTTCTGTTACCTTTTCCTGTGAAATTACTGTACTATTGTATACTGATTTTTTTCTAAATAGGATTGAGGGTCAGGGACAACAAGGGGGAAGACCTCCTATGTTCACAGAACAGCAAGAGAGGGAGATAGTAAACATGGTTTTGGCCAACAATGCTATAACACTCAAGCAGCTCCAAGCTAACATTGTCAATAACCACGCCATTTTCAACGATATCCATCAGGTCTCAACATCAACACTGGCACGCATCCTAAAATAAAAACGTATTCAAATGAAGCAAATGTATTGAGTGCCTTTCGAGAGCAATTCTGAAAGGGTGAAACGACTGCGGCATGATTATGCAGAGGTATGTATTCACTTTAGCAGTGTGATCTTGCATACTGTCTCATAATCTTTTACTGTACTGTAATATGTATACTAGATCTACACTGAACTACACAATTTTGCCTGACACTGTTTTTCAGAGTTTTACGAATGGATGGAGAGGAGATCCAGCATGAGTTCATTTACGTAGATGACGCTGGGTTCAACCTGACGAGAACACGAAGGAGGGGAAGAAGCATCAATGGCCACAGGGCTATAGTCAATGTCCCAGGGCAAAGTGGGGGTAATATAACACACTGTGCAGCCATTACACAGAATGGGGTCCTCCAAAGTCATGCCTATATGGGCCCTCACAACACATACTTACATTCTTGGACCAATTGCACAACATTACAGCAGCAAATCAAGTCGATCATATGCAATACATTGTTGTCTGGGACAATGTGTCTTTCCACCGCTCTGCTCTGGTTCAGATCTGGTTTCAGCAACATCCACATTTCACCGTCCTATATCTTCCACCATACTCTCCATTCCTCAACCCTATAGAAGATTTTTTCTCGGCATGGCGGTGGAAGGTATATGATCTCCGTTCCAGGCTGAGGTACCCCTCATCCAAGCCATGGAGGAGGGCTGTGACCAGATGGAGGTAGCTTCAATGCAAGGATGGATTCGTCATTCAAGACGTTTCTTTCCAAGGTGTCTTGCTAATGACAACATTGCCTGCGATGTTGATGAAATTCTCTGGCCAGATCCAGCTAGGCGAAGAGACAATGTCTAGTTATTTTTTATTTTATTTTTTTGAACTTACAATATGTAAAGTGACGTTTGGTTACAGTATTATGAATCTCCATGTCAACATTTTGGGCGTGTTGAGAAATAAATTAGTTTCTTCAGTCTGCAACATTGGTCTTTTGTAGTGTTTGGTGAATTTACATTATATTTGTACTTTGTTGATAGTAGCCTACTCTAATCATAGGGAAGTAGAAGTGCTAAAAGTGTTTTAGGTTTATCACAGCAGAGTGTAACTCGTGCAAACAGAGTATAGTAATGTGAAACGTGTGTGTTTCATATGGTAACAAAGTGTGGTTTTTAAAAAGAAGTGTATAGTTTTTACAAGAGTGTTTAATTTTGCAAAGGATCTGTGGTGTTTTGCTATTTGGGTGTGTGGTTGTGCTAATTGTGTGTAGTGTTTTGAAAACACGGGCCCTGTTTTGAAAATCGTGCTTAAGCAATCAAAAAAAACTGTAAACTCAGTTTTTCACAATTCCTGACATTTAATCCTTGTAAAACAACCCTGTCTTAGGTCAGTTAGGATCACCACTTTATTTTAAGAATGTGAAATGTCAGAATAATAGTAGAGACAATTATTTATTTCAGCTTTTATTTCTTTAATCACATTCCCAGTGCGTCAGAAGTTTACATACACTCAGTTAGTGTTTGGTAGCATTGCCTTTAAATTGTTTAACTTGGGTCAAACAGGTTCCACAAGTTTCCCACAATAAGTTGGGTGAATTTTGGCCCATTCCTCCTGACAGAGCTGGTATAACTGAGTCAGGTTTGTAGGCCTCCTTGCTTGCACACACTTTTTCAGTTCTGGCCACAAATGTTCAATAAGATTGAAGTCAGGGCTTTGTGTTTACTTTGTTGTCCTTAAGCCATTTTGCCACAACTTGGGGTCATTGAAGTATGCTTTGGGTCATTGTCCATTTGGATGACCCATTTGCGACCAAGCTTTAACTTCCTGACTGATGTCTTGAGATGTTGCTTCAATATATCCACATAACTGTCCTACCTCAGGATGCCATCTGTTTTGTGAAGTGCACCAGTCCCTCCAGCAGCAAAGCACCCTCAGAACATGATGATGCCACCCCCGTGCTTCATGGTTGGGATGGTGTTCTTTGGCTTGCAAGCGTCCCCCTTTTTCCTCCAAACATAACAATGGTCATTATGGCCAAGCAGTTCTATTTTTGTTTCATCAGACCAGAAGACATTTCTCCAAAAAGTATGATCTTTGTCCCCATGTGCAATTGCAAACCGTAAACTGGCTTTTTTATGGCGGTTTTGGAGCTGTGACTTCTTCCTTGATGAGCGGTCTTTCAGGTTATATCGATATAGGACTCGTTTTACTGTGGATATAGATACTTTTGTACCTGTTTCCTCCAGCATCTTCACAAGGTCCTTTGCTGTTGTTCTGGGATGGATTTGTACTTTTCTCACCAAAGTACGCGCTCTAGGAAACAGAATGAGTCTCCTTCCTGAGCGGTATGACGGCTGCCTGGCCCCATGGTGTTTATACTTGCGTAATATTGTTTGTACAGATGAACGTGGTACCTTCAGGCGTTTGGAAATTGCTCCCAAGGATTGTGGAGGTCTACAATTTTTTTTCTGCGGTCTTGACTGATTTCTTTTGATTTTCCCATGATGTCAAGCAAAGAGGCACTGAATTTGAAGGTAGGTCTTGAAATACATCCACAGGTACACCTCCAATTGACTGAAATTATGTCAATTAGCCTATCAGAAGATTCTAAAGCTGTGACATCATTTTCTGGAATCATCCAAGCTATTTAAAGGCACAGTCAACTTAGTGGAATTGTGATACAGTGAATTATAAGTGAAATAATTTGTCTGTAAACAATTGTTGGAAAAATTACTTGTGTCATGCGCAAAGTTCAGTCTTAAACTTTTACTGTGCCTTTCTATGCAAATTATGTTTAAATAGGTTTTTAGACACATACTGACTTTCTCGGTCATCTCGCAGTCAAGTCCATGTTACCTATCTTTGATTTAGATTCTGTGAGTTCACTGCCCCCCCCCCCCCCCCCCTTCCTCAGACACACACACATAGCAACCCACCCAGGGGACTCCAGCGACTGTTAAAAATCCACCAGCAACTCGTTATCAGATCAATAGCCATTCATCAACATCTGTCTTTTAATTAATTCAGCCAGCGCTCAATATACTTCCAGTCATTTCACCCCGATCAATTCACCTTAAAACCAGACTGCTGAGGCCCGCTTGTCCTCATGTTAATGAATGAGCAGGAGAAATGCATACATTCATTGAATGAGTGTCTGCGTCCCACATGGTACCCTATATCCCCTATACAGTGCGCTACTTTTGACCAGAGCCCTATGGCCAAACCCTATGGGCCCTGGTCAAAAGTGATGCACCATATAGTGCCAGTTGGAACGCAGACGTAGATACATTAATGTGTGTATTGAGTACTGTATTAGGAGTCTGAGACAAATGGCAACATGAGGTTATTATTGGGATTAATGATTGATAGCAAATGAGCAGAATTTTGGCACAAACCTGTCTGTTCTACTTCGCTGGTTTGGTCAGACAGAATTAGGAGACAAAAATCATTCTTGCATGAGTATTTACGCCGACGTCTGACTGTGGGGGGTGTTGCTCTCTTTTTTTGAGTTTTGGTTTTGCTTGTTTGATGGTTTGTTTATCTATTAGGATAATTTTATACTGTAGCTGGATTGCGATGTGTCTCTGTTGTGAGGAGCTTGTGTTGGTGTTATAACCCTTTAAAAAAAGCTGTAATTTTAAACGTCAAACCGTCATCTTCTGGGGTGTGTGGCAGAATGTGTGTATGTGACAGTGCTTCATAGTCTATGTGTTTGGCAGTGACATGATTGATGAGACATGAAGGGAGAACAAGAGAAGATGTCTAGTCAATCACCTCTGTGAATAACCACTTACTAGACTGTGGATTAAAGCTGTGTCGCCTGTCTGAACAAACCCGTCCATTATCTTCACATGTAAAATCTGCTTTACTGTGTAAAACAACATCCACAACAAATTGTCATTATAAAAATAGATGCTTTGTGTCTGGTTGGAATCGGAGGATGAAGAAAAGCCATCCAAGTCATCTAACAACCTGCATAGTGTATGAGATGAATGATAATCAATATTCCTTGACACTAACTCTCTCCCCCCTCTCTCTGTCTCTCTCCCTCTCTCTCTCCTCAGGCGCAGGGACTGGAGAAGCAGGTGGCCAAGGGCTACCCTGGACTAGACCTGGGTCCAGCAGGCTCAGTGATGAAGACCCTACCGTATGGCATGGGAGAGGGAGCCGTCGGCACCGGCGGAGGGGCTACAGGGGGAGTCAAACCCCCATACCAAACCACCTCCCGCATCTTCTCCACCGGCATGGACGGGGTCGGCAACCCGCCCATGAAGCCTCCTCTGAAAACCCCCACCTACAGCTTTTTTAACCCCTACGACTGGGCTCGTAATCAGTCGCTCCTACTCGACCAGACAGGCTACCGCAACAAACGCAAACCCTCACTTAAGACGGCCCAGAAGACCAAGAAGATCTTTGGCTGGGGGGATTTCTACTTCAACGTGAAGACCATGAAGTTCAGCCTCTTGGTCACGGGGAAGATCGTGGACCACATCAACGGCACGTTCACCGTCTACTTCCGCCACAACTCGTCCAGTCTCGGTAACGTCTCTGTCAGTATTGTCCCTCCCACCAAGGTGGTGGAGTTCGAGGTGTTGCAGCACCATCAACCAGGCCTCCACGCTCAGCTCCACCCAGAGCTCACCCAGATCACCCAACAACAGACCCCGCACCAGTCCACCATCGACCCCAAAGAGATAAAGACCTTCAACTGCCGGGTGGAGTACGAGAAGACCAACCGTTCCAAGAAGCCCAAGCCCTGCCTCTACGACCCCTCCCAGACCTGCTTCTCAGAGCACACTCAGTCCCATGCCGCCTGGCTCTGCGCCAAACCATTTAAAGTCATCTGCATCTTCATCTCCTTCTTCAGTATCGATTATAAGCTTGTGCAGAAAGTGTGTCCAGACTACAACTTCCAGAGTGATCATCCTTACCTTGGATAAGAGAGGAGGGATGAGGAGAGGGGAGGGGAGGGGAGAGAATCTTAAGCGCGTTTGAGGGGATCAGTTTGAGAAAGGCTCCAGACGCAGAATGGCCAATATTGATCAGAGAATGTGTAGTTATTTGGGATGCAAGGTGATTTGTAGATCAGGGATCCCATGAAGTCCGACTCCAATGTATTGTAGTCGATCTCAAACACTCACAATGACAGGACTGATGACCACAGGGATGGTATTTTTCTGCTCTCAACCTCCTGTTGGATTGTGGATATTATTAATGAGAAGTACGGCTTGTCGGCGTCATGGATGACATACATTATATGGCAGATTTTTCAAAATGACCTAAAAACCCTTGTATTAGTTGACTTTAATTTCTATGTAAATAATGTTTTAAAAAATCTATACAGCTCTGCTCTTTAGACATTGGTTATCAATTTTAAATCATTTCTGTCTGTTCGATTTAAACTTTCAAAACAAGCTGGGAAGTATGGACGTTTGATTTTGATGATGTCATATTCTATCTGATGATCTGAATGTGTCATGCTGTCCCTATTATACTATCATGCAGTCCAGAGTCTTGGAACCCGGAACCAAATCTTGCGTGTGCAACAGTCTGCCGCAAGAGACTAGACCTTGTATGGATTTATAGGTTCTAGAAGACTGTTATGTTTTCATTCAAACTTTTCAAATCCTGGATTCAAGAGAATATATAGTCCTGGAGTTATATGTATGAGAAATGATATGCTGGATATGCATACAATATATGAGCAAAGCACATTAAAATGATCTGTTTCAAGTCATTGAATAATGGTCAACATACTGGGATTTATTTTCACATTAAATATTTTACGTTCACTGAACACATTTATTAGGCATTGTATGAGTCAAGAGCATTGTACGAGGCATTATCTAAAAAATAAAGGAATCTTAAATTAATCTTCAGTTGGACATCATTATTTGTATTTATTTGCTTGAAAATAATCTTCATTCAGATGTTTGTGTCTTTCTTACTCACCTTCCCTATACCGGTCTTCTTATACTATGTATCACTGTCAGCTCTCTCTCTGTCTTGCTACACTTTCAGGGATAGACCAGGGTTTTTTGCCCTAGCACGACACAGCTGATTCAAATAACCAACTCATCATCAAGCTTTGATGATTTGAATCAGCTGTTTAATGCTAGGGCAAACAACTAAACGTGCACCCAGGGGTAAGATTGGAATCTGCTGCAGGTTTTCATTAAATAACCCATTGCTAGTGCTTAATTGAATTGTGCTCGATATCCTATTATGTTCTTGATCAATGATGTTCAGGTGGAATGGAAGACCCCGGAGCTCTACTACCCATGTATCTTCTGGATCTGCTCAGGACACACACACACACAAAATGTACTGTTTCTTCTGGAGCTGTTTAGGACACACAGGACACAGAGATTTATGTAGTTCTACGTCCCAGGAGAGCACCTCTTTATCACGTCTCACTGTTGTGGTTGGGAAGCGTCTCCATGTTATGCTACATCTCCTTGACACTGTCTCTGACACTCTCTCCCAGAAGAGTAATATGAGGATACATGTGTGTATGTCTCTCTAGCTTTCTGTGTCACGATCTCTCTCTCTCTCTCTCTCTCTCTCTCTCTCTCTCTCTCTCTCTCTGTGCATGCACGTGTATGTGCATCTGTGTGTGTGTGTGTGTGTGTGTTTAATCAATAATAAATCAGCCATGTTAGAAGTAACTACACAGGTCATGCAACAATATGTTCTGCAGCGAGGACATTGCTTTGATATTGCATTCTCTTAATCCTACTTGTCCACATTGACAGTGAGCAGCCTGTGTCAAGGCCCTGAGGACTGGGGATGAACCCGACCAGACAGACTGCCAGCCCCGTAGTCTATATTGCCAATTGTTGTATTTACAGAGCACATTTATTTTGAAGAATCTTTAGAGAAGTAAACATATAGTCTACAATGAATGAAGGAGCCCTGCATGTTGAATGATTATGATATGTAGAAAGTAAGTATAAATTAAATATTTTACAGCTTCAAAATGTAAAGTAAGTGTCCATCAGTCTGGTTTCAGGCCAAGTCATTTGGCCTGCAGCACTATTTCTGCTGCTTCTTTGGTGCAAAATTACACTGTAAATTGCATGGACAAAAGGCAGCATTGTACTGCCCATTTTTATAGACCTGTTAAAGCTTTCAACTCTATTGATCATTCATTATTAATTTGTAGACTATTTGCAATTGGCCTGCATTTGGTTTGAAAACAACCTGAAAGACAGGACACTGGCTGTGTTTAAAAATGCATACTTGTGTTCTATCTAGGGTGTATAGCAAGTACAGAACACAACTGTCATTTTTCAAATTAATTTCCAACATAGAGATAGAGGACTCATCTGTGTACATGTATCTGTGCCATTTACCGTCCATGATGAGTCCTCCATTTATCACTATGGATTCCAAAACATATGAACGTGAAAAGGCAAGTATGTACTAAGCTTACTAGAAGTTCCATACCCTTACTTGGGAGGTCTGGAAAACAGCACACAGGGGCGCATACTTGTACTGACTTTGCTTTTTCGTTCCCTATCCCGTAACATAGGCTATCCCATAAAACCGTGGGTCGCTGCGAAAATTCCCAAAACTTCTGAATTAATGGAGGACTGAAGTCCCACCTTGGGAGAAAATGTTCTAGAGGAATAAGGAATATCTTTGTTAAATATAAGTATGTAAGTATTACGTTTATTCACCAAATTATGTTAAAATGCTCAACAAATTACTTCCACATTAATTTTTTATTCAAATATTGAGTCACTGCTGTTTATAAGCCCGCTAGCCAAGCTAAGTTAGCTCGTCGGACAAGATGGACTCTTAAAACCTCTTGAAACTAGGGGGCACTATTTTATTTTTGGAAAAACAACGTTCCCAAAGTAAACCGCCTATTTCTCAGGACCAGATGCTAGAATATGCATATAATTGACTTTGCTTAGGATAGAAAACACTCTAAAGTTTCCAAAACTGTAAAAATATTGTCTGTGACAAACAAAAGGAGGTATTTTGGGTATAAAAATAATCTTTATGGAACAAAAGGAACATTTGCTGTCTAACTGGGAGTCTCATCAGTGAAAACATCCGAAGATCATCAAAGGTAAACGGTTCATTTGATTGCTTTTCTGATTTTCGTGACCAAGCTTCCTGCTGCTAGCTGGACATAATGCTATGCTAGGCTATCGATAAACTTACACAAATGCTTGTCTTGCTTTGGCTGTAAAGCATAATTTAAAAATCTGAGATGACAGGGTGATTAACAAAAGGCTAAGCTGTGTTTCACTATATTTCACTTGTGATTTCATGAATATGAATATTTCTAGTAATATTTTTTTGACCGTTGCGCTATGCTAATTAGTGTAGTTGATGACAATTCTCCCAGATCCCGGATGGGTAGTTCCAAGAGGTTTTAAAGGAAGCAGCGTGGTCAAAGACTTAGTAACTTAGCTGTATTCACAATATGGTTACCTATAACTACAAAGATAGTTGTATTTTTTATGCAGTGGTGTAAAAATACTTTAAAGTACTACTTAAGACATTTTTGGGGGTATCTGTACTTACTATGTATATTTTTGACAACTTTAACTTTACTACATTCCTAAAGGAAATTATGTACTTTTTACTCCATACATTTTCCCTGACACCCAACAGTACACGTTACATTTTGAATGCTTAGCAGAACAGAAATGGTCCAATTTACACACTTATCAAGAGAACATGGTCATCTCTTCTACCTCTGGTCTGGCGGACTTGTCACAACTTCTGCCGAAGTCGGTTCCTCTCCTTGTTCGGGCGGTGTTCGGCGGTCGAGGTCACCGGTCTTCTAGCCATTGTCATGACGTTGGCCTGGGGGATAGATTTATGACAGTCATAAATACCTCTTTCCCCCTTAGGAAGGAACAGACAGAGTATCCCATCTATCACCCAAAAACGTTACTACAACGTATCCAATCGACAACCAGAGACATTCTTCAAAGGACTCGGTTTGGCAACACGGTCTTCCATCTACCACCAACCTACCGAAGCGCAGCTCAGAGTAAATATTTATTGCATTTTCCTTTTCCAAATTGGTGGTAACTTAGAATGCATCAGATATTGCACTTACGATAGCACAGCTTCTCCCTGTGTCCCTCAGTCTTACCAATCTTTCACACAAACCCAGCCCTTTTCCTTTGTGTAACAAGCGGTCATATCTGTTCCGCCCGCTAGGGACGTTTCCTTTATGACGTCATTTGTAAACAAGTTATGATTTAAATATGTGTATGTGTAATTCTGTGTGATTAGTTAGGTATCTAGTAAATAAATAATTAAAACACAATTTTGTATTGCTGTTTCAAATTGTTAGCCAGGGTTCGGGCAGATAACTAAGAATTTACAACTTTCAGATGAGACTGAATTAAGGTGACGATTGATATTGACTGCTATTGATGTAAAATATTACTAGGTCTTTAAGAGTTTATTTGGAAGAGAAACAGCTCTATAAATATTATTTTGTGGTGCCCGACTCTCTAGTTAATTACATTTACATGATTAGCTTAATCAGGTGATATTAATTACTGAGAAATTATTTTATAGAATAGCATGTCATATCACTTAATCCGGCATAGCCAAAGACACGACACCATCATCAATCTATTTTTCATGTTACATTTGTTTTGTCTGGTTGTCGCACTTACCTGGTTTCAATACCCTAATTACATGTTGTATATGTTCCCTCTGTTTCCCCCATGTCCTTGTCGGGAATTGTTTATTGTAAGTACGTGTGCTTTATGTGACTGGTGCGATACGGGTTCTTGTGCCCATGTGTTTTGTTACCTTTGTATGCCGGTAGTTATGTACATTAAACGGCTCCGGCCATTTACCAAGTTCTGCTCTCCTGCATTTGACTTCCATGCCACCAGTTACGGACCCCTTGACAGGACTCAATAAACACAAATGCTTTGTTTCTGAATGTCTGAGGGTTGGAGTGTGACCCTGGCTATCCGCAAATGTCAAAATAATTAACAATTGTGCCATCTGGTTTGCTTAATTTTTGAATTTTAAATGATTTATACTTTTACTTTTGATACTAAAGTACCGTTTTGTAATTACATTTACTTTTGATACTTAAGTATATTTAAAACCAAATACTTTGACTTTTACTCAAGTAGTATTTTACTGGGTAACTTTTACTTGAGTCATTTCCTATTAAGGTATCTTTACTGTTACTCAAGTATGACAATTTGGTATTTTTTTCACCACTATATCTTTAGAATAATAATAATAGTATAATAGTGACATATAATAGAGACATCAAAAATGTGAAATAACACATATGTAATCATGTAGTAACCAAAAAACTTTTAAACAAATCTAAATATATTCTCTATTCGAGATTCTTCAAAGTAGCCACCCTTTGCCTTGATGACAACTTTGCACATTCTTGGCTTTCTCTCAACCAGCTTCATGAGGAATGCTTTTCCAACAGTCTTGAAGGATTTCAGACATATGCTGAGAACTTGTTGGCTGCTTTTACTTCACTCTGCAGTCCAACTCACCCCAAACCATCTCAACTGGGTTGAGGTCGGGGGATTGCGGAGACCAGGTCATCTGATGCAGCACTCCATCACGCTCCTTCTTGGTCCAATAGCTCTTACACAGCCTTGAGGTGTGTTCGGTCATTGTCCTGTTGAAAAACAAATTATATTCCCACTAAGAGCAAACCAGATGGGATGGCGTATTGCTGCAGAATGCTGTGGTAGCCCTGCTGGTTAAGTTTGCCTCGAATCCTAAATAAATCACCAACAGCGTAACCAGCAAAGCACCCCCACACCCCCTCCTCCATGCTTCACGGTGGGAACCACAAGAGGAGATCATCCATTCTCCTACTCTGCGTCTCACAAAGACACGGCGGTTGGAATCAAAAATCTCAAATCAGACCAAAAGACAGATTTCCACCGGTCTAATGTCCATTGCTCGCATTTCTTGGCCCAAGCAAGTCTCTTCTTATTATTGGTGTCCTTTAGTAGTGGTGTCCTTTTGCAGCAATCGACCATGAAGGCCTGATTCACGCAGTCATCTCCGAACAGTTGATGGTGAGATGTGTCTTTCATTTGAACTCTGTGAAGCCTTTATTTGAGGCTGGTAATTCTAATGAACTTATCCTCTGCAGCAGAGCTAACGCTGGGTCTTCCATTCCTGTGGCGGTCCTGATGAGAGCCAGTTTCATCATAGCTCTGGATGGTTATTGAAATTTTCCGGATTAACTGACCTTCATTTTTATTTATTTAACCAGTTAAGATAGTTGAGAACAAGTTCTCAATTACAACTGTGACCTGGCCAAGATAAAGCAACAGAAACAACAACACAGAGTTACATGGAATAAACAAGCGTACAGTCAATAACACAATAGAAAAAAAATTGTCTATATGCAGTGTGTGCAAATGGCATGAGGAGATATGGCAATAAATAGGCCATAGTAGCAAAGTACATTACAATTTAGCAGATTAACACTGGACTGATAGATGAGCAGATGATGATGGTGTGTAAGAAGTGATATTTGTGTGCAAAAGAGCAGCAAAGTAAATAAAAACAATATGGGGATGAGGTAGGTAGATTGGGTGGGCTATTTACAGATGGACTATGTACAGCTGCAGCGATTGGTTAGCTGCTCAGATAGCTGATGTTTAAAGTTAGTGAGGGAAATGTAAGTCTCCAGCTTCAGCGATTTTTTGCAATTCATTCCAGTCACTAGCAGCAGAGAACTGGAAGGAAAGGCTGCCAAAGTAGGTGTTGGCTTTGGGGATATACCTGCTGGAGCGCGTGCTATCGTGACCAGTGAGCTGAGATAAGGCGGATCTTTACCTAGCATAGACTTGTAGATGACCAGTGGAGCCAGTGGGTCTGGTGACGAATATGTAGCGAGGGCCAGCCGACTAGAGCATACAGGTCGCAGTGGTGGGTGGTATAAGGCGTTTTGGTTTCAAAAACAGATGACACTGTGATAGACTGCATCCAATTTGCCGAGTAGAGTATTGGAAGCTATTTTGTAGATGACATCGCCGAAGTCGAGGATTGGTAGGATAGTTAGTTTTACTAGGGTAAAAGTTTGGCGGTGCGAGTGAAGGAGGCTTTGTTGCGAAATAGAAAGCCGATTCTAGATTTGATTTTGGATTGGAGATGTTTGATATGAATCTGGAAGGAGAGTTTACAGTCTAGCCAGACACCTAGGTATTTGTAGTTGTCCACGTAGTCGGGCGGGCGGTTGAAAAGCATGCATTTGGTTTTGCTAGCGTTTAAGAGCAGTTGGAGGCCACGGAAGGAGTGTTGTATGGCATTAAAGCTCGTTTGGAGGTTAGTTAACTTCTTAAGCTATAGGGGGCAGCATTTTCACTTTTGGATAAATAGCGTGCTGATTTAAACTTCCTGCTACTCATGCCAAGAATATAAGATATGCATACTATTAGATTTGGATAGAAAGCACTCTGACGTTTCTAAAACTGTTTGAATCATGTCTGTGTGTATAACAGAACTTATGTAGCAGGCAAAACCCAGAGGACTGACCGTTCAGATTTTTTTTTTTTAGGTCTCTTCAGTGAATTCTCATTGGGAAATGATATTTCTTAGGCACCTGTTTTTTTTTTGTTGCTTCCACTGGATGTCTCCAGACTTTGGAATTTGGTTGAGGTTATTCCTTTGTGCAATGAAGAAGTACGGCCATCTAGGAACTGGGTAACACTGTTGAGAGTGCGCAAGACTTGAAAAGTAGCTTTGGTTTGTTGTCTTCCTGAATTGAACACAGATAGACCCGTCTTCAATTTGATCGATTATTAACGTTTAGAAATACCTAAAGTTGTATTACAGAAGTAGTTTGAAATGTTTTGGCAAAGTTTACAGACAACTTTTGAGATATTTTGTAGTGACGCTGCGCAAATTCGAAGCTGTTTTTTTCTGGATCAAACGTGCCAAATAAATTGACATTTTGGATATATATGGACGGAATTAATCGAACAAAAGGACCAATTGTGATGTTTATGGGACATATTGGAGTGCCAACAAAAGAAGCTCGTCAAAGGTAAGGCATGTTTTATATTTTATTTCTGCGTTTTGTGTAAGGCCTGCAGGGTTGAAATATGCTACTCTCTTTGTTTACTCTTGTGCTATCATCAGATAATAGCTTGTTATGCTTTCGCCGAAAAGTCTGACATATTGGCTGGATTCACATCGAGTGTAGCTTTAATTTAGTATCTTACGTGTGATTTAATGAAAGTTAGATTTTTATATAATTTTATTTGAATTTCCTGTGCTGCATTTTCCCTGGCTTTTGGCCAAGTGGGACGCAAGCGTCCCCTATACCTTAAGAACTTAACACAGTGTCCAAAGAAGGGCCAGATGTATACAGAATGGTGTCATCTGCGTAGAGGTGGATCAGAGAATCACCCGCAGCAAGAGCGAAATCGTTGATATATACAGAGAAAAGAGTCGGCTCGAGAATTGACCCCTGTGGTACCCCCATAGAGACTGTCAGAGGTCCGGACAACAGGCATTCTGATTTTACATACTGAACTCTATCTGCGAAGTAGTTGGTGAACCAGACGAGGCAGTCATTTGAGAAACCAAGTATATTGAGTCTGCCAATAAGAATACAGAGATTGACAGAGTCGAAAGCCTTGGCCAGGTCAATGAAGACGGCTGCACAGTACTGTCTTTTATTGATGGCGGTTATGATATCGTTTAGTACTTTGAGCGTGGCTGAGGTGTACCCGTGACCAGCTCAGAAACTGAGCGGAGAAGGTACGGTGGGATTCTAAATGGTCAGTGATCTGTTTATTAACTTGGCTTTCAAAGACTTTAGAAAGGCAGGGCAGGATGGATATACTGTAGGTCTGTAACAGTTTGGGTCTAGAGTGTCACCCCCTTTGAAGAGGGGGATGACCGCGGCAGCTTTCCAATCTTTAGGGATCTTGGACGAAATGAAAGAGAGGTTGAACAGACTGCTAATAGGGGTTGCAACAACGGTGGCGGATAATTTTAGAAAGAGAGGGTCCAGATTGTCTGGCCTAGCTTGTTTGTACGGGTTCAGGTTTTGCAGCACTTTCAGAACATCTGCGATCTGGATTTGGGTGACGGACAAGCTGGGGAGGCTCGGGCAAGTAGCTGCGAGGGGTGCGAAGCTATTGGCCGGGTTTGGGGTAGCCAGGAGGAAAGCGTGGCCAGCCGTAGAGAAATGCTTATTGAAATTTTCGATTATCATGGATTTCTAGGTGGTGACCGTGTCTTAAAGTAATGATGGACTGTCGTTTCTCTTTGCTTATTTGAGCTGTTCTTGCCATAATATGGACTTGGTCTTTTACCAAATAGGGCTATCCTCTGTATACCACCCCTACCTTGTCACAACACAACTGATATGCTCAAATGCATTAAAAAGGAAATACATTTCAAAAATTAACATTTAACAAGGCACACTTGTTAAATGAAATGCATTCCAGGTATATACACTACCAGTCAAAAGTTATTACAGGTTGTTCTTTATTTTTACTATTTTCTAATTGTAGAATAATTGTGAAGACATAAAAACTATGAAATAACACATATGGAATCATGTAGTAACCAAAAAAGTGTTAAACAAATCAACATGTTGAGATTCTTGAAAGTAGGCCATCTTTGCCTTGATGACAACTTTGCACACTCTTGGCATTCTCTCAACCAGCTTCATGAGGTACAGTGGTTCTTCCTTTAACTTGTTGAGTGTAGGGGGAAGTATTTTGATGTTTGGATGAAAAATGTACCCAAATGAAACTGCCTATTTCTCAGGCCCAGAATCTAGAATATGCATATGATTGTCAGATTAGGATAGAAAACACTCTAAAGTTTCCAAAACTGTCAAAATATTGTCTGTGAGTATAACAGAACTGATATTGCAGGTGAAAACCTGAGGAAAATCCAACCAGGAAGTGCTATTTTTCCTGAAAGATCTCTCTTCCATTGCATGCCTTCACTCCATTTAAAGGGATATCAACCAGATTCATTTTCCTATGGCTTCCACATGGTGTGAACAGTCTTTAGACATCGTTTCAGGGTTTTATTCTGAAAAAATGAGCGAGAAACATCCCATCGCGTCAGTGGATGGCTGGGTGCGAGCAGCGTTTTTCATGCTCCAACAGAGTGGAGCAGACATTTTCTCTCTCTCTCTTATTGAAGAAGCTACTGTCCGGTTGAAATATTATCGATTATATATTCTAAAAACAACCTGAGGATTGATTATGAAAAACGTTTGACATGTTTCTACGAACCCTTACGGATACTATTTGGAATTTTCGTCTGCCCCGTCGTGACCACTCGAGCCTGTGGATTTCTGAACATAACGGGCCAACCAAATGGAGGTATTTTGGATATAAAAATAATCTTTATGGAACAAAAGGAACATTTATTGTGTAACTGTGAGTCTCGTGAGTGCAAACATTTGCTTTTCTGACTTTTGTGACCAATCTACTTTGCTGCTAGCTGTTTGTAATGTTTTGTCTGCTGAGAGAGATGTCCTTACATAAACGCTTGGTATGCTTTGGCCGAAAAGCTTTTATGAAATCTGACACCCCAGGTGGATTAATAACAAGCTAAACTGTGTTTTGCTATATTGACTTGTGATTTCATGAAAATTACATATTTTTTGTAATTTAATTTGAATTTGGCGCTCTGCAATTCAGCGGATTTTGCGAAAATGATCCCACTAACAGGATGGGTGCGTCAAGAAGTTAAAAGTTGCGTGATACTGCAGCACACCTTGCGGGCTGTCGCGGAATTCTATAGCATGTAATTTAATTGTCAGCCATTGTTACCATTAATGCTAGTTAATGCTAGTTTGACTACCTGAGGGCATGTGATAGACTTCAACATTGACTGTACTAGAGAATTTAAAACCTTTTTGGTAAGAACATAGTATATATGGAATTGATTTCAAGAAATGTAGCTTAATTAATTTGATTAATATTATGGTGTTTCTATTCCAAGGAAAATGAAAAACGAAACCTTCAAGGTTTCCATTAGGATGGAGCGGAAAATATGGCGCTGTACAAAGTGACGGTCGGGGGTAGGCTACAGTACTATGAGAATAACATTTCCACACGCTAATTGTAGTCTAACCAATACCCAAACGGAGATTCAGTGAAAATAAAAATCTCATCGATTTATAAAGACCAGTCCCCATGCTTGTCTCAGAGCAACGCGCAACGGTGCTGAAATAGTTGACCACAGCAGGTAGACTATTCCTTCAAATTGTCACAACTTCCGCCGAAGTCGGTCCCTCTCTTGTTCGTTCAGCGGTCGACGTCACCGGCTTTCTAGCCGCCGCCGATCCACTTTTCGTATTCCATTTGTTCTGTCTGTCTTTCACACCTGGCTTCACTCAAACAATTACTTGTTTATTATTTAACCCTCTGTTCCCCACGTTTTGTTTGTGAGTGATTGTTCTTTGTACATCGGTCTGTTTTTGTGGGCTCACTCTGTTGATTTGTATTTTTTGTAATTTTGAGTAAAGTATGTTGATTACTCATATCTGCTGTCCTGCGCTTGACTCTCTACACCAGCTACACACAGGACCATTACACAAATCTTATTGCTTCTAACTTCAAAATGCTTTTTAAATATATAAGACCTACACCACTTTTAACAGCATATCACTCAACACTAGTGAGACTCAAGTTGCCTACGGTATGCCTACAGTATATTGAAAAATATTTTTTTCAATGACTTGACTCTCAGCCAATAATTAGACTTAGACGATTGGAGGATTCTAAATTAATATCTAAGGGGCATTTTTCGTTAGGGAAAATCTGATCTGTGAGAATTTCTAAGGGGCTTTTATGTAATTCTAAATTAATTAATAATAATCGCTTTGTTTAAAAAAAAAACTATTTTGGAGATTATTTGTTTTCAAAATACTGTAAAGTGAGCGACAAAAAGGCCATTCTCAAACATAGGGTGAGGCATTGTTACTAATTTGTAAATATAGCCAAATTGTTTATTTCTGTTTTTGGAGGGAGAGTAACCAAAAGTCTATCAGCGCCTCATGGGTCTCCCGGTCGCAGCCGGCACAGGTATTGAACCAGCATCTGTAGCAACGCCAGTGTCTTAGACCACTGCACCACTCAGGCACTGTACAACATGACTGGTTAGGAGTAGGCTACTCTACTACGGTAAGGGCAAAATAATCATAATAAACATTTACACACACTAATTCGAGTCTAAGTTTCTCTTAGAATAAAAAACTTAGTGTAAAAACAGTTTTAGTAAGTAATACTGAAGAGTAGTAACAAAAAAATAAGTATTTTTTTCTGGGTGTGCGAGTGCAGGACAGAGGAATAGCAGTTCTTACACTATTGTTCTAAACTCAATCACCTTCTTCATCCTCATCATTCAGTTCATTGAAATAAAATGTTTAAGTCGCACACAATTATCAGTTTGTATTTGGTTTATGTCGCCCATTCATTGTCAGTCAGAGACACAGTAGCGCCTTGGGACCCAAAAGCATAATAAGTGCTCTAACTCCCCTTGCGCTGGTCTGGAGCAATGAAGTAGTGATGCAGGGTACTGTACTAAACCACAAATGTCCTCTAAATCCCGCAACATAATCACAAAACTTTTAGTTGAGCAACCACTGTAGTCAGCTGGAATGCATTTCAATTAAAAGTTAATACGTGGAATTTCTTCCCATCTTAATGTGTTTGAGCCCATCGGTTGTGTTGTGATAAGGTAGGGGTGGTATACAGAAGATAGCCCTATTTGGTAAGACCAAGTCAACATTATGGCAAGAACAGCTCAAAAAAGCAAAGAGAAATGACAACCATTACTTTAAGACATGAAGGTCAGTCAATCTGGAAAATTTCAAGCTTTGTTAGGTTACAATCGCTAACCGTTAGCTAGCTAGCTAACTAACTATCGCATAGGCTAATGTGACTCTGTGTTCTATTTAGAGTCCCATCAACTTCTGCAGATGCATCAACATAAAGCTCAGCACCAGGAAGTGGTGCAAGTCACCTTCTAAAACCAACTCAATATTTCCATGACAAGCAAATAAATATACTGGAGCTGGGCATGAACATGGTTTGTGGCTTGTTGTCATAGTTGGTGTTTTTACAGGTAGGCTACAACTTCTACTGTAGTTCTTTCTGTATTATGCAGGTTCAGTTGATTATTCTAGTAGGTATTAGTAAGGAAGGGATTGTGTGGGTGACTGACTGGTGTCTGTTGTGGGGGGGGGGTGGGGGGGGGGGGGTATTGTGTGTAAAACTTAGTCTGCAAAATGTATTGGCATTAAGGGGGTGGGTGGATATAGCACCTTGTTTGAGTGTGTATTAATGGGGGCAAAGTAGCAAAATGTTGGCTAGTCACTGACTACTGTGTGTCCTACAGACTCATCCTGCTGCTAATGACAACAATGACCTTGACACCAGCATTAGTAGTACACCGCCTGTAGACCCATTGGATGAAAGCTTTCAGCCTGGAATAAGCACAAGCTCAACATCCTCTGACTTTGAAACAAGCCAGGACAGCCAAAGGTATTTATGAAAGCACAACACCCTCTTGAGAATAAAAAATCACCAATACACTAAACTGTCTAGTGCTCCTCAAACATTTCACACCCTTGCAGTCAGTTTTTTGGCATGGGGGAGAGTTACTGTTAGTATACTCTTCTAGCCTATTCATTCTATAGTTGGCAGTGTTTGTCTAGTCAACAGCACAACTGTAGGTGCTTATACACATCAGCACACGACTAGACTGTCTACAAATCAAGCCCCCTTCAATCTTTGCTAACAGCCTATCTCAATGCCCCATTATTAACTGAGTGTAGCAAAACATACCAGTCTACTGCACCCTTTTTTGTTTACAGATGAACATGGATTATTGTATGGTTATCCTGTTTGGGATAGGGGGCAGCATTTTCACTTTTGGATGAAATGCGTGCCTAGAGTAAACTGCCTCCTAGAAAACACTCAGAAGTTTCTAAAACTGTTTGAATGATGTCTGTGAGTATAACAGAACTCATATGGCAGGCGAAAACCTGAGAAAAATACAACCAGGAGGTGGGAAATCTGAGGTTTGTAGTTTTTCAAAGCTTGGCCTAGTGAATACACAGTGTCTATGGGGTCAAGTTGCACTTCCTAAGGCTTCCACTAGATGTCAACCGTCTTTAGAAACGTGTTTCAGGCTTCTGCTATAAAGGAGGGGGGAATGGGAGCTGAATGAGTCAGGCGTCTGGCATAGTGTTTCAGGCTCGTGACGCACGTTCCCGACAGAGTTAGCTCTCGTTCCAGGGCTTTTCTACAGACAATGGAATTCTCCAGTTGGAAGTTTTATGTTAAAAACATTGTAAAGATTGATTCCATACATCGTTTGACATGTTTCTACGACCTGTAACAGACTTTTTCAAGTTTTTTTCTGGACGTAGTGCTCGCGCCTCATGAAGATGGATTACTGGGCTGAACAAGCTAACAACAAGTGACTATTTGGACATAAATGATGGACTTCATGGAACTTTATGGAACAAATCAGTCATTTATTGTCGAACTGGGATTCCTGGGAGTGCATTATGATGAAGATCATCAAAGGTAAGTGAATATTTATAATGTAATTTCTAACTTCTGTTGACTCCAACATGGCGGATATTTCTTTGGCTGGATTGGGCTCTGAGCGCCGTACTCAGGTGAGGCTTTTTCCGTAAAGTTTTTTTTAAACCTGACACAGCGGTTGCATTAAGGAGAAGTCTATCTTTAATTGTTGAAGCCAGGGGTTCCCCTTTTGTTCGATAATATTCATTTTATATCCATAAATCTCGGTTTACATTGACGCCATGTTCAGAAAATTCTCAAAAATGTCTGGAGAAATTATAGAAAGCTATGCCAGATAACAGAAATATTCATCATAAACTTTGACTAAAGATACCTGTTCTACATATAATTAAAAAGATACACTGGTTCTTAATGCAACGTTTTTTTTAACGTTACGGAATTAGCCTACCATGCAATAATCTGATACGGCACTCAGACGTAACAATAACAGTAACAATAACAGAAATACAAAATGACAACATAAATATTCCCTTACCTTTGACGGTCTTCGATCAGAATGTAGTGGAAGGAGTCCTACTTCAACAATAAATCATTTTGTTTCATAATGTTCAATTCTAGTGTCCATGTAGTAGCATCTGCTACCACTTTCAGCTCAAATGCCCAAAAAATGACTTCTGGTCCAGAATAATTTTGCATCAAAACTTCCAAATTACATACATACAGGTCGCGAAACTGGTCAAACTAAGTGCAGAATCAATCTTCAGGATGTTATAATCATACAGATCGAATATCATTCCAACCGGGACATCCATGTTCATCTGAGGCTGATTGGCACAAAGGAAGCACTCTTTCCAATGCGCGCCTTCACGCACATGAAAATCTTTGCGACACTCACTACTTTTCTTCCCATTAGGTCAAAGTTCACAGCATATGCTCCATTCCACTTTCTACTGAATGAGGACATCTAGTGGAAGACATAGGAAGTGTTTCTAGATCCATAACTTGTTGGGAAGGGAGGGGGCGATGACGTCAAAGTTGCCCCAACTTTCAGGATTCCAAAACTATTTTGGAAGATTGCCTGCCCTGTGAGTTCTGTTATACTCACAGACATTCACAGACATAATTCATCCAAAGGGGAAATACTGCCCCCTATCCTGAACAAGTTATTAATTAAATTAATAACACTTGTATCTTATATCAATGTTTATTATGAGTATTTCTGGGATTTGATGTGGCTATCTGCAAAATCACTGGATGTTTTGGAATCAAAACATTACTGCACATAATGTAAACTAAGATTTTTGGAAATAAATATGCACATTATCGAACAAAACATACATGTATTGTGTAACATGATGTCCTATGAGTGTCATCTGATAAAGATCATCAAAGGTTAGTGATTAATTTTATCTATACATCTGCTTTTTGTGACTCCCATCTTTGGCTGGAAAAATGGCTGTGTTTTTGTGACTTGAGTCTGACCTAACATAATCATATGTTGTGCTTTTGCTGTAAATTGAAATTGGACACGATGGGTAGATTAACAATAAGTTTAACAAGTCCAATACAGCAAATGAAAGATAATGTGTGAAAGTTACATATTTAAAAAATATATTTTTGAATTTCGCGCGCTGCCTATTCAGCGGAATATTGTCGAGGGGTTCCGCTAGCAGAACGCCTGCGCTAGAAAGGTTATACGTCTTCATGATCAGTCTTCATGTCTTTCCAGGAGACTTGCAGTACAAATCAAAGCAGTAGGAAGTGAAGAAAGTGTACGAGAGGCTTGTCCACCTGGCTGTGGAGTGCAGAAAAGGACCAGACAGTTATCTACAAGGAGCCTGAGTCACAGCTTCCCAAACCCAACATTCCCTCCAACATCGTCACAGCACCAAAGCCTGCTAAAACAGCTTCCATTACGCAGCACAAGAAGAAGTTCACCAGTTGACAAACATTCTGGAATGCAAGTCAACTACTTGATTGATGAAGGCATGTCATCCAGCAAATGCAGCAGCGCAGTTATCAACTACATGCACAATTTCTTCACCAACTACGGAGTTGGGGAAATACGCGTGGACCTGAATTGTGATAACTGCAGTGTCCAAAACAAGAACAAGCTTGTGCTCTGGTATTTTTCCTGGCGGACCATGCTCAAGCTCCACCAGTCTGGACCTTCACTTCCTAATCACAGTCCACACCAAGTTTGCCCCCCACTGGTGTGTCGGCCTCAAAAAAGCAGCGATTCAGAAAGACCAGAGTGAACACCGTCTGACATTATTGGTGTTGTGAAGGACAGCACTGACAGGGGTCAACATCCCACAGCTGGTTGGACTGGAGGATGGTTCGGTGCTGGTGGAAAGCTATGGCTGGCAACAACACCTGACTCCGTACTTCAGGCCAGTGCCACAGATCAAGCAGTACCAGTACCAGTACCACTTCAGGTGAATATAATTTTCATTGCATGAGGTTATTCTTCTTATCTAAACTTGGGAAGTGACTTGATGTTGTGCACGGTCTAATGTCTTTTTGTAATTTCTTATTTTACAGCTTTGATGCTCTGGGGCCTAGTGTAGTCGCCAAGGAGCGTTCGGACCAGGTTTCAGCTGCTGCGAAACGCTGCCATCCTTCCTCCCATAGATGAGCACCACCTGTACAAGCACCACCTGGACAGGACACAGCTAGACAAACGTATCATTTGAGAAGACCTCTTTGTCGCAAAGGACATCACATGCCCTGCACCAAAGTCAAGGGCAGGACAGAAACAGGCTCTCCGAATTTACAGTTGAAGTCAGAATTTTACATAGCCAAATACATTTCAACTCAGTTTTTCACAATTACTGACATTTAATTATTGTACAAATTACCTGTCTTAGGTCAGTTAGGATCACCACTTTATTTTAAAAATGTGAAATGTCAGAATAATAGTAGAGAGAATGATTTACTTCAGCTTTTATTTCTTACATCACATTCCCATGTATTTGGTAGCATTGCCTTTAAATTGTTTAACTTGGGTCAAACGTTCCGGGTAGCCTTCCACAAGCTTCCCACAATAAGTTGGGTGAATTTTGACCCATTCCTCCTGACAGAGCTTGTGTAACTGAGTCAGGTTCGTAGGCCTCCTTACTCGCACATGTTATTTCAGTTCTGCCCACAAATGTTCTATAGGAATGAGGTCAGGGCTTTGTGATGGCCACTCCAATACCTTGACTTTGTGGTCCTTAAGCCATTTTGCCACAACTTTGGAAGTATGCTTGGGGTCATTGTCCATTTGGAAGACCCATTTGCGACCAATCTTTAACTTCCTGACCGATGTCTTGAGATGTTGCTTCAATATATCCACATAATGTTCCTCCCTCATGATGCCACCTATTTTGTGAAGTGCACTGGTCCTTCCTGCAGCAAAGCACCACCACAGCATGATGCTGCCACCCCCGTGCTTCACGGTTGGGATATTGTTCTTTGGCGTGCAAGCCTCCCCCTTTTTCCTCCAAACATAACAATGGTCATTTTTATGGCTGAACAGTTCTTTTTGTTTCATCAGACCAGAGGACATTTCTCCAAAAAGTACAATATTTGACCCCATGTGCAGTTGCAAACCGTAGTCTGGCTTTTTCATGGTGGTTTTGGAGCAGTGGCTTCTTCCTTGCTGAGCTGCCTTTCAGGTGATTGATATAGGACTCGTTTTACTGTGGATATAGATACTTTTGTACCTGTTTCCTCCAGCAACTTCACAAGGTCCTTTGCTGTTGTTCTGGGATTGATTTGCACTTTTCGCACCAAAGTACGTTCATTTCTAGGAGACAGAACACGTCTCTTTCCTGAGTGGTATGACGACAGCCTGGTCCCGTGGTGTTTATACTTGCATACTTGTCACATTCGTTGAAATGAGCGCAGCATGCATAGAGTTCCACGCTCATTAAAATGAAACTCACCAACAAAAACAATAAGCAGCAAACGAGACGTAACGACTGGAGTGCTCACAGGCACAACACAAAACCAAGATCCCACAAACGAAAGGTGGAAAAAAGGCTGCCTAAGTATGATCCCCAATCAGAGACAATGATAGACAGCTGCCTCTGATTGGGAACCATACCCGGCCAACAAAGAAATAGAAAAACTAGAATTCCCACCCAAAACACAACCGACCTAACCAAATAGAGAAATAAAAAGGCACTCTAAAGGTCAGGGCGTGATAGTACTATTGTTTGTACAGATAAACGTGGTACCTTCAGGCGTTTGGAAATTGCTCCCAAGGATGAACCAGACTTGTGGAGGTCTAAAGAAAAAAATCTGAGGTCTTGGCTGATTTCTTTTGATTTTCCCATGATGTCAAGTAAAGAGGCACTGAGTTTGAAGGTAGGCCTTGAATTACATCCACAGGTACACCTCCAATTGACTCAAATGATGTCAATTAGCCTATCAGAAGCTTCTAAAGCCATGACATCATTTTCTGGAATTTTCCAAGCTGTTTTAAGGCACAGTCAACTTAGTGTATGTAAACTTCTGACCCACTGGAATTGTGATACAGTCAATTAGAAGTGAGATAATCTGTCTATAAAAAAAAATAGTTGGAAAAATGACTTGTGTCATGAAATTTGTGGAGTGGTTGAAAAACGAGTCTTAATGACTTCAATTGTATAGTTAAATACAGTAGCGGTGAAATTAACGGTAGGCTCCTTTAAGGGTAGGTAGCATAAACTTAACCACATGTAACAAATGGATTTGCATTAGTATACACATCAAAAGTCCCAGTGCAAAGTTACACCTAACTTTTCAATTTGTTCAGTTATTACATAAAGCTGATCTGAATTTCGAAGTCGATGAAGTCATGTTTTTTCGTGGTGTGATGTAATATGGAGGACTCGCTAAGCTAGCCTATTACCTATATTGTAAACTCCAACAGAAATCAGTTCGAAATGTATAACTTCAAATTAAACCATATCGTTTGCACTCATGATTACTGCTTTCAATTTAAATGTCAGCCAAACTACAAGCAAATACTCTATGAATTTATTGTTACTAATCAACTTGCAAGGTTGCTAGCCATCTAGCCTGCTAACATTAGCCCTACTAGTCTGCTTACATTAAATAAGCAGTGAATGAGTCAGCCAGTTGCTGTCAGCACCTAGCTTACAGCTACATTAAAGGGAATGTGAATGGGGATAACTAGTCAGTTGTACAACTGAAATGTGTCTTCCGCATTTAACACAACCCCTCTGAATCGGCGCCCGGGGAACAGTGGGTTAACTGCTTTGCTCAATGGCACAAACAGATTTTTAACCTTGATTAAAGTAAACCAAAGTTTTGGAAATACATAACGCCATCTAACCAAATATCAAAGAACGTTAGCTATATTAATAGCTCAAATAAGCAAAAAGAAACGACAAGCCATCATTACTTTTAAGACATGAAGGTTAGTTAATCCGGATAATTTCAAGAACTTTTAAAGTTTCTTCAAGTTCAGTCGCAAAAACCATCAAGCATTGATGAAGAAACTGGCTCTCATGAGGACCGCCACAGGAAAGGAAGACCCAGAGTTACCTCTGCTGCAGAGGACATGTTCATTCGAGTTACCAGCCTCAGAAAATACAGCCCAAATAAATGCTTCGAAGTTCAAGTAACAGGCATCTCAATATCAACAGTCAGAGGAGACTGTGTGAATCAGGCCTTCATGGTCAAATTGCTGCAAAGAAACCACTACTAAAGGGCAACAATAAAAAAAGTGGTAATTTATAAACAATGACAAGTGTTGAAGTCTCCACACGGTTCTGGTTTTGAGGCTTGGGCATCTGGGTGCTGCAGTTCATCTGTCTAATCCCCTGCAAGGAGAGAGAAAGCCATTACTATTATTACAATGGTGTATTCATTTAACATAATATATTCCTGTTTGATATGCATGCATATAATTAAATTGGACATGTCCTCCTTTATAATATGCCAGTGTTTGTTTTGTATCCAAATGCATTTAGTTTAGGATGAAGTAGCCTAGGCCTTCTAATCTAGTTACATTGCATATCGCCTATGAATATTATTTACCTATGCACAAGGTGAACATGAAATCAAGCCATCTTGAACATCAGGTTAATTTAATAATATGCACGGGTGATATCGTTGTATGAATATATCACAATGCAAGCCTGTTCATTGGAAATACATCAACAGCAGTACTAATGCAATGCAATATTAGTGTCACAGTGAAACACCACCATTCTGGCTCGATCATTCATTAAACAGTAAGCAAAATAGCTTAGCTATTACATTAAAAAAAATATATATATTTGCTTCAGCCTCTCTACCATGCATCCAAGCTTACCAGTCATACGTCCAAAGATGTAGCAGCAGACCAAGCAATGTGCGAGAGGAGGACCCAACAAAATAATGATTCTAGTTGGTGTTAGCTTAATTCAGTAACAGGTACTGAGGAGATCAATTATGTTACTTGTTATTTGTGTTAAATATTTCCATTCTGGAATAGTTGTCCACTGAATTACTAGCACTAGTTTATCACGCTGCTACATTGGCTACAATGTAAACAGACATAGATGGCTAGCATAACAATCAAGTGCCTGGAGCTAGTTTTGTTGACGCTGGCTGCGTGATGTGGTTTCCTGTTTAGGTTAGAGGTCACGTTGAAGACAGTTAAAATGTAACAGACTAGACAGTATGCTCTCTCAGGTGTTCTTAGCAAATCACCCCTGAAAGAATGAGAGAACAGAACGCAAGTGCATATTTTGAAACACAGCCAATGTGTTTCTTCTGATGATGTTAAGTAAGCTTTCCTTGATATTACTAAAGGTGTCCCCCAAGGGCCGATTTTGGGCCCTGTACTTTTTAATATTGGTTTGTCTGTAAGAAATTGTAGCCACTTGTATGCGGACGATACTTTTGCGTCACAGAAAGACTTTGTAGAACTGAAATTGGTACTTAACGCAGGTAAAACTGGCTCCCGAGTGGCGCAGTGGTCTAAGGCACTACATCTCAGTGCTAGAGGCGTCACTACAGTCCCTGGTTCAATCCTGGGCTGTATCACAACCAGCCATGAATGGGAGTCCCATAGGGCGGAGGAAAATTGGCCCAGCATCGTCTGGGTTAAGGGATGGTTTGGCCGGGGTAGGCTGTCATTGTAAAATAATGATGTTCTTAACTGACTTGCCTAGTTAAATAAAAGTATGTGTTTTCTTCCAAAAAGCTTTAAGATTTGTCTGATAATTTATTCAAGTGTACATTGGATTGACCGGGTATATGGATTGATGGAAAGCTGTGTTTCAAAAAGCATAATGTTGTTAGTTAGTTAGTTACAGTGCCAGAAAGAAGAGAGTATTCATACCCCTTGACTTATTCCACATTTTGTTTTGCTACAGCCCGAAATCAAAATAGATTTTTTTTAAACACATAATGACAAAGTGAAAACATGTTTTTAGAAATGTTTGCTAATGTATTGGAAATGAATAGAGAAATCTCATTTACATAAGTATTCACACCCGAGTCAATACATGTTAGAATCGTCTTTGTTTTGGAGATGACATAGCATAATGCAGACAGAATCTGTTCTACAAAATATATTCCCAAATATTTTATGTTCTCTGTTACTCTGTGTACACAGAACTGCATGAAGGGAATTAAATAGTCTATTATCCACAGCAGCTTTCAACTCAGAACGCGATACATACTGTAGCCTACAGCTGTACATGCTGGCAAAGTAATTCAAAGCCTACACTTTATCTCAGGATGTAACTTTCCAGTGCTACTATTTTGCCATGTAATGTTGTTAAGAAAACCAAAATCAGACAATCCATAGTAGAATAGTTTACCTATTTACCTGGTCGGCTTGTTGTGTGTACTATGCGAGATAGATATCCCTCTCCAGGCGCATTCAAATTACGAGAGCCATGCAATCCATTCTTAACGCAATCGCGGAAAAACACTTCTAAAAGCAGTTTTGCCAAATTTATTTTGAAAGCAGGTTTGGCCTTTGTTAAAAAACGGAGGGGATCCCAGTTTTACATTGCTACCATGTTTATGTCTCTACTCCCTCTAAACAAAATGCAGTTTTACCACATTTAGGTACAAGCATGGTTTTAGGCACAACTTTGCAACAGAGATCTTAAAGAGGCAATGTCTCTTAAAAAGGGCAATGACATACTTTGTAATTGAAAACAAAAATAAACATTGAGAGATATTCATATGTATAATAAAATAATGACAATCAAGATGTTGTGTCCAACGGGGTAAATGCAGATGGACAAATTCCATGCATCAGCCTATGTACATTTTATAACCGCTATGCTTTATCAGTTGGGCTACAGGTGATAATGCTTATTGCTAACAGCACATCTGATAATATAGAGCATGCATAGACAAGGTCCAGTATGTACAAAATAAAACATTAATACCAATATGCTATTGGGCTCATTTCTTGAGGTGGAAATTATATTTTAGATGGTGTCAGTATAATCTTGTCAAACATTTTGGAGTAGAATGTAAAAAGTTACAGGGAGGACCCCAGACCCCTAAGCAAGTGGAGTGGAATTGGTCAAGCGATCCGTTTAATACATGTACAAAATTATCCTCTTTCCCTAAAAGCATGATGGTCATGACTTTTTTTACATGAACTGGGAGTTTTACTTGGCCCCAGAAAATCGATATGAGAATGACTTAAGTTTCAGTCATGGGATTTTGTTTTCTTTAACCTCTGCTTATTAAAAAAACATTTAAACATAGTGCATTCGGAAAGTATTCAGACCCCTTGACTTTTTCCACATTTTGTTACGTTATAGCCATATTCTAAAATTCATCAAATTAAATGTTTTCCTCATCAATCCACACACAATACCACATAATGACAAAGCAAAAACAGATGTTTTGTATTAAAAATGAATAAATATAAAACTGAAATATCACATTTACATAAGCATTCAGATCCTTTACTCAGTACTTTACTGAATCACCTTTTGCAGCGATTACAGCCTTGAGACTTCTTGGGTATGACACTACAAGCTTGGTACACCTGTATTTGGAGGGTTTCTCCCATTCTTCTCTGCAGATCCTCAAGCTCAGTCAGGTTGGATGGGGAGCGTCGCTACACAGCTATTTTCAGGTCTCTCCAGAGATGTTTGATCGGGTTCAAGTCCAGGCTCTGGCTGAGCCACAGTCCCAAAGCCACTCCTGCGTTGTCTTGGCTGTGTGCTTAGGGTCGTTGTCCTGTTGGAAGGTAAACCTTCACCCCATTCTGAGGTCCTGAGCACTCTGGAGCAGATTTTCATCAAGGATTTCTATATTTTGCTCCGTTCATCTTTCTCTCCATTCTGACTAGTCTCCCAGTCCATGCCGCTGAAAAAACATCCCCATAGCATGATGCTGCCACCACCATGCTTCACTGTAGGTACGGTGCCAGGTTTCCTCCAGACATGATGCTTGGCATTCAGGCCAAAGAGTTCAATCTTGGTTTCATCAGACCAGAGAATCTTGATTCTCATGTTCGGGAGAGTCCTTTAGGTGCCTTTTGACAAACTCCAAGCGGGCTGTCATGTGCCTTTTACTGAGGAGTGGCTTCCGTCTGGCCACTCTACCATTAAGGCCTGCTTGGTGATGTGCTGCAGAGATGGGAGAACCTTCCAGAAGGACAACCATCTCCACAGAGGAACTATAAAACTCTATCAGTGAGACCATCAGGTTCTTGGTCACCTCCCTAACCAAGGCTTTTCTCCACTGGTTGCTCAATTTGGCCAGTCGGTCAGCTCTAGGAAGTGTCTTGGTGATTCCAAACTTGTTCTATTTAAGAATGGAGGCCACTGTGTTTTTGGGGACCTTCAATGCTGCAGACATTTTTTGGTACCCTTCCCCAGATCTGTGCCTCGATACAATCCTGTCTCGGAGTGCTACAGACAATTCCTTTGACCTCTTGGCTTGGTTTTTGCTCTGACGTGCACTGTTAACTGTGGGACCTTATATAGACAGGTGTGTGCCTTTACAAATCATATTCAATCAATTTAATTTCCACAGGTGGATTCCCAACAAGTTTAAAAGCATCTCAAGGATGATCAATGGAAACAGGATGCACCTGAGCTCAATTTCGGGTCTCATGGCAAAGGGAGTGAATACTTACGTAAATCAGGTATCTGTTTTTTCTTTTAATACATTTTTCAAAAAATCTAATCTAAAAACTTGTTTTTTGCTTCATCCTTATGGGATATTTTGTGTAGAGTGATGAGGAAAACATTTTATGTAATCCATTTTAGAATAAGGCTGTAAAGTAACAAAATGTGGAAAAAGTCAAGGGGTCTGAATAATTCCCTAATGCACTGTAATTCCAATTTTACATTATGGGCTATTGTGTGTAGGCCAGGTACACAATCTCAATTTAATCAATTTTAAATTAAGGCTGTAACACAACATGTGGAAAAAGTCAAGGGCTGTGAATAACTTCTTACAGTGCCTTCAGAAAGTTAGAATTAATATGGGCTTCCTTTATAGGAATAGGGCCTTCGTTAAATAGCACAAAACAAGTCATTCAATAGACATTCATTCCGGCCTTAGACTATGACATTATCATCACTATGAATGCAGTTGCCACTAATGAATTCATTAGACAGTTTATCAAAGCGTACTGCACTTTATTACGGGCGATAGGGTCGGTACACATCACTGAATTCTGTATCAAAAAGTAGACTGACCCTCTCTTAAGTTTCATGAATCAATGCTCTGCTCTCTTTTTTTTCATTAAGCCCCCTTGTGCAAACTTCCGCCATACCTTACTTCATTGTTAAATTACAGACATTCGAGTCACAAGACCTGATTACAGGGATGTCTAACTCCGGAGAGCCCTTCGGTCTCCACTGAGCTAGTCACTAGATCTACATGTAGTTTTTTTGCATCCTTGTGGAATGATCTTCAGAACTCTAAAGTTGGATGAATTTTACTGAGAAGTATTAATTTATCATGGTCATGTTTTGTACATTTTTATCAAATGTGTATTGCATGTTTTTATTGCGTTAGAAATGTTAAATATTGTCAATTTGTACGACTGTGTGCAGATTCCCTTGTAAAAATAGGCCTATTGCTGCATTCACATGCTAGTCGTAACTAGGAAGCTCCGAATTTTCAGTACTGGCTGTTGTTTTACACGTGCCGTGTTCACCAGTTAGCAAGTTAGTTAGACTAGTTCCGACTAGCATGTGAAAGCGGCATTGGTCTCCATGGAATTTCACTTTTTAAATATTTTTTTTTTTTAATTAAGTCTGCTGTAGAGATAGTATTCATATTCAAGTGAAAATGTTTTACACATGGATCATAATCATGTAATATAATATGTGTGTTTGCATTGTCTGATGACAAAATTGACAAATAACACAAAACACCCTCCAAAAGAAGGAAAGCTGCTCTTATTATAGAGCCGATCATTTACGACAAAAAAAAGTATAATATAATGATCACAGCTGAAAGGCGTGAAAATATTACATGACTCTTGCCAAAACTACAACTCCTGAACACCTTTTTGGCAACGTAGGGAGGGAGGAGTCATAAAGGTTTCCGGAGTGGAGTACTATGGGAAGTGTTTTGGTATAATTTGAATAATTTTGCACGCCCAATTTTTCAGTTTTATATTTGTTAAAAAAGTTTGAAATATCCAATAAATGTTGTTCCACTTCATGATTGTGTCCCACTTGTTGTTGATTCTTCACAAAAAAATACAGTTTTATATCTTTATGTTTGAAGCCTGAAATGTGGCAAAAGGTCGCAAAGTTCAAGGGGGCCGAATACTTTCGCAAGGCATTGTACAGTGAGTGCAAATGAGGTAAGTTAAGGAAATAAATAGGCCATGGTGGCGAAGTAATTACAATATAGCAATTAAACACTGGAATGGTAGATCGGCAGAAGATGAATGTGCAGGTAGAGATACTGGGGTGAAAAGGAGCTAAATAAATAAATAAACACCAGTATGAGGTAGGTAGATAGATGGGCTGTTTACAGATGGGCTATGTACAGGTGCAGTGATCTGTAAGCTGCTCTGACGGCTGTTGCTTAAAGCTAGTGAGGGAGATGTGAGTCTCCAGCAACAGAGATTTTTGCAATTCGTTCCAGTCATGGGCAGCAGAGAACTGGAAGGAAAGACAACCAAAGTAGGAATTGGCTTTGGGGGTGACCAGTGAGATATACCTACTGGAGCGCGTGCTACGAGTGGGTGCTGCTATGGTGACCAGTGAGCTGAGATAAGGCGGGGCTTTACCTAGCAGAGACTTGTAGATAACCTGTAGCCAGTGGGTTTGGCGAAGAGTATGAAGCGAGGGCCAACCAACGAGAGCGCACAGGTCGCAATGGTGGGTAGTGTATGGGGCTTTGGTGACAAAACGGATGGCACTGTGATAGACTGCATCCAATTTGTTGAGTAGAGTGTTGGAGGCTATTTTATAGATGACATCACCGAAGTCGAGGATCGGTAGGATGGTCAGTTTTACGAGGGTATGTTTGGCAGCATGAGTGAAGGATGCTTTGTTGCGATATAGGAAGCTGATTCTAGATTTAATTTTGGATTGGAGATGCTTAATGTGAGTCTGGAAGCAGAGTTTACAGTCTAACCAGACACCTAGGTATTTGCAGTTGTACACGTATTCTAAGTCGTCCAGAGTAGTGATGCTGGACGGGCGAGCAGGTGCGGGCAGTTATCGATTGAAAAGCATGCATTTAGTTTTACTTGCGTTTAAGAGCAGTTGGAGGCCACGGAAGGAGAGTTGTATGGCATTGAATCTCGTCTGGAGGTTAGTTAACACAGTGTCCAAGGAGGGGCCAGAAGTATACAGAATGGTGTCGTCTGTGTAGAGGTGGATCAGAGAATCACCAGCAGCAAGAGCAACATAATTGATGTATGCAGAAAAGAGAGTCGGCCCAAGATTTAAACCCTGTGGCACACCCATAGAGACTATCAGAGGTCCGGACAACAGGCCCTACGATTTGACACACTGAACTCTATCAGAGAAGTAGTTGGTAAACCAGGCGAGGCAATAATTTGAGAAACCAAGGCTGTCGAGTCTGCCAATAAGAATGTTGTGATTGACAGAGTCGAATGCCTTGGCCAGGTCGATGAATACGGCTGCACAGTAATGTCTCTTATTGATGGTGGTTATGATGTCGTTTAGAACCTTGAGCGTGGCTGAGGTGCACCCATGACCAGCTCTGAAACCAGATTGCATAACGGAGAAAGTATGGAGGGATTCGAAATGGTCAGTAATCTGTTTGTTAACTTGGCTTTCGAAGACCTTAGAAAGACAGGGTAGGATAGATATAGGTCTGTAGCAGTTTGGGTCTAGAGTGTCACCGCCTTTGAAGAGGGGGATGATCGCGGCAGCTTTCCAATCTTTGGGAATCTCAGACAATACAAAAGAGAGGTTGAACAGGCTAGTAATAGGGGTTGCAACAATTTCGGCAGATAATTTTAGAAAGAGAGGGTCCAGATTGTCTAGCCCGGCTGATTTGTAGGGGTCCAGATTTTACAGCTCTTTCAGAACATCAGCTATCTGGATTTGGGTAAAGGAGAAATGGTGGGGGCTTTGGCGGGTTGCTGTGGAGTGTGCCGGGCAGTTGACCGGGGTAGGGGTAGCCATGTGGAAAGCATGGCCAGCCGTAGAGAAATGCTTATTGAAATTCTCAATAATAGTGGATTTATCGGTGGTGACAGTGTTTTCTAGCCTCATAGCAGTGGGCAGCTGGGAGGAGGTGCTCTTATTCTCCATGGACTTTACAGTGTCCCATAACTTTTTTGAGTTAGTACTACAGGATGCAAATTTCTGTTTGAAAAAGCTTGCCTTAGCTTTTCTAACTGCCTGTGTATATTTGTTCCTAACTTCCCTGAAAAGTTGCATATCACGGGGGCTATTCGATGCTAATGCAGAACGCCACAGGATATTTTTTGTGCTGGTCAAGGGCAGACAGGTCTGGCGTGAAACAAGAACTATATCTATTCCTAGTTCTACATTTTTTTGAGAGGGGCATGCTTATTTAAGATGGTGAGGAAGGCACTTTTAAAGAATAGCCAAGCAGAAGTGAAGTGTCGCAGAAGTGTTTCAGGGAGCGTTTGACAGTGATGAGGGGTGGTTGTTTGGTCGCAGACCCATTACGGACGCAGGCAATGAGGCAGTGATCGCTGAGATCTTGATTGAAAACAGCAGAGGTGTATTTGGAGGGTGAATTAGTTAGGATCACATCTATGAGGGTGCCGGTGTTTACTGATTGGGGTTGTACCTGGTAGGTTCATTGTTAATTTGTGTGAGATTGAGGGCATCAAGTTTAGTTTGTATGATGGCCGGAGTGTTAAGCATGTCCCAGTTTAGGTCACCTAGTAGCACAAGCTCAGAAGATAGATGGGGGGCAATCAATTCACATATGGTATCGAGGGCACAGCTGGGGGCAGAGGGAGGTCTGTAGCAAGCGGCAACAGTGAGAGACTTGTTTCTGGAAAGGCGAATTTTTAGAAGTAGAAGCTCAAATTGTTTGGGTACAGACTTAGATAGTAATAAAGAACTCTGCAGGCTATCTTTGCAGTAGATTGCAACACCGCCCCCTTTGGCAGTTCTATCTTGGCGGAAAACTTTATAGTTAGCAATGGAGATTTCAGGTTTTTTGGTGGTTTTCCTAAGCCAGGATTCAGACACGGCTAAGACATCTGGGTTGGCAGAGTGTGCTAAAGCAGTGAGTAAGACAAACGTAGGGAGTAGGCTTCTAATGTTAACATGCATGAAACCAAGGCTTTTATGTTTACAGAAGTCAACAAATGAGAGCACCTGGGGGGTGGGAGTGGAGCTAGGCACTGCAGGACCTGGATTAACCTCCACATCACCAGATGAACAGAGGAGAAGTAGGATAAGGGCACGGCTAAAGACTATACGAACTGGCCGTCTAGCACGTTCAGAACAGAGAGTAAAAGGAGCAAGTTTCTGAGCACGATAGCATAGATTCAAGGCATAGTGTACAGACAAAGGTAAGATAGGATGTGAGTACATTGGAGGTAAACCTAGGCATTGAGTAATGAAGAGAGAGATATTGTCTCTAGAGATGTTTAAACCAGGTGATGTCATCGCATATGTAGAAGGTGGAACAACATGGTTGGTTAAGGCACATTGAGCAGGGCTAGAAGCTCTACAGTGAAATAAGACAGTAATCACTAACCAGGACAGTAATGGACAAGGCATATTGATATTAGAGAGAGGCATGTGTAGCCAAGTGAACATATGGGTCCAGTGAGCGGTTGGGCTGGCTAGGGACACGGCGATTCAGACAGTTAGCAGGCTAACAAGGTAACGGTTAGTAGGGCGGGGCTAAACAAGCTAGCAGCTAGAAGACCGGGGCAAGCTAGCAGTTAGCAGGCCGTGTTAGCAAGCAAGCAATTAGCATGGGCTAGCAGTTACAGACCGGGCAGGTAAGCTAGCAGTTAGCAGGCCGGGGCAAGCTAGCAGTTAGCAGGCCGGGTTATCAAGCATTTAGCAGGGGCTAGCAATTAGCAGACCGGGTTAGCAAGCAAGCAGTTAGCAAGGGCTAGCAGTTAGCAGACCGGGCAGGCAAGCTAGCAGTTATCAGGCCGGGCCCGGCAAGCTAGCAGTTAGCAGACCGGGTTAGCAAGCAAGCAGATATCAGGGGCTAGAAAGTTAGCCTTTGGGGGACGTCTCGATGGGGGTAAGTCTGTTTTTGCCTCTTCGTGTGGTGACGTCGATAGACCAGTCGTGGAATTAGTAGGGTTACATGTAGCTCTACGTAGCTAGCATGCCTAGCTGGTTAGCATAATGGGCCTTCATCGGGCGTTGTGCCTTGTAGTCCTCGGGCCGATTATGTCGGTATTCCGGTCATTGGGGATCTGCGGGGTTCCATGCCCCGTACCGGCTGTAGAAGGGGTCCGGATATTGTAGCCCAGGAGTATGCTTCGGTGGTAGCACAGGAGCCCTGGCTGTGCTGGCTTCAAGCTAATTGGTGCTTGCTCTGGGATGGAAACTATAGCCAGGAGTAGTCATCCGGGATTGCGGTTAGCTAGTTGTGAAGATCCAGATTAAAATGTTCAGTTTGCGGTAGGAATCCGGGGATAAAAATAACAGGTCCGTTATGCTCTGCTTAGAGTCACATAGTTCGAACTGACGAGAGCTTTCCGAGCTGAAAGGTTAGCTGGTGACCGCTGGCAATGGTTTACTGACTGATAGCTGGCTAGCTTCCGTTGAGGGATTCCAGATCCAAAGTAAATATAAATACTTTAGGAAAAAAAGCAGATCCATGCCACGGCAGGTTGCAGGAGAGTATTTAGATGTTGAGGTTTAGCTAAATATTTGAAAGGATATGCGACGAAAAATATGTAAAACGATATATACAAGGGACACGACAGGACAAAGAGGTCTGACTGCTACACCATCTTGGAACGAGAAAGAGTAAGATCTAACCAGCTTTGCCACTCCTTAACACTTGAACTTCTTCCCTCAGGGCACTGTTTTCCTGTTGGAGTCTTTTCATTTTTGCCCTGTCTTCTTTCAGCGATTTGTTTTCCTGCTGGAGCCTCGATTTCTAACTTTTCCCGTCCGCCAAGCACATTCCAAAGCCATCTGGCTCCTACAGATAACTATTAACTTCTGATGCAAGAACCAGTCTCTATCATTCCGCAGACATTACTTCTGAGTATAACAATGCTCCAAGTTTATCCCAGAATCTAACACTTTTTAATACAATGACATACTGTGCAAAAAATAACAGATAGGCAAACTTATGTACTACATACCTCCATGGCTGTCCTCCAAGTGCAGCTGTGGTTAATATGATATTGGAGAATATGACACTTGTCCTAATTAAAAGACAGATGACATTAATAAAGTGACTCGTTTCCCCTCTGAATTTCCATTAGTTTAATGCCTCACTTACTTTGGACTCGTCCGCTTGAAGTGGCGTCCATTTCATAGAGGAGACAAATACATCTATGTAGAAAAAAGACTTACAGTTGAAGTCGGAAGTTTACATACACCTTAGCCAAATACATTTAAACTCAGTTTCACAATTCCTGACGTTTAATCCTGTCTTAGGTCAGTTAGGATCACCACTTTATTTTAAGAATGTGAAATGTCAGAATAATAGTAGAGAGAAATATTTACTTCAGCTTTTAATTCTTTCATCACATTCCCAGTGGGTCAGAAGTTTATATACACTCAATTAGTATTTGATAGCATTGCGTTTAAATTGTTTAACTTGGGGTAAACATTTTGGGTAGCCTTCCACAAGCTTCCCACAATAAGTTGGGTGAATCTTGGGCCATTCTTCCTGACAGAGCTTGTGTAACTGAGTCAGGTTTGTAGCCTCCTTGCTCGCACATGTTATTTCAGTTCTGCCCACAAATTTTCTATAAGATTGAGGTCAGGGCTTTGTGATGGCCGCTCCAATACCTTGACTTTGTAGTCCTTAATCGATTTTTCCACAACCTTGGAAGTATGCTTGGGGTCATTTTCCATTTGGAAGACCCATTTGTGACCAAGCTTTAACTTCCTGACTGATGTCTTGAGATGTTGCTTCAATATATCCACATCATTGTCCTACCTCATGATGCCATCTATTTTGTGAAGTGCACCAGTCCCTCCTGCAGCAAATCACCCCCACAGCATGATGCTGCCACCCCCGTGCTTCACGGTTGGGATGGTGTTCTTCGGCTTGCAAGCCTCCCCCTTTTTCCTCCAAACATAACGATGGTCATTATGGCCAAACAGTTCTATTTTTGTGTCATCAGACCAGAGGACATTTCTCCAAAAAGTACGATCTTTGTCGCCATGTGCAGTTGCAAACCGTAGTCTGGCGTTTTTATGGCGGTTTAGGAGCAGTGGCTTCTTCCTTACTGGGCAGCCTTTCAGGTGACGTAGGACTCGTTTTACTTTGGATATAGATACTTTTGTACCTGTCTCCTCCAGCATCTTCACAAGGTCCTTTGCTGTCAGTACAGAGACAAAGTAGAATCTCAATTCAATGGCTCAGACACAAGAGGCATGTGGCAGGGTCTACAGTCAATCACGGACTACAGGAAGAAATCCAGCCCAGTCACGGACCAGGATGTCCTGCTCCCAGGCAGACTAAATAACTTTTTTGCCCGCTTTGAGGACAATACAGTGCCACTGACACGGCCTGCAACGAAAACATGCGGTCTCTCCTTCACTGCAGCCGAGGTGAGTAAGACATTTAAACGTGTTAACCCTCGCAAGGCTGCAGGCCCAGACGGAATCCCCAGCCGCGCCCTCAGAGCATGCGCAGACCAGCTGGCCGGTGTGTTTACGGACATATTCAATCAATCCCTATACCAGTCTGCTGTTCCCACATGCTTCAAGAGGGCCACCATTGTTCCTGTTCCCAAGAAAGCTAAGGTAACTGAGCTAAACGACTACCGCCCCGTAGCACTCACTTCCGTCATCATGAAGTGCTTTGAGAGACTAGTCAAGGACCATATCACCTCCACCCTACCTGACACCCTAGACCCACTCCAATTTGCTTACCGCCCAAATAGGTCCACAGACGATGCAATCTCAACCACACTGCACACTGCCCTAACCCATCTGGACAAGAGGAATACCTATGTGAGAATGCTGTTCATTGACTACAGCTCGGCATTCAACACCATAGTACCCTCCAAGCTCGTCATCAAGCTCGAGACCCTGGGTCTCGACCCCGCCCTGTGCAACTGGGTACTGGACTTCCTGACGGGCCGCCCCCAGGTGGTGAGGGTAGGCAACAACATCTCCTCCCCGCTGACCCTCAACACTGGGGCCCCACAAGGGTGCGTTCTGAGCCCTCTCCTGTACTCCCTGTTCACCCACGACTGCGTGGCCACGCACGCCTCCAACTCAATCATCAAGTTTGCGGACGACACAACAGTGGTAGGCTTGATTACCAACAACGACGAGACGGCCTACAGGGAGGAGGTGAGGGCCCTCGGAGTGTGGTGTCAGGAAAATAACCTCACACTCAACGTCAACAAAACTAAGGAGATGATTGTGGACTTCAGGAAACAGCAGAGGGAACACCCCCCTATCCACATCGATGGAACAGTAGTGGAGAGGGTAGCAAGTTTTAAGTTCCTCGACATACACATCACAGACAAACTGAATTGGTCCACTCACACAGACAGCATTGTGAAGAAGGCGCAGCAGCGCCTCTTCAACCTCAGGAGGCTGAAGAAATTCGGCTTGTCACCAAAAGCACTCACAAACTTCTACAGATGCACAATCGAGAGCATCCTGGCGGGCTGTATCACCGCCTGGTACGGCAACTGCTCCGCCCTCAACCGTAAGGCTCTCCAGAGGGTAGTGAGGTCTGCACAACGCATCACCGGGGGCAAACTACCTGCCCTCCAGGACACCTACACCACCCGATGTCACAGGAAGGCCATAAAGATCATCAAGGACATCAACCACCCGAGCCACTGCCTGTTCACCCCGCTATCGTCCAGAAGGCGAGGTCAGTACAGGTGCATCAAAGCTGGGACCGAGAGACTGAAAAACAGCTTCTATCTCAAGGCCATCAGACTGTTAAACAGCCACCACTAACATTGAGTGGCTGCTGCCAACACACTGACACTGACTCAACTCCAGCCACTTTAATAATGGGAATTGATGGGAAATGATGTAAATATATCACTAGCCACTTTAAACAATGCTACCTTATATAATGTTACTTACCCTACATTATTCATCTCATATGCATACGTATATACTGTACTCTATACCATCGACTGTATCCTTATGTAATACATGTATCACTAGCCACTTTAACTATGCCACTTTGTTTACATACTCATCTCATATGTATATACTGTACTCGATACCATCTACTGTATCTTGCCTATGCTGCTCTGTACCATCACTCATTCATATCTCCTTATGTACATATTCTTTATCCCCTTACACTGTGTACAAGACAGTAGTTTTGGAATTGTTAGTTAGATTACTTGTTGGTTATTACTGCATTGTCGGAACTAGAAGCACAAGTATTTCGCTACACTCGCATTAACATCTGCTAACCATGTGTATGTGACAAATAAAATTTGATTTGATTTGATTTGATTTGTTGTTCTGGGATTAGTTTGCACTTTTTGCAGCAAAGTACGTTTATCTCTAGGAGACATAATGCGTCTCCTTCCTGAGCGGTATGATGACTGTGTGGTCCCATGGTGCGTACTATTGTTTGTACAGAGGAATGTGGTACGTTCAGGCATTTGGAAATTGCTCCCAAGGATGAGCCAGACTTGTGGAGGTCTACAGTATTTTTTTCTGAGGTCTTGGCTGATGTCTTTTGATTTTCCCAATGTCAAGCAAAGAGGCACTGAGTTTGAAGGTAGGCCTTGAAATACATCCACAGGTACACCTCCAATTGACTCAAATTATGTTAATTAGCATTTTAGAATCTTCTAATTCAATTACATCATTTTCTGGAATTTTCCAAGCTGTTTAAAGGCACACTATGTAAACTTCTGACCCACTGAAAATGTGATACAGTGAATTATATGTGAATTAATCTGTCTGTTAGCAGTTGCTGGAAAAATTACTTGTGTCATGCACAAAGTAGATGTCCTAACTGACTTGCCAAAACTGTAGTTTGTTAACATGAAATTTGTGGAGTGGTTGAAAAACTAGTTTTAATGACTCCAATCTAAGTGTATGAAAACTTCCGACTTCAACTGTAAGTACATTTTGAAAATGTACATGATATCCAATTATGGTTCAAGCATTTAAAAAAACTATTTTCACGGTTCGATAAAAGTCCTGATTTGGTGGGACTGGCGCCACGTCTGAAAGAGAAGTTTAACTTCTCTAGGGTAGAGGGCAGCATTTGGAATATTGGATGAAAAGCGTGCCCAAAGTAAATTACCTGCTAGTCAGGCCCAGAAGCTAGGATATGCATAAAATTGGTAGAGTTGGATAGAAAACACTAAAGTTTCCAAAACTGTTAAAATAACGTCTGTGAGTATAACAGATCTGATTTGGCAGGCAAAAACCTGAGAAAAATCCATCCAGGAAGTATACTTTCTTTTGGGTAGTTTTCTATTCAATGCCATTACAGTATCCATTGATTTAGGACTCAAATTGCAGTTCCTATGCCTTCCACTAGATGTCAACAGTCTTTAGAAATTGTTTCAGGCTTGTAATTCTGAAAAATGAGGGAGTAAGACCAGTCTTAATAACTGGACCCTAAAGTGTCACAGAGCTTTTTCATGCGCAATCCCGAGAGCGCGCCTTTCTTGTTTACCTTTTACCGGACAACGTTATTGTCCGGTTGAAATATTATCGATTATTTAGGCTAAAACAACCTGAGGATTGAATATAAACATCGTTTGACATGTTTCTATGAACTTTACTGATACAATTTGGATTTTTTTGTCTTCCTGTTGTGACTGCGTTTGAGCCTTTGGATTACTGAAGAAAACGCGAACAAAACAGAGGTTTTTGGATATAAAGAGAGACAAACAAACAAAACGGACATTTATTGAGTAAAATGAATGTCTTCTGAGTGCAACCATATGAAGATCATCAAAGGTAAGTGATTAATTTTATCTCCATTTCTGACTTGTGTAACTCTTCTACTTGGCTCGTTACTGTTTGTAATGATTTGTCTGCTGGGTGATGTTCTCAAATATTCGCATGGTATGCTTTTGCCGTAAAGCCTTTTTGAAATCTGACACCGTGGTTGGATTCACAAGAAGTGAATCTTTAAACCTATGTTTAACACTTGTATATTTTCTGAATTTTTATAATCAGTATTTCTGTTTTTGAATTTGGAGCTCTGCAATTTCACTGGATGTTGGTCAGGTGGGGACGCTACCGTCCCACATACCCTAGAGAGGTTTTAACATACCAACTCTATCGTCCACTGACACCTCAATGTTTGCATGTTACATCTGTGCCATCTCCCAAGTGTTTAGATCAGTGAATAATAAGGTAGAGGCATGAATTATACCGCAAAACACTGTCACATCAGGCAAGTTAATTATACTAACAGTTAAAATGAGGGTACATCTGAGACATAAATTAGGCCAAATTACCTGCTCCCTTCATGAACTTAAAGCAACATCTTTCCTGCTAGTCAACTTATCACAACAAAACTGTTTAGCAACTAATGTTAGCTAGCTAGCTAATATTAGGCTAGCAATGCCATACAAGCTGCTAGCTAGCAAGCTAACATACCGCCACACCAACGTTAGCAACTTGCGTTAACGTTGTCCTAAAAATAATGCAGTGAAAAACGCCAGCTAAGCTAGCATGTACTTCAACATCAAGTTGAGTTTACTTTGCTAGCTTAACGTGTTAAGGTTACTATTTGAGCAGACATTACAGACAGACAATCGTAAATTATAAAAGTTTGTGTTATCTATGACAATAGTCGGAATGGTAACATGTAACAACAGAAGGAAAGATGTAACGTTACTTGATGTGTCGCAGTAAAAAAACAGAAAATTGACGGTTGGCATCCAACAACAATGAAAATTGATGGATTGGAATTGGCGACAAGCCCTCGAAGACCTTTTCCTTTCTGTGAGATAACATGGGTCGGGGTTTTGCTCAAGGACCAATAGAATCACTCTACATGATTCAAAATCCAGGCCAGCGAATTGGTGCCCCATCTATTGACTGACAGTGTGCCACTAGCATATATTCGGTATTTGGAAACGTCTGGTGTTGATAAATACAAACAATTGAACTGTTATTTTGTTCCAAAAGCCTACCATCACCATTTTTCTATAGCTTCTACCACGTTCGAGGGACTATACTCACTTCTTATTGATGAAATTGGTCTTTCCGGCTTCTTCTGTGAGGGTTTAAGAGGTGTCGCCACCTACTGTACGTAGTGTGTAAGGTTGTAGGAGAGTAAACATTATAGACTGTAGCAGCCTATATATCTCTAATGCAATTAACATTACTTGGCAAAGGAGAGTAAAAAGGTGGGTAGTTTGAGTTTACTCTCCACTATTTGTGGTCACAGGCTGACAACCCAATGCAATGGCTATGGGTTCCTAAAGTTTAGCAATGCAAGGACATCCTGGCCGGCCAATTGTGCATCACCTTGTTAGCTTGATAGTATTTTTTATTGGGAAAATAAATCAAATTCAAAGCTCTGTCATAACACTCTGCCATAGTACTGTGAGATTATTCTACTTACCCAGAGTCAGATGAACTCATGGGTACCATTTATTTTGTCTCTGTGTGCAGTTTGGAGATGATTGAAGTTAGCATATCGTTAGCTTAGCGTAATTTCTGGAAGTTTCCAGGTACAGTAGTTGGCTCCTCTCAGAAGCAGTGAAATAGACCTAACTACTCCAAAGCGGGATGGTTATACATATAAATGAAGATGAAAAATTGCCTCTGGGCATTTCCATGTAAAGGCCCCATGAGCATTAACATGTGAAGTTCATAGGAGCACATCAAATTTTGCGTCAAATGAAAGTGAAAAGTAAATTTGTTTTTTAAATGAAGGCATTTACATTTCAACCATTTTCCATCCTAACAATTTGGAATAAGCAAAGGCTTTGATTTCTGGTCAAACAGATGGAAAAGGGGTCTTAGAAAACATGTAGAAGAAAAAGTCTTAAAAGGTATTAGAAATACATTAAAATACTATTGTTCAGGTAAAGATGCTTGCCAACTGATATCAACATTTACATTTACTTTTGCAGAGATTATTTTCCTTCTGTATGTTTAAGAAATATTGCCTAGTGTCATGTCATTCTGTTACCATACCCCACATCTTTAAGATATTTTCACATTTCTCCCACAGAAGTAACAAGGTAGATCTAACAATTAGTTAGTGTTTTTACTGATACATTTTATTTATGATTTATTAAGTGATTAAAACAGATCATTCTGTTACCAAATCAGTAACAGAAGGACCAGAAAATCGGTAACAGAATGACTGCAACTGAATTGGCTACAATGGGAATTCATAGTAGTTACACAAACCACAGTTGGGTCATCTGCTACTGACCTCTCTTCCATACTTGTGTTCAGCTCATAACTTTTCTTTCTCTTTCTGTCGACTAGTGGTCAAGCAAATGTGTGAAAACAGTCTCTCTCCCGCTCCAGTTAATGTCACCTCTCCTGGCTCTTACTGACACCTACCCATGAGCCCCCTCTTTCCATTTACTGTAACCAGTCCTCTCACCCACTGAGCACCGACCACCACTGGATGTCCATGAATGTTGACAAGTAGTTGAAATTTGGCAAGTTCAAATCTGAACCAATTATAGACATCTGTTTCACAAGTATGGACAGTACAGAACAGTAGAGCACAGTAAAGAAAATTATAGTACTGTTCAGTAGAATTTAGTACAGTGCAGAATAGCACACTAGAGTACAGTATAATTTACTGTATTGTTGGCTACTTTACTGTATCGCAATTAAATATAAAAAAATTGTACTATACTGTGCTGTACTTTGAAACATAGATGTCTATGATTGGTACATATTCGGTCTGGACTAACCAAATTTGGTATTGTTTGGGGCAGAGATCATTCAAATAAATAGCCAGTGTGAAGAAGAATAATACCCAAACATTCAAAGGAGGATATTTCATTTTTCTACCTTTATCTATCTATTCAGCATAGATCACCATGAAGAGAATGACATTCATAATGATGCATTTCTGTATAGTACATATCAGGGACCCGTGATGTCATTCTGTTACCGTCATTCTGTTACCGGGTGTTAATCCTCTTCACTTACTGTAGTTTAATCACCCCCACCCCCCCCAAAAAAATCTAACTCAATGCGTCATATCATAGATGACACCCCATTCTGTCTGCAGACAACTTTGAATTTTAATCCGGATATTTAAAAAAAAACCTGCGGGAGATTTTACTGTCATTTTGTTACCAAGCTTTACATCTGCACTGTTCTTTGAGTAAATGTGTTTTGTAACATTTTCAGTGGGGATTGTTAAACGTAGTCCTTATGCATAGAGTTTATGGTTTGCAGGGATGTGCATCTTTCTCGTTCAAAACAATTTGATACGCATCTAGATACGTTGGCTAAGATACAGGAACAATACGTTTTAGTTTGAAATGATTTGGTGCGATTGTTTGATTAGAGGAACAAATCAGTTTGAAACGATTCGATGCACTAATCTAGTTGCATAAGGACATTCACTTTCCATTCTAAATTAAAATCTGCGGCTGATGGAGCTCATGAGCTGGGCCTCTCTGAGCTGGATCTGCCTAAACTGACTGTGCGTGCGAGCAAATCAATTATGTATTGAGGAACCTGAGCTCCGCCATAAGGGAAGCTGGGCATCTACCACATGGCTCTACAGTGTGACCATTTTACTCACAATTTTAATTTAAGAGCAACTGTGCGCCTATAAAAATTTAAGATTGTAGCTTTAACTATCTAAAATATCTTTCATCGTGCTCCAAAATATCTGTGGGAGCCTACATGTTTTAATTTATAGGCACATCTGTAGGCACATGTGCTCATTGTAAAAGCGTAGAGCCCTGTGCCACCCCACTATCAGTTAGAGAGGGAAATGTTTGCTTTGTGTGTCCCCCCCACACACTTTTAATCTAAAATCACCATCACCCATTAATAAATATAAAAAAATTCAGATTGAAAGTATTAGAGCTAGAGTGATGTATCAATATGTATCTTAAATTCTCTATGACATTGCAAATGAATATAAAGCATACCTTAGGATTTCACCCCGTCTCAAAATCGAATGGTTTAGACCGACACTTTTCTTTCTTGACCATGCAGTGCGGGTGTCAAAAGGGATTTGCAGTCCTCGTTATGAAATTATTAACTTCCCCCTGTATATCAAATAATTACTACCACACACACACACAGTTTCAAGGACAACTACAAAAACTGTTGCTGATGGTTAACCTGAAAAATGAAAATAAAATCTAATGCAAACCCTGATCAGTATGAATAGCCAGATGGGTAGTGTCTCCGGGGGCAGTTTAGTTACTTTTATTCCAGTAAAACAATTCAACTGCATTTAAGAAAAATAACATACTGGGCTCTACGCCGACTTTTAATTTTTTTTTTACAAGGAGCACGTGTGTGCCTAAGCAGATTATATTGGTTGTTAGTAGGGCTGGGAATTGCCAAGGACCTCACGATACGATATCATGATACTTAGGTGCCGATATGATATCGCGATTTTCACAATTCTATATGTATTGCTATTCGATACTGTGATCTTACTGCGATTCGATGTTCCAAACATATTGCCCACCATTATGTCTGCTGCAGAGGGACAAGAGAGCCATGAGAAAACGTGTTTTGATCAGTCAGTAAAACAAAAATCTGTTAAAGTGCAGGAAACAAATTGGCTCTCAATTTTAAAAAGATGGAGAACAAGCTTTGAAGGAAAAATTGTTTTGGTGCAGGTACAGTCAACTAGCGTCAACGTAATATTGCGATATTATCGATACATCTTCAAAAATAATATCTTCACGTTACTGTATCGATTTATTTATTCCCCCGATGTACTTATTTCCCTGATTTATCCCCCCACCCCAGTTAGTCATTCAACTTAAAAAGTCTAACATTGCACCGTTTTACAAACTTTTCTATGCTGAAGGTGACAGGTGCCAGATCAGGAATAGGCCTTCCTCTCCTTGGTAAGTGGACGAAACTGCGCACAGCGCGCAGTTTTACGAGACTACTGATATTCCTGGGGTTGTTCAGCATGCAAAATTACTTGTAGATCAATGACTGTCAACACAATGACATAATTAGTTTGACACTGAAGAAGAGGTTGCAGTTGTCACAAAAGATTAGAGGTATTTTTGGAAGGTAGAAAGTAATTTGAGCAACTAAAAAAATTGTGAGCTGACGATTCGTAACGTTTGAATCTATTTCCTGATGATGCATACTACATTTGGATTGGTTTGGGCTCCCGCGGACCGATGCACTCATATCTTAAACATTTGAACTGGGACCAGTGCGGTGAATCGTTACATCCCTAATGGTTTGTTTAACTTTGCAATTAATGTTTTTTGTTTGCCATACTTTTAATGTGAAAAATCTGAGTCTCAGCGTTATTCTTTTACCATGGAATTTCCCCCCTATCAATGACGGACCATCGTTAACACGTTGTTGCTTATGACGCTTACATTATGTTTGAAGAACTGATTTGCACAGATGCCTATAAGTGCAAAGTAAAAGATCAAATACACCAGAAAATAATCTGCTTTGTTTACTCCACATGTAAACATGGGATGTTGTAGGGAAATGAACAGGCCAGATTTGCACCTGACACTGGCCTATTACAGTACTACGACAGTGTTATTGTCGTGATGTTTTGGAGGCTCTCCTGGAAATTGCCTCTAGACTGAGGCTGAGCCCTGCTGATTGTTCTTGTGACATTGCCTTGGCCTAAAATGTTTGTGCGCATGTGTTTGTGGATGCGTGTGTGAGAGAGATGCCTGCCTACACACACAGGCCTCATCCAGCCAGACGTCCACCCCCTTCACCCTGGCCAGTTCTCTTTTCCCCTCTCGCTCCGTGCGCCTCGTGTCATCCCAGCTGAATCAGAGGGCAATTTGTAATGGCAGTTCTCCTATTAGTCAGTCTGTCAGCCTGACTGGTACTGCTGCCCTGTTGACTCCCCTTTCCTGCCCTCCTTTCTCCTCCTCACTCACTCTTTTCTCTGTCAACCGTGTTGCAAGGCTGATTGTTGTTTCAAGGCTGATTATTTTTCCGCACCAAGCCTGATGGGCAGCAGTCATCTGGAAGATGGCATGATTGTGTGTGTGTGTGTGTGTGTTTTTTTTTTTTTACCAGATAGTAGCAGGCTAGGCCTAGATACCGGCCGGCCAGGAAATGACAAACCAATGCATCATCAACATCATGACACAGAGCAGTGGAGAGAGGTGTGTGTGTGTGTGTGTGTGTGTGTGTGTGTGTGTGTGTGTGAGATGTCTCCGTCCCTGCTAAAATACAGTAGACGACATGCTGATCAGATGTACTACTCTCCCCACTTCCAAAGTTTATCATCAAGTTCACCTTCAAAAGAAAGTAATCTGTCATCTAAATATAGTCCAAACACAACGGTGACAGATCTGGTCCTCAGCATCGTAGCTTCCTCTCACTTCTTCTCTAGGATCAATTCATCATGTTGTTTATTAATTAATCTAGTGATGAGGAGATGCAGCAGGCAGAGCAGGCCTCAGGGAGGACAAGACTTCAGATCTGTTTGTTTAGAAGAGAGGAGCTGCTGCCCAGGCCACACAGAGAGAGGACAGGGAGACATTGATATGGAGAGCAAGACAGAGGGAAAGCTTGATTGATGGACTGAGTGTGAGAGACTAATAAAAAGGCTGCAGTGCCACTCAGCTCAGACTGTTTAGCATCTTACAGTGACACCAGGGCAAAGAGGGAAGGAGAGAGGGATGGAGAGAGAGAAGGGGGAGAGGGGACGCCCTCAGCACAGCTCTCTCTGCTGTAAGCAGGGCTGTGTGTGACACTTTGTGCGTGCGTGTGTGTGCGCCAGCCTTGGGTGTCCCAGCGGAAACGCAGACAGCGAAGGACGGGTCCCGTCAGAGCTTAATGACCCGTGTGATTTCTTTGTGTGGAACGTGTCCTCAGAGAACAGGCGGGCGGACCCAAGCTGTCTCCCCAGGACTTCTCTTTTCCCTTTTCCCTTGTCTCCCTGACCTCCAGGGCTCCTCTCTCCCCCTCCTCACGCTTTTTGTTCCTGGCCCCCAGGCCTCTCTCACGCTGAGTGACAGAAGGCCAGGGGAGCTGGGCTCCACCGTCACCCATTGATGTGCCAACCCCCTCCCCTGGGGCCTCATTTATAAAATTTTGCGTACATACAAATTATACCCCAAAACATACGTGCTAGTTTAAGCAAAAGTCAGCATTTACAAAAACTGAACTTGACGTGAGAATATGCTTATCTTCCTGCAAACTTTATGTGTACGCATAGTTTGTAGTGTTTGAAGTATTGCATTGCAAGCAGGCAATAACTTGGTATTTTGTGCAAATGGGGGATATGATGACACATTTATTCATAACAAAAATCAGGTAAATTTTATATGGATGCAATCATTTGCCATTAGTTAGAAGAGTTTGCATCTTTTTATTCTAAAATAGGCATCTATTTCATTTTCATGATAATTGCACAATAAATTCCTCACCTTTTCTGACTGATGGTGTCATACTTGCGAAGTAGCCTATAGGCCTACAATGTCCCATCTCTCATTTAATTGGACCCACTTTACAGTAGCAAGTAGCCTAGATAAAAATAGTTTAAGTATTATGCAATCTGATCTGGAGACAGTTCACCTTTTCTATTTGTTTTTTAACCTACTGTAATTTTTAAATGTCTCAAGTAAACAATATTTCATTTATAAACATAATAGGCCTACATAATACATTTTTCATAACCATAGCAGAATAAATTCCTCACTACGTTTTCTGGCTATATGCTTATTTTCCCGATGCTTTAGCCTACAAATGACCATGCACATCTCATTTAATTGGGCCTATTAGATAGGCTATTTAAAGAATTTTGCTCTATGCATCAGAAATGTAGCGTGGTTTATAATATACAGTAGGATTTCACAGATGAACAGAAAGATGATCATTGAAATGTGTAGCCTACCACTGTATGTAGGCCTACTGTAGTTTTACATTTATTTTGAGTTGACATACTAGACAATGTTTCAGAATTCACAGGCATTGCAGAATATTTAGGTTTGGGGAAAAAGTACAAAGTAAACGCTCAATCTGTTTAAAGGTCCACAGCAACAAACAAAAAATTCAGAAACTGTCACATACAGCAAATGTCACTGTAAAAGTTAAACATTCTGCCAACACATTCAGAGACATTTGATGAAGTTCGCCATTGCTATTTCCTTTACATACCATCTTGGGTTAGTTCCAATACTTCCAAAGTACTCAGCAGGTAAGGGCATTATTGTCACAATAAAAGGCGAATGAAGGTTTTCAGGCGGAGCTTTTGATGCTCATTCACATGCTTGCAGTTTCAGGACAGTCTGATTCATAATGGGACACATGCGTACAGTGTATATGGCGAGTACCAACTTTATAAATCTCTATGTACGTGCGCAGTCTTCAGAAATGGTGCAGGCAGATATTTAGTGTGACATCTACATAATGGTTATAAATTAAGCCCCTGTCCCCATGTCCGCTAGCCTCTTTGGGGAGAGGATGCATTGGGATGGGGAGGATGGGGCGCTAGATATCATCCTCCTCAGCACCACAGGCGCCACCACCAGGGGAAAATTTAGGGGAAATAACTGCAGGTCTGCCAGGCAGCTACTGGAGGTTTTTGTACATTTTTTCTAAGAGGAAGCAGGTGCAGGTTCTCATGAAGTTTAACGGTTGTGATGAAGATTTAATGTTACGTAAAAACCGGTCATTTGAATGTTCTTGTTCATATGGTCTGTAGCTAACATATTTATTACTTGGCAGTATGCAGAATCATTTATGTAGCTTATTTTTCAAGGCATGAAATCAGCCCGTTTCTACTTGATGTTACTTGCCCTGGAAACGGAGCAAACATTCGCTTCCAGAAATGCATTGTTTTAGTGTGACTAAGGGACACACACAGGACAGCATAGAACACTCATCTGGATGGCCATAAGTCATGGTTCCCCAACTGGCTTTATTTGGCCCCCCAAGATAAAACATTGTATTCATTGTTGGACATAGAAGACCAGGAAGTAAGCTCCAAGTGATTTCAATTTTGGAAATCTGTTCGAAAGTAGTCCTGCGCATAGCGAAACGTAATCGAACACAAATGTAAGCAAGGTTTGAAATTCTTATGTTTAAGTCAAATATACGTATACAAATATATCTCTTTAGATCTGTTGTTAGGGCTTCTTGCGGTCAATTTACAGCCTACACATTTTTTGTAATTATGCTCCGGCCATATGCTCAAGAGAAAAATCGGCCCAAGATTGATTCTAGTTAATGATCCCTGCCATAAGTACTCAACATAATTTTGTTAATTGGTTTTTAATAACACTTCAAGTGAAGTTTTCCATCACACTGCAGTACACCTGAACAGCTGAGACCATGGCTAGGTAGGGGGTCTAGGTAAATATTAAAATCTGCTGCTGATGGAGCTCATGAGCTGGGCCTCTCAGAGCTGGATCTGTCTGAGCTGACTGCGTGTGTGGGTGGGTAAATGATGTATGTGGTCACCTGAGCTGAGCCATAAGAGATACTAGTGTGCATTTACCACCCAACTATCAGATTGGGAGGGGGCAATGTAGCCTATACTTTTTTTCTCCCCACACTTTGATCTGAAATCACCAATACCCACTTATCATTTTCCCAAATGAAAAGTGTTTGAGCTAGTAATGTATCAGCATTTCTTAACCTGTTGAATCTATGGGGGCGCTATTTCATTATTGGATAAAAGAACGTGCCCGTTTTAAGTGCAATATTTTGTCACGAAAAGATGCTCGACTATGCATATAATTGACAGCTTTGGAAAGAAAACGTCTAACGTTTCCAAAACTGCAAAGATATTATCTGTGAGTGCCACAGAACTCATGCTACAGGCGAAACCAAGATGAAACTTCAAACAGGAAATGAGCAGAATTTCTGAAGCTCTGTTTTCCAATGTCTCCTTATATGGCTGTGAATGCAGCAGGAACGAGCCTGCGCTTTCTGTCGTTTCTTCAAGATGTCTGCAGCATTCTGACATATTTGTAGGCATATCATATCAAGATTGGCCAAAAGAGACTACATTTTCCAGGGGTCCGCCCGGTGTCCTTTGTCTAAATTGGTGCGTAATCTTCAGTTGCGGGCATTTTCTCCTTTGGATTCAGGACAGAAAGCACACTTCCACGAAGGATATATCATCGAAGAGATATGTGAAAAACACCTTGAGGACTGGTTCTAAACAACGTTTGCCATGTTTCAGTCGATATTATGGAGTTAATTTGGAAAAAAGTTTGGCTATTGATGACTGGATTTTCGGGTTTTTTTGGTAGCCAAACGTGACGCACCAAACGGAGTGATTTCTCCTAAACAAATAATCTTTCAGGAAAAACTGAACATTTGCTATCTAACAGAGTCTCCTCATTGAAAACATCTGAAGTTCTTCAAAGGTAAATGATTTTCTTTGAATGCTTTTCTGGTTTTTGTGAAAATGTTTGAATGCTAACGCTAAATGCTACGCTAGCTAGCTACTGTTACACAAATGATTGTTTTCCTATGGTTGAGAAGCATATTTTGAAAATCTGAGATGACAGTGTTAACAAAAGGCTAAGCTTGAGAGCTAGCTTATTTATTTCATTTCATTTGCGATTTTCATGAATAGTTAACGTTGCGTTATGGTAATGAGCTTAGGTCTATAAATAGGATCCCGGATCCGGGTTTGCTTGCCGCAACTGGAAATGTGCTATGACATTGCCAATGAATATATGGCTCAATTTTGGATTTCATCATGTCTCAAAATTGAATGGTTTTGAACATTTGGAAGGTGTTCTCAATGTTTAACACTCGATTGTTTAAAGCAAAACTAACTAAATTATTTGAACTCTGCCTAGAAGGCCAGCATCCCGGAGTCGCCTCTTCGCTGTCGACGTTGAGACTGGTGTTTTGCTGGTAGTATTTGATGAAGCTGCCAGTTGAGGACTTGAGGCGTCCGTTTCTCAAACTAGACACTCAAATGTACTTGTCCTCTTGCACAGTTGTGCACCAGGGCCTCCCACTCCTCTTTCTATTCTGGTTAGAGCCAGTTTGCGCTGTTCTGTGAAGGGAGTAGTATGCGGCATTGTACAAGATCTTCAGTTTCTCAGCATTTTCTAGAATGGAATAGCCTTCATTTCTCAGAACAAGAATAGACTGGCGAGTTTCAGGAGAAAGTGCTTTGTTTCTGGCCATTTTGAGCCTGTAATTGAACGCACAAATGCTGATGATCCAGATACTCAACTAGTCTAAAGAAGACCAGTTATATTGCTTCTTTAATCAGGACAACAGTTTTCAACTGTGCTAACATAATTGCAAAAGGGTGTTCTAATGACCAATTAGCCTTTTAAAATTATAAACTTGGATTAGCTAACACAACGTGCTATTGGAACACAGGAGTGATGGTTGCTGATAATGGGCCTCTGTATGCCTGCATAGATATTCCATTTAAAAAACATGTTTTTCAAATCAGCCATTTCCAGCTACCAAAGTAATTTACAAAATTAAAAATGTCTACACTGTACTTCTGATCAATGATGTTATTTTAATGGACATTTTTTTTTTGCTTTTCTTTCAAAAACAATGACCCCATACTTTTGAACGGTAGAATATATATACTGTATATGATACTGTTGAAGTCAGAAGTTGACATACACCTCAGCCAAATATATTTAAACTCAGTTTTTCACAATTCCTGACATTTAATCCTAGTTAAAAATTCAATGTCTTAGTCAGTTAGGATCACCACTTTACTTTAAGAAGGTGAAATGTAAAAATAATAGTAAAGAGAATGATTTAGTTCAGCTTTTATTTCTTTCATAACATTCCGAGTGGGTCAGAAGTTTTACATACACTCAATTAGTACATGGTAGCATTGCCATTAAATTGTTTAACTCTGGGCAAATGTTTCGGGTAACCTTGCACACGCTTCCCACAATAAGTTGGGTCAATATTGGCCCATTCCTCCTGACAGAGCTGGTGTAACTGAGTCAGGTTAGTAGGCCTCCTTGCTCGCACACGCTTTCTCAGTTCTGCCCACAAATTTTCTATAGGATTGAGATCAGGGCTTTGTGATTGCCACTCCAATACCTTGCTTGGGGTCATTGTCCATTTGGAAGACCCATTTGTGAGCTAGCTTTAACTTCCTGACTGATGTCTTGAGATGTTGCTTCAATATATCCACATCATTGTCCTCATGATGTCATCTATTTTTGTGAAGTGCACCAGTCCCTCCTGCAAAGCACCCCGATAACATGATGCTGCCAACCGTGTTTCACGGGATGGTGTTCTTCGGCTTGCAGGCCTTCCCCTTTTTCCTCCTAACATAATGATGGTCATTATGGCACAGGAGTCACCCCCCCAAAAAGTATGAACTTAGTCCCCATGTGCAGTTGCAAACCATAGTCAGGCTTTTTTATGGCGGTTTTGGAGCAGTTGCATCTTCCTTGCTGAGTGGCCTTTCAGGTTATGTCGATATAGGACTCGTTTTACTGTGGATATAGATATTTTTGTACCTGTTTCCTCCAGCATCTTCACACGGTCCTTTGCTGTTGTTTGATTTGCACTTTTTGCACCCAAGTACTTTCATCTCTAGGAGACAGAACGCGTCTTCTTCCTGAGTGGTATGACAAATGCGTGGTCCCATGCTGTTTAAACTTGCATACTATTGTTTGTACAACTGAATGAGGTACCTTCAGGCGTTTGGAAATGTCTCCCAACCCTAAAAAGATGAGAGAGGCCTGTAATTTTCATCATAGATACACTTCAACTATGACAGACAAAATGAGGATAAAAAAAATCCAGAAAATCACATTGTAGGATTTTTATTGAATTTATTTGCAAATTATGGTGGAAAATAAGTATTTGGTGAATAACAAAAGTTTATCTCAATACTTTGTTATATACCCTTTGTTGGCAATGACAGAGGTCAAACGTTTTCTGTAAGTCTTCAGACACGGTTGCTGGTATTTTGGCCCAGTCCTCCATGCAGATCTCCTCTAGAGCAGTGCTGTTTTGGGGCTGTTGCTGGGCAACACGGACTTTCAACTCCCTCCAAAGATTTTCTATGGGGTTGAGATCTGGAGACTGGCTAGGCCACTCCAGGACCTTGAAATGCTTATTACGAAGCCACTCCTTCGTTGCCCGGTTGGTGTGTTTGGGATCATTGTCATAATGAGAGACCCTGATGGAAGGAGGTTTTCACTCAAAATCTCACAATACATGGCCCCATTCATTCTTTCCTTTACATGGATCAGTCGTCCTGGTCCCTTTGCAGAAAAACAGCCCCAAAGGATGATGTTTCCACCTCCATAATTCACAGTAGGTATGGTGTTTTTTGGATGCAACTCAGCATTCTTTGTCCTCCAAACACGACGAGTTGAGTTTTTACCAAAGAGTTATATTTTGATCGAGGGATCGAGGGAGATTATCAGTGGTCTTGTATGTCTTCCATTTCCTAATAATTGCTCCCACAGTTGATTTCTTCAAACCAAGCTGCTTACCTATTGCAGATTCAGTCTTCCCAGCCTGGTACAGGTCTACAATTTTGTTTCTGGTGTCCTTTGACAGCTCTTTGGTTTTTGGCCATAGTGGAGTTTGGAGTGTGACTGTTTGAGGTTGTGGACAGGTGACTTTTATACTGATAACAAGTTCAAACAGGTGCCATTAATACAGGTAACGAGTGGAGGACAGAGGAGCCTCTTAAAGAAGAAGATACAGGTCTGTGAGAGCCAGAAATCTTGCTTGTTTTTAGGTGACCAAATACTTATTTTCCACCATAATTTGCAAATAAATTAATTAAAAATCCTACAATGTGATTTTCTGGATTTTTTTTCTTCTCATTTTGTCTGTTATAGTTGAAGTGTACCTATGATGACAATTACAGGCCTCTCATCTTTTTAAGTGGGAGAACTTGCACAATTGGTGGCTGACTAAATACTTTTTTTTTGCCCCACTGTACGTACGGTCACTGTGGGTACAACTCGTCCATACACTTTTTAATGAAGCCAGTGACACATGTTGTGTACTCCTCAATGCCATTGGAGGAACCCTACAGCATATTCCAGTCTGTGCTAGCAAAACAGTCCTGTAGCTTAGCATCTGCTTCATCTGACCACTTTTGCATTGATCTAGTCACTGGTGCTTCTTGCTTTTAAGTTTTGCTTGTAAGCAGGAATCAGGAGGATATAATTATGGTCAGATTTGCCAAATGGAGGGTGAGGTAGAGCTTTGTATGCATCTCTGTGTGTGGAGTTTAGGTGGTACTGAGTTATTTTCGCTTTGGTTGCACGTTTAAAATTTAGATACAAATTTGGTAAAACTGATTTAAGTTTCCCTGCATTAAAGTCCCCGGCTACTAGGAGCGCTGCCTCTGGGTGAGTGTTTTCTTGTTTGCTTATGGCGGAATTCAGCTCTTTCAATGCTACAGTGCCTTGCGAAAGTTGAACTTGAACTTTGCGACCTTTTGCCACATTTCAGGCTTCAAACATAAAGATATAAAACTGTATTTGTTTGTGAAGATCAACAACAAGTGGGACACAATCATGAAGTGGAACGACATTTATTGGATATTTCAAACTCTTTTAACAAATCAAAAACTGAAAAATTGGGCGTGCAAAATTATTCAGCCCCTTTACTTTCAGTGCAGCAAACTCTCTCCAGAAGTTCAGTGAGGAGCCGGATTTGGATACAAAAAGATTTCCCAAGCTTTAAACATCCCAAGGAGCACTGTGCAAGCGATAATATTGAAATGGAAGGAGTATCAGACCACTGCAAATCTACCAAGACCTGGCCGTCCCTCTAAACTTTCAGCTCATACAAGGAGAAGACTGATCAGAGATGCAGCCAAGAGGCCCATGATCACTCTGGATGAACTGCTGAGATCTACAGCTGAGGTGGGAGACTCTGTCCATAGGACAACAATCAGTCGTATATTGCACAAATATGGCCTTTATGGAAGAGTGGCAAGAAGAAAGCCATTTCTTAAAGATATCCATAAAAAGTGTCGTTTAAAGTTTGCCACAAGCCACCTGGGAGACACACCAAACATGTGGAAGAAGGTGCTCTGGTCAGATGAAACCAAAATTGAACTTTTTGGCAACAATGCAAAACGTTATGTTTGGCGTAAAAGCAACACAGCTCATCCCCACTGTCAAACATGGTGGTGGCAGCATCATGGTTCGGGCCTGCTTTTCTTCAGCAGGGACAGGGAAGATGGTTAAAATTAAAACATAAAGCAAAATCTACAATGGAATGGTTCAAAAATAAACATATCGAGGTGTTAGAATGGCCAAGTCAAAGTCCAGACCTGAATCCAATCGAGAATCTGTGGAAAGAACTGAAAACTGCTGTTCACAAATGCTCTCCATCCAACCTCACTGAGCTCGAGCTGTTTTGCAAGGAGGAATGGGAAACAATGTCAGTCTCTCGATGTGCAAAACTGATAGAGACATACCCCAAGCGACTTACAGCTGTAATCGCAGCAAAAGGTGGCGCTACAAAGTATTAACTTAAGGGGGCTGAATAATTTTGCACGCCCAATTTTTCAGTTTTTGATTTGTTAAAAAAGTTTGAAATATCCAATAAATGTCGTTCCACTTCATGATTGTGTCCCACTTGTTGTTGATTCTTCACAAAAAAATACAGTTTTATATCTTTATGTTTGAAGCCTGAAATGTGGCAAAAGGTCGCAAAGTTCAAGGGGGCCGAATACTTTCGCAAGGCACTGTATCTTGGTGCCAGCCTCTGACTGCGGTGGTATGTAAACAGCTACAAAGAACATAGATGAAAACTCTCTCGGTAGGTAATGTGGTCTGCAGCTTATCATGAGAAACTTCCTTAGAGATCGTGCACTAGCTGTTGTTTACAAAAATACATAGACCGCCGCCCCTTGTCTTACCAGACGCTGCTGTTCTATCCTGCCGGTACATCTTTTTACAAGCTAGCTGTATGTTGATAATGTTGTCGTTCAGCCACGACTCCGTGAAGCATAAGATGTCCCGTTGGTAGTTAAATCTTCCCAATAACTCATCTATTTTATTGCCCAAAGATTACGTTTGCCAGCAGAATTGAGGGGAGTGGGGGTTTATTCGATCACCTCCTACTCCTCAGAAGGCAGCCCGCCCTCCGGCCTCTCTTTCTCCGCCTCTTCACACAGATCACTGGGGTCGGGACCTGTTCCCGAGAGAACCATATATCCTCCGCCTCGGGCTCGTCGGAGTTGTGAAAGAAGAAAAGGACTCTGCTGTCTGTGGTGAGAAATCGCAGTCCTGATGTCTAGAAGTTATGTTTGGTCATAAGAGACGGTAGCGGCAACATTGTACAAAAATAGTTTTAAAAAATAATTTACAAACAACGCATATAAATGAACAAAAAAACAATTGGTTGGTGGTACGTAAAACGTCTGCCTTCTGCTCCGGCGCCAGTTCCTCAATCTATTTTCAAAATCTTTCCAGCACTCTCCTTTTCTAGAACCACTCATCGTGGACGGGAAAAATTCCATGCTCTGATTTATTTTTATCAGGATATTTTCTACCTGGAGGCTGCAATGTTTTTTTTTCTTGGCTTTTTGTAGGATATTTTTACATAGTTGGCAATGGCAATATAGGTAACGTTTTAGGTTTGTATCATTTTCATTTAGATTGGATATCATTTTGATTAATGATAGAGATATGAAGACGTTATTGTAAATTAAAATGAAACTTTCACAAAAATGTGCATTTGAATACCATTTTTACAGACCGGTAAAAATGGTAAGACAAATTGGCATTCCACAGGAGAAAGGTTGCTGACTCCTCCTGTAGCCCATTACCGGCAACTTCAATGGGGGGTAATGGCAGAATCTGCGAAAGCTAGAGGGAGGGGGAAAAGAATAAAAGAATACGACAAATTGATTGGCCGAAAGAACAGACCACTTTCAGTCGACCAAGATTTTTTTTTAGTTGGGGACAGCCCTACATTTTGTGCACAAATTTGTTTACATCCCTTTTAGTGAGCATTTCTTCTTAGCCAAGATAATCCATCCAACTGACATGTGGCATATCAAGAAGCTGCTTAAACAGCACGATCATTACACAGCTGCACCTTGTGCTGGGGACAATGAAAAGCCACTCTAAAATGTACAGTTGTCACACAACAATGCCACAGATGTCTCAAGTTGAGTGAGTGTGCAATTGGCATGCTGACTGCAGGAATGTCCAGAGCTGTTGCCAGATAATTTAAGGTTAATTTCTCTACCTTAAGCCGCCTCCAACATTGTTTTAGAGAATTTGGTAGTACTTCCAACCAGCCTCGCAACCACAGACCATGTGTTACCATGCCAGCCTAGGACCTCCACATCTGGCTCCTTCACCTGCGGAATGGTCTGAGACCAGCCATCCAGACAGCTGATGAAACTGTGGGTTTGCTCATTTCCAGCAACTTCGCACAGCCATTGAAGAGGAGTGGGACAACATTCATCATCCTGATCAATTCTATGTGAAGGAGATGTGTTGCGCTGCATGAGGAAAATGGTGGTCACACAAGATACTGACTGGTTTCCTGATCCGCGCCCCTACCTTTTATTTTAAGGTATTTGTGACCAACAGATGCATATCCGTATTCCCAGTCATGTGAATTCTATAAATTAGCGCCTAATGAATTAATTTCAATTGGCTCATTTCCCTTTATAAACTAACTCTGTAAAGTCTTTGAAAATGTTGCATGTTGCGCGTTTATAGTTTTGTTCAGTATAGTTAATAAATTCTGTAAATTGTTCAGTATATTTAATAAATTCTCAAAATCTAAACACAGAACCTAGATTCAAGCCAATGTATTATTAAGTAGTTGAGCATATTATGACTCTAACCTTGTGAAAGTGACAAAATGACACGTTTTTATTTCAGTCAAAAACAACTTTTGGCTCCCGAGTGGCGCAGCGGTCCAAGGCATTGCATCTCAGTGCTAGAAGTGTCACTACAGACCCTGGTTCAATTCTAGGCTGTATCACAACTGGCCATGATTGGGAGTCCCATACCATTGTGCGGCACACAATTGGCCCAGCGTTGTTAGGGTTTGGCCGGGGTAGGCCTTCACTGTAAATAATAATTTGTTCTTAACTGACTTGCCTAGTTAAAAGTTAAATAAAAAAAGGAAAAAAATATTGAAGGAGTACCTTTGATTTGACATAACTATATTGATTTGACAGCCTTCACATGCACAGTTCGATGCAAGATGACCCTTAGCCCTGATGACGTGGAAGACAGCTCATAGTAACGGCTGAAATCGAGTCAATGTAATGTTATCAACCACATGGAAACGACATGTTTGATACCATTCCACTGTCCTCTCCTCAGCAGCCTCCACTTTTGTAGAATCTATGCCAAGATGCATTGAAGCTGTTCTGACTAGTGGTTGCCCAACACCCTATTAATACACTTTATGTTGGTATCGCTCGTTCTACAATACAGATGTGGGTCATTTCTGTCTGGTAACTTTCCCAAAATTCCCTGGTCTTCCAGAAAACTCGGTTAGAAGAATCTCAGAATCAGAAGGGAATAATCAGGAAATCTGGAATGTTGTGGTGTTAATGGCCATCCTTAAGGGCACAACAGTAAGGGAATGTCTGTAGGATGTGAACCCAGCAGCCCTCTAGTTTCCAGATCAATTCCCTCCTTTTTTCCCAAAGTAGCCACCTTTTGGTTATATGTTCAACTCCTTACCGATACTATTTCAATAACTAATACTCCACTACCTTGTTCAGGTAGAAAAGTCGCTATAATTCACAATGAGTTGTCAAGTATGATCAAATGGAATTCGCCCCAATTGGATGTCTATACTGGTGAGGATGGAATGAGATGGGGAGGCAACTTAAATTTGGGAAGGGTTAAGGTGCTCTACCCTTCCAGTATCCAAAAAGCAGAAGAGAACATTGGCAGGCAGTCAATCCGGTCCACAGGGGCTTGTTGATTCGTCTTTTGTCCTCCCATCAGGTCACATGGTAGCTATAGGCTCAATCCACAGACACACTGGCATTGGGGTGTAGTACACAACACAGTAGAGAATGTCAGAATACAGCTCTATGTTATAGTTGGATATAGAAAGGTACTTAGCTTTTGGAAGGGTGACACATTCACCCTCCCAATTCCCATAAAGGCCTTCTATCAGTTTCAACACTGGTCCCGGTCTGCTCCAGCAACACCACATGTTCCACTCAGTCGCCTCTGCTCCCTCCGGCTCTGCAGCCACACTGCTCCCAGCTCACATCAATCAAAGAACAGGTGCAAGCAACTGCCAGGTCCCAATCAGTGATGTGTCAATTAATTACTCCTGTGATCAACAAGGGAAGGAGTTTTCAAGGGCAAAAGAGGTGCGCGCCTTATATTTGTCTGGGTGAAACCAGTACCAGGTGATTTAGGTTCTGGGCATATAATGCAATGTATGGGGGGCAGCTTCATATAGACACATAGTCACCTCCGTGACATACCTTTCATCACCAAAGCTGTGTTAGCATGTACTGCTCATGTTGCTGAACAATCCAACCCTTGCTTTAGTACCAATTATATAAATGAGCAATTCACACACTATTCCAGTTCATAAGCATTGACTGTAATACATCTGCTGTGCAACAATAGCTTTCTTCCTGGTCGGTCAGCATACTACTTTCTAGTAATCGTATGACCTCTCCACCTGAAATTCAATAACAACAAAAACATGAGTAACAATGTGCTTACTAACTAATGAAACACTAATGTATACATGTACATGTACAAGCCTATTCTTTATCAGCCAAATTGTACCAAAAAAAACAGCCTCAGCTACTTTTTAATTTACCAATTCATCAATAAACAGTCAGGGGAATGAACTCGTTTGACAAAAAGTGTTTAATAGTCGGTAGCGAGGCTTTAAAATATAGCTAGCAAATATGTCATTTTTCTTTTCTAAAATCATTAGCTAGCTACAGTACATTGATATACTCAGCTGATGGTGAGGGTTGGCTCTTCCCAAGCAGTTTCAACTTAGCTAGCTAGCTCATCCAACAGCTGCAGTGAAACAGACAATACCAGACAGCATGACACTAATAATGATCCTATTGAGTTTAACCTAGCTACCTAATGGCCTTTTTCTCATCTTTATAGATTGTATAAATATTTGTTTTCCCCTCGCAACTAGAGCTGTGAAATATAGCAAGCTAGTTGATAGTACAATAGCTAGGATGAATGCAATGCGTGACATTAGTTGGTATAAGGGAGACCTTTCAGGGGTTGGCAATTCCAGTCCTCGAGGGCCTGATTGGTTTCACAGTTTTGCCCCAGCCCCAGTTAACACACCTGACTCCAAAAATCACCTAGTCATGATCTTCAGTTTAGAGTGCAATTTCGCCCAGAAGGTGCAGGCGTTTTGCCTCACTTGCGTTGTGACAAGAGCTGTGTCTTGCTTTGCTCTCCGGGGGGAGCACCGCCGAAAGGAGTGATTTTGGGCGTGAATTTGAGTTTGAAGATCGATCAATTGAAGGTAAAGATCCCTGGAGTCTGTGATGCACAACGTTTGGTGAGATGCAGACCTGGTTGCGGGCACAAGACAGTGTGCTCGTCTATTCGTTTGAGTTTTCATATTGAGTGTTTGTCTGATAAAGTCATGCTAGGATATGTTATCCCGTGAGAGCGTTTATTCCAAATCAACTACGATGTTTCAGGTGCCAAGGTTATGGCCATGTAGCAGCAGTGTGTAGCATGAAGATGCCAAGGTGTGCGAAGGGTGCAGGAGGGCATGAGACCAAGGAGTGTGTAGTTTGCTGTGGATCAGGAATGTCCCGTGCGAGTGAGACAGGTTGAGGTTGCTAGGGTTCGAGCAGTGCAGAGCTTGTCATATGCTGAGGCAGTGAGGAAAGTAAAGGATGACCTGAACAGTTTGTGTTTTAGCAAGGTTGGTTTCTTGGAGTTGCTATGGTAATTAACTGTACAGCACAGATGGAAAGGAAGTCACAGAAACTAAAAGTAGTAGTGGCAGCAGCAGAAAAGTAATTGGAAGTGAAAGATTTTACAGCAGAAGAGTTACAGCAGGTATTGAAGGAAGGAGGTCCCGTCCTCCCAGGCCGGTGGCTAGGAGCAGGAACGGTTAGGGCAAAGTAGTTTTGGTTTTATAGTTGCAGGGGTATGGGTGGCGCAATTTAACATTTTCCCTGTTCCCTTTAATTTTCTGGTTTTGTCACAATGTGGAATGCACATTATGAACTGAGAAAGGCAGCAATATGCCAGAAAGAACAAGAGTAACATGTCATTGTAGATTTGCGAGCACACAAAGATATCATGCAAGCAACGCTGCATTCCAAGATAACGCAGGCGGAGGGGAAGAGTAAGAGATGCCCAACTCCGAGAAAAGTCTGTGCCCCTCCAGCAAGTGGCGCTTTTTCATTGTTTCGCATCCCAGGCAAGGAGTTTTTATTAAGGAGAGTTTGGTCAACAACCCAACAAATTCTAGGTTATTTGCTAGGTTTATATGATGGAATAGAAGTTTTATAATGATTCAGTTATGAGTGTACTGATATACATAAGTAGGACACGTTACATCCTGGCAAAAACACTAAAAACTTTATATCAGAGTTGTTTCGAGATGGCTATGCATATTCAGGGCATGAGGCTAGTAGCATAGCAACTCTCTCCATTGAATACAGGCGGTTCACGTCAACAATTCTCATGTAATATTCATCTAATAATGAGCTATATCCACCAATCCAAAGAAGGGATAGACGGGAGCTTGAGACATGTATCTTGTCAGTATAGACAATCTTTGGTGCAGGTCAGTCAAAATCAAATAGAACTTTATTGGTCACATACACGTACTGTATTCAGCAGATGTTACTGCAGATGTAGTGAAATGCTTGTGTTCCTAAGCTCCAACAATGCAGTCATATCTAACGCTATACAACAACACACACAAATCTAAAAGTAAAAGAATGGAATTATAAGAAATATAGAATTATTAGGACGAGCAATGTCAGAGTCCGGAGTATGGGTTTGTGTCTGAATACATAGTGAATTCAGAAACTATTCTGACCCCTTGACTTTTTCTACATTTTTTACTTTAGTCTTGTTCTAAAATGTATCAAATATTTTTTTACCCTCATCAATCTACACAAAATACCCCATAATGACAAAGCGAAAACATGTTTTGTAAATGTTTTGTAATGTATTCAAAATAAAAAACATACCTTATTTACATAAGTATTCAGACCATTTGCTATGATCCTTGAAATTGAGCTTAGATGTATCCTGTTTCCATTGCTCATCCTTGAGATGTTTCTACAACTTGATTATAGTCCACCTGTGGTAAATTCAATTGATTGGACATAATTTGGAAAGGCACACACCTGTCTATATAAGGTGACACAGTTGGCAATACATATTAGAGCAAAAACCAAGCCAAGAAGTCGAAGGAATTGTCTGTAAAACTCAGAGACAGGATTGTGTCGAGGCACAGATCTGGGGAAGGGTACCAAAAATTGTCTGCAGCATAGAAGGTCCCCAAGAACACAGTGGCCTCCACCATTCTTAAATGGAATAATTTTGGAACCTCCAAGACCCTTCCTAGAGCTGTCAGCCCAGCCAAACTGAGCAATTGGGGGAGAAGGGCCTTGATCAGGGAGGTGACCAAGAACCCGATGGTCACTCTGACAGAGTTCCAGAGTTCCTCTGTGGAGATTGGAGAACCTTCTCTGCAGCACTCCACCAAGCAGGCCTTTATGGTAGAGTGGCCAGACGAAAGCCACTCCTCAGTAAAAGGCACATGATAGCCCGCTTGGAGTTTGACAAAAAAGGCACATAAAGGACTCTGACAATATGAAACAAGATTCTCTGGTCTGACGAAACCAAAATTGAACTCTTTGGCCTGAATGCCAAGCGTCACGCCTGGAGGAAACCTGGCACCATCCCTATGGTGAAGCATGGTGCTGGCAGCATCACTAGTCAAGATCGAGGGACAGGTGAACAGACTAATGGACGGAGAGATCCTTGATAATGCACTGTATATACAGTTGAAGTTGGAAGTTTACATACACTTAGGTTGGAGTCATTAAAACTATTTTTTCAACCACTCCACAAATTTCATGTTAACAAACTATAGTTTTGGCAAGTCAGTAAGGACATCTACTTTTTGCATGACACAAGTAATTTTTCCAATTCACTGTATCACAATTCCAGTGGGTCAGAAGTTAACACTAAGTTGACTGTGCCTTTAAACAGCTTGGAAAATTCCAGAAAATTATGTCATTGCTTTAGAAGCTTCTGATAGGCTAATTGAAATCATTTGAGTCAATTGGCGGTGTACCTGTGGATGTATTTCAAGGCCTACCTTCAAACTCATTGCCTCTTTGCTTGACATGGGAAAATCCAAAAAGAATCAGCCAAGACCTCAGAAAAAAATATTGTAGACCTCCACAAGTCTGGTTCATCCTTGGAAGAAATTTCCAAACGCCTGAAGGTACCACATTAATATGTACAAACAACAGTAATCAATTAGTATTGATGCAAGTATAAGCACCATGGGACCACGTAGCAGTCATACCGCTCAGGAAGGAGACGCATTCTGTCTCCTAGAGATGAATGTACTTTGGTGTGAAAAGTGCAAATCAATCCCAGAACAACCGCAAATGACCTTGTGAAGATGCTGGAGGACACAGGTACAAAAGTTTCAATATCCACAGTAAAACAAGTCCAATATCGACATAACCTGAAAGGCCGCTCAGCAAGGAAGATATACCACTGCTCCAAAACCGCCATAAAAAAGTCAGACTACGGTTTGCAACTGCACATGGGGACAAAGATCATACTTTTTGGAGAAATGTCCTCTGGTCTGATTAAATAAAAATAGAACTGTTTGGCCATAATGACCATTGTTATGTTTGGAGGAAAAAGGGGGAGGCTTGCAAGCCGAAGAACACCATCCCAACCGGAAAACACCATGTTGTGGAGGTGCTTTGCTGCAGGAGGGACTGGTGCACTTCACAAAATAGATGGCTTCATGAGGTAGGACAATTATGTGGATATATTGAAACAACATCTCAAGACATCAGTCAAGAAGTTAAATCTTGGTTGCAAATGGGTCTTCCAAATGGATAATGACCCCAAGCATACTTCCAAAGTTGTGGCAAAATGGCTTAAGGACAACAAAGTCAAGGTATTGGAGTGGCCATCACAAAGCCCTGACCTCAACTCTACAGAACATTTGTGGGCAGAGCTGAAAAAGCTTGTGCGAGCAAGGAGGCCTACAAACATGACCCAGTTACACCAGCTCTGTCAGGAGGAATGGGCCAAAATGCACCCAATTTATTGTGGGAAGCTTGTGGAAGGCTACCCGAAACATTTGACCAAAGTTAAACAATTTAAAGGCAATGCTAGCGAATACTAATTGAGTTTATGTTAACTTCTGACCCACTGGGAATGTGATGAAAGAAATAAAAGCTGAAATAAATCACTATTATTCTGACATTTCACATTCTTAAAATAAAGTGGTGATCCTAACTAACCTAATACAGATTTTTACTAGGATTAAATGTCAGTAATTGTGAAAAACTAAAAATACTAAATGTATTTGGCTAAGGTGTATGTAAACTTCCGACTTCAACTGTATATATACACACACAATATATATTATAACAGCCTCCATAGGTGGCATCCTATGACGGTTACTGAGCTCTTCAGGCCATTCTACTGCCTATGTTTGTCTATGGAGATTGCATGGCTATGTGCTCGATTTTATACACCTGTCACCAACGGGTGTGGCTGAAATAGCTGAATCCACTAATTTGAAGGGGTATCCACATACTTGTAATCAAATCAAAATCAAATCAAATTTATTTGTCACATACACATTGTTAGCGGATGTTAATGCGAGTGTAGCGAAATGCTTGTGCTCCTAGTTCCGACAATGCAGTAATAACCAACAAGTAATCTAACCTAACAATTCCAAAACTACTACCTTATACACACAAGTGTAAAGTGATAACGAATATGTACATAAAGATATATAAATGAGTGATGGTACAGAACGGCACAGGCAAGATGCAGTAGATGGTATCGAGTACAGTATATACATATGAGATGAGTAATGTAGGGAATGTAAACATTATATTAAGTACCATTGTTTAAAGTGGCTAGTCATATATTTTACATCAATTTCCATCAATTTCCATTATTAAAGTGGCTGGAGTTGAGTCAGTGTGTTGGCAGCAGCCACTCAATGTTAGTGGTGGCTGTTTAATAGTCTGATGGAGATAGAAGCTGTTTTTCAGTCTCTCGGTCCCTGCTTTAATGCACCTGTACTGACCTCGCCTTCTGGATGATATCGGGGTGAACAGGCAGTGGCTCGGGTGGTTGTTGTTCTTGATGATCTTTATGGCCTTCCTGTGACATCGGAAGGCAGGAAGTTTGCCCCCGGTGATGCGTTGTGCAGACCTCACTAACCTCTGGAGAGCCTTAATTAGGAAATGGAAGACATACAAGACCACTGATAATCTCCCTCGATCTGGGGCTCCACGCAAGATCTCACCCCGTGGGGTCAAAATGATCACAAGAACGGTGAGCAAAAATCCCAGAACCACACGGGGGGACCTAGTGAATGACCTGCAGAGAGCTGGGACCAAAGTAACAAAGCCTACTGTCAGTAACACACTACGCCGCCAGAGACTCAAATCCTGCAGTGCCAGACGTGTCCCCCTGCTTAAGCCAGTACATGTCCAGGCCCATCTGAAGTTTGCTAGAGAGGATTTGGATGATCCAGAAGAAGATTGGGAGAATTTCATATGGTCAGATGAAACCAAAATATAACTTTTTGGTAAAAACTCAACCCGTTGTGTTTGGAGGACAAAGAATGCTGAGTTTCATCCAAAGAACACCATACCTACTGTGAAGCATGGCGGTGGAAATATCATCCTTTGGGGCTGTTTTTCTGCAACGACTGATCCGTGTAAAGGAAAAAATGAATGGGGCCATGTATCGTGAGATTTTGAGTGAAAACCTCCTTCCATCAGCAAGGGCATTGAAAATGAAACGTGGCTGGTTCTTTCAGCATGACAATGATCCCAAACACACCGCCCAGGCAACGAAGGAGGGGCTTCGTAAGAAGCATTTCAAGGTCCTGGAGTGGCATAGTCAGTCTCCAGATCTCATCCCCATAGAAAATCTTTGGAGGGAGTTGAAAGTCCGCGTTGCCCAGCAACAGCCCCAAAACATCACTGCTCTAGAGGAGATCTGCATGGAGGAATGGGCCAAAATACCAGCAACAGTGTGTGAAAAACTTGTGAAGACTTACAGAAAACGTTTGACCTCTGTCATTGCCAACAAAGGGTATATAACAAAGTATTGAGAAACTTTGTTATTGACCAAATACTTATTTTCCACCATAATTTGCAAATAAATTCATTATTTTCTGGATTTTTTTCTTCTCATTTTGTCTGTCATAGTTGAAGTGTACCTATGATGAAAATTACAGGCCTTTCTCATCTTTTTAATTGGGAGAACTTGCACAATTGGTGGCTGACAAAATACTTTTTTGCCCCACTGTATGTATATACTGTACTCGATACCATCTACTGCATCTTGCCTATGCTGTTCTGTACCATCACTCATTCATATATTTTTATGTACATATTCTTCATTCCTTTACACCTGTGTGTATAAGGTAGTTGTTGTGGAATTGTTATGTTCGATTACTCGTTGGTTATTACTGCATTGTCGGAACTAGAAGCACAAGCATTTCGCTACACTCGCATTAACATCTGCTAACCATGGGTAGCAGATAAAATTTGTCACATGTCACAAAATTTGAGGATCTAAGGACCAATGCCAAATATTTTGTGAATAAGAGTTGTCGTGCCCTCTTCATGACTGTCTTGGTGTGTTCAGACCATGATAGTTTGTTGGGGATATCGACACCAAGGAACTTGAAGCTCTCAACCTGCTCCATTACAGCCCCATAGATGAGAATGGAGAATGGAGGTGTACTCGGACGCCCTTCCTGTAGTCCACGATCATCTCCTTTGTCTTGATCATGTTGAGGACGAGGTTGTTATCTTGGTTCCACACTGCCAGGTCTCTGACCTCCTCCCTATTGGCTGCCTCATCATTGTCGGTCATCAAGCCTACCACGGTTGCGTTGTGGGCAAACTTAATGATGGTGTTGGAGTCATTCTTGGCCATGCAGTCATGGGTGAATAGGGAGTACAGGAGGGGACTGAACATGCACCCTGAGGGGCCCCCGTGTTGAGGATCAGCGTGGCAGATGTGTTGTTACCTACCCTTACCACCTGGGGGCGGCTCGTCAGGAAGTCCAGGATACAGTTGCAGAGGGAGGTGTTTAGTCCTTAGTTTAATGATGAGCTTTGAAGGCACTAGGTTGTTTTACACTGAGCTGTAGTCAATGAATAGCATTCTCACATAGGTGTTCCTTTTGTGCAGGTGGGAAAGGGCAGTGTGGAGTGCAATAGAGATTGCGTCATCTGTGGATCTGTTGGGGCGGTATGCAAATTGGAGTGGGTCTAGGGTTTCTGGGATGATGGTGTGGATGTGAGCCATGACCAGCCTTTCAAAGCACTTCATGGCTACAGATGTGAGTGCTAAGGGTCGGTGGTCATTTAGGCAGGTTACCTTGGTGTTCTTCGGAACAGGGACGATGGTGGTCTGCTTGAAACATGTTGGTATTACAGACTCGGTTAGGGACAGGTTGAACATGTCGGTGAAGACACTTGCCAGTTGGTCATGCCCTGCAGAATGTTGACCTGTTTAAAGGTCTTACTCATATCGGTTACGGAGAGAGTGATCAAACATTTGTCCGGAAAAGCTGGTGTTTTCATGCATGTTTCAACATTATTTGCCTCGATGCGAACATAGAAGTAATTTAGCTCGTCTGGTCGGCTCGTGTCGCTGGGCAGCTCTCGGCTGTGCTTTCCTTTGTAGCCTGTAATGGTTTGCAAGCCCTGCCACATCCGACGAGTGTCGGTGTAGTATGGTGTAGCTGGTGTAGTATGATTTGATCTTAGTCCTGTATTGATGCTTTGCCTGTTTGGTGGTTCATCGGAGGGCATAACAGGACTTTTTATTAGCGTCCGGTTTAGTCCCGCTCTTTGAAAGCGGCAGCTCTACTCTTTAGCTCAGTGCGGATGTTGCCTGTAATCCATGGCTTCTGGTTGGGGTATGTACATACGGTCAATGTGGGGATGACGTCATCGATGCACTTATTGATGAAGCCAGTGACTGATGTGGTGTTTTCCTCAATGCCATCGGAAGAATCCCGGAACATAGTCCAGTCTGTGCCATTAAAACAGCTTAGAATCTGCTTTATCTGACCACTTCCATATTGAGCGACTCACTTGTACTCCCTGCTTTAGTTTTTGCTTGTAAGCAGGAATCAGGAGGATAGAGTTAAGGTCAGATTTTCCAAATGGAGGGCAAGGAAGAGCTTGTACACATGTCTGTGTGTGGAGTAAAGGTGGTCCAGAGGTTTTTTGCCTCCTCTGGTTGTACATGTAACATGCTGATAGAAATTAGTTGAAACGGAATTAAGTTTCCCTGCATTGAAGTCCCCGACCACTAGAAGCGTCGCCTCTGGGGGAGCATTTCCTTGTTTGCTTATGGCCTTATATATACAGTAGCTTTGGTTTGTGGTGGTAAATAGACAGCTATGAAAAATATAGATGAAAACTCTCTTGGTAAATAGTGTGGTCTACAGCTTATAAGATATCCTACCTCAGGCAAGCAAAACCTTGAGTCTTCCTTAATATTAGATTTCGTGCACCAGCTGTTATTGACAAATAGATAGACTGCCACCACTTGCTTTACCGGAGGGAGCTGTTGTAGCTTGCCGATGCACGGAAAACCCAGCCATGTCGTTGTTCAGCCACGACTTCAGTGAAACATAACATTATATTACAGTTTTTAATGTCCCGTTGTTAGGATAGTCTTTATCGGAGCTCATCCAGTTTAAAAATCCAATGATTTCACGTTGGCTAATAGGACAGATTGTAGAGGCAGATTACCCACTTGCTGTCGGATCCTTACCAGGCACCCTGACCTACATCCCCTATATCTTCGTCTCTTCTTCCTGCGAATGTTGGGGATTTGGGCCTTGTCCTGCATCTGAAGTAAATCCTTCGCGCCCGACCCGTTAAAGAAAAATCTTTGTCCAGTATGAGGTGAGTAATGGCTGTTCTGAAATCAAGAATCCCCTTTTCGGTCTCAAGAGACGGTGGCAGAAACATTATGTACAAAATAATGTAAAAAAACACACAATAGCACACAATTGGTTAGTCCGTAAAACGGAAGCCATCTCCTCCGGAGCCATTCTATCAAAAGAATGTCATGTAAGGTGGAGGTGATATGTTCCTTAACCAGTATACCGTGAGCAGTGCTCAACACTTAATTTATTGCGCTCAATCCCACTTTCTGGCATTTTTGTATGAGCTCTTAACTCTCTTTCAGCTCCTCAACATCCTCTGCTCCCTCAATGTTTTATCTGAACTTTAAATTCTTTCCACCCGCGCTCAACAATATTTTCCACGTTCTCGACATGCCCCCCTGCGCCTTCGAAATGTGAGACAGAAAAGGACGCCATAGTGAGGTAGAAAGTAACATCAGCCCAAAAATGTAGTGCACCGATGATTCGTAATGTTTGAATCGATTTTCTGACAGCCGACGCACCTGTTGCTTATGGTGAATCCCAAACCACCGCCTCGCCCCTACCAACTCGCTTGGAGGGGCCTCTGGTGTCACGTGTTGCGGACGAAACCCTGAGGGTGACTTCCAGAGAGTGGGGGAGAGGATCAATTAACCCGTCATCTTCGGAACACACTTGTGACTTGAATGAGGCAATTTCTGACATTTGTTTTACAAAATATAAACCTTGGTTAAACAGTTAAACATCTTTTACAACTTCAGACAAACAAATGCACATGTCATATAATTAGGCACGCCTCTCCATTCTTTTGTGTGAAATTGAGCAAACTCCAAGAACGTGGTGCCTTGCCAGATTCCACTCTGCTATGAAGCCAGCAGTGTTGCAGGCTCAGTCAAAGTATTTACCGGAGGGGCTAATTAGCCCATATCGCAGAGGTGCACGTGAACGCGGAAGTGGAGGGGCGACGAGAAGGGTGCGATTTGGTATTCAGCCTTAAACATTTGAACTGGGGACCGATGCTTATCGGTGAAACGTTACATCCCTAATTATTAGGCTAGTCTTACTATTTAATAAATGGTGATGAGCTATTCATTTGGTATGCACCCTCCTCTGCAAAGATTAAACAACTCAGCACTTTTGTAGTTACACAAACTGAGGCCGTTGCTCAGTTCCAGATCTATTCCGTGTTTTTAGACAACCTCTTCTGACTATCCAAGACTGGGAAATCTTAAAGCACACAACAAAACATCTTCCACCCCTCTTACATGTACAGTATGTGAATACTATCCCCCTAATTGGCTGTGTAGGGAGAGACTGAGTAAACAGGAGGGTGAAGGGAAAGTGTAAAGGAGAGACCTTCACTTGGACTAAAGACTAATTTTAGCATAACTTCTTTAACTGTGGAAGCAAGTACTGTTTGTTTATTTATTTTCCAACAGCAGGATGTTCCATGGCCTGAGCTGATTGGCAAAAGCACACACCCAAAATGGTAATTGTCTTGTCAATCGTTTCTGTGTTCTGATTGGTTGTTTCATTTCATGCTGGTAAACTGACACAGATGCACCTGATTTTAGCTAATTGGAGGTTCTTCAAGCAAGGTGATGTTTTTTAGTGCCAATGATTTTACTTGCGCTGCAGTTTTAAAATAAATTAAGTAATTTTGAACCTTTTTCATTAGTTACTGTTTTTAAAGGCCCTGTTGCAGTCAATGTGATTTTCCTGTGTATTATATATATTTCCACCATGAGGTTGGAATAATACTGGAAAATATTGATAATGCCCTTTTAGTGTAAGAGCTGTTTGAAAGAAACCACCTGAAATTTCAGCCTGTTTTGTGGGATGGAGTTTTGACCTAAATTAGTTAATAGATCAATATAAAAGAGTTCCAAACCACTATGCCAGCTAGTTTTCAGTTTTCCCCTCCTTACTCAGACCACTCCCAGACAGTCCTAGAAAAATTCTTGCTTGAGAAATTGGCCTTTGCTAAGAAGTAGTGCTGGGGAAATGAAGCTTCCTGAATCAGATGATTTGCATCCAATTGTGTCAAATAGGTTCGACACAATTTTCGGACGTTATTGATGACGTGCTTCTGACAAAGTGAATACAAGCGTCGGCACACTCCTTCGAAGTACATGGCTTAGTGATTTCAATGCATGGTTTCTGGGCTCCGTTATCAAACATAACATCACTACTAAGAAGTGATTTCTGCTTATTTTGGACCATTTTAATTGAAAACAATCACAGTAAGGTACTTAATTGTCACCCAGAAATGATTTAATATTGAGATAAAACGGCTGCATTGGACCTTTTATGCCTTTTTAAGTGTTAGAGTAGACCAGCTCTCTCACATGTTGTCAGCAGTAGGATTAGCCCCAGTCTACCACAGTGACCATGTTATTTTAGAGTTTAGAAGTTTTAGCATCTTACAAATATTTTTCAAACTCCCTTCACTTGCATATAAGAGGGAGGCTTGCGCTACCGGTGCTGGCACATGCGCAGAACAAATACACACCGCTGGAACACTGATTCAACTTTTTACGTGTCCTTATAATTCGAAAGATTGCTCAGAAAACCAGGTGTTTTAATCGATGTATGCTTACTTTGATTTTGACCGTACACCGATTAAGATAAGCAGAGTAAGGTGTTTACATTAGTATTTCCAGACGTGGCCTACTGCCATAATCAGTTTAATATTGAATTATTAGTGTGCATGTCAACATACTCAATATTTGCAGCCATAGGTGATAATGGGCTCGTTTCTCTGCCCAGGCGTTGCTTACTGACGCCTGCCAAAACTTACGACTTGTTAGGTATTTTACGTGTCAGCTAACCACATGTTAAAGCAATCTGTCAGTCGATGACACAGTTGATGACGTGCATGTAACCATTGGTTGATGCATGCATTGTTTGGGGAACGCGACCAATATCTTTCTAAGAGCTGATCCTTTTTAATGGATGAAGCTACTCCTTGAGCAGTGCTGCCTTTTCGATCCTATCAGTATCAACTCATGCCTCAACGACGCACTTAGGTAAACATTGTCTCTGCGTGGTGTTTTAGGAAACACATGTTACATCTTTGGCCATTGTAGGAAAGATTCATCGTTAAAACACTTGTAAGTATAAATTCCATCGCTATCGCAAAACCGGGCCCAGAACAGGATCGAACCTTTAACATAACCAGGAAAGTTCCATTGAGGTCAGAAGACATCATTCCCAAGGGATCTAATAGGAATAGGCCTACGTTAAATGTGTGAAAGAGGGAAGCTTGAACTGTGTCGACTCTACGCACTGCACCCACAATATCCAGTAGTGAGCAGCAGCAGTATGGAACAGAGTATGGAGCCGCTAGGCATACTGAGCTAGCTGAGATTAGATAAGAGGAAGTGCTGAATATGTGCTATACTGTTCCTCTGCCAGGGTCTGGTACACTGGGCAGTCAAGGAGCCAGCTAGTGCCCTCCTCTCAGTACTGCTGATAGACATAATTGAACAACCACGCTGATTATTGATATCTGACAAACACCCAGCTGACTGTTTTTCGTTACATATTGGACTGCATGAGAGGGAGACATAAGATTCTATTTTTATACTTCATACGTTTGAAGTTTGAACATGGTTTCAAATGTATTAATTGTTTAAATGATAGTGAGAACACACTCCATGTGTCTCTTTTTCACAAGACACAGTAAGTTCCCAAGAAGCCAATTTGATTATGTAGTCACAGTCTCTGGCACACTTCTAGCTTCTTATGTATCTCCAACACATCCATTTACAGCCAAGAGCTGGTGATGTGCAAGCACTGCCAACTAGGTTTGAATAATTCCGGTAACTTGAACCTCCAAACCAGAATTTCTGGAATTCCCGTAAATTTTACAACCCTAACAACTATTCGTAATCCTGTTGGGTTTTATGATAGCTTTAGTAATCGTATGAATGTACATAACAACATGCCATGCTACCACTGTTGTCTTAATTTTATTGAGATTTGTGGAAGAGCTATGTGCTGTTGGGCAATTGCTAATCCAGCATGCCAATACATCCTCCGTTTCCAAACGTTTTGTTCCCAAGGCACCAAGTGAACACAACCTAGTTGTCTTTGTATCATGGACCCATGAATAACCTCTCTCTGTCCCTGTGTCCTCTCTCTCCCCTCTTCCAGCTGCTGTGCCAACCGTGCCCCGGTGGCTCTCTGCAGCGTGGGGGCAAGGAGGGATCAGCATGCCGCTACCAGTAATACGGAACACAAGGCCCATGGGCAGGGCAGGACAGTCTGGCCCAGGAGGACCCTGAGATGTGGGGCCTGCTGCGGAAAGAGGACAGACAGTGCAGCTCACCGCTTCAGAGGTAAACTGAGCTGTCAGGCTGGCACTGTCAGTTTAGTAATTACAAGACACACTTAGGCCTAATCCCATTCACTTTCAATCGGTGGCTGTATGTACCAAAAGTTTCAGTGTAGGAGAGCTGATTTAGGATCAGTTTAGCCTTTTAGATCACAATGAATACAATTACATGGACAAGGGGACCTGAACCTATATCAGCACTCCTACTCTGGTACACTTGATAGCCTACATATGACCCCATCATAAATTGACGTTCACACAGGCAGCCCAATTCTGATCTTGTTTCCACTAATTGTTTTTTTTTACAAAATCACAACTGACCTTGTTACATCAGATCTTTCTCATATCAGAACTGTCTAAACGCTAGTCTCGAAAACCTTCCCTAAGCAACACAGTGACTAAGGTTGGTTTCAATGATATGGGCTCTTTTAGAGGAACTACGTCACTGCTTGGGTCACTAGTTTATCCGCTTGAATAAAATACAAAATAGTAGCTAATGAGTGCATTTCGTATGTGGCTAATTTTCATCAACTACCTTAACCAAAAGAGTCCATACTTGAAACCAGACCCTAGTTCTTGTGTTGCCTAAGTTCAGGTTTTGCCTAACTAATTTACCGATATATTTTGAAATAATATAATCTTTGAGAAGTAGAAACCACCTGAAAAATTCTAAAAACGATTCATCTCTTTTTTGCATGGCTACCTTAACGGAGCACGCAGGGTACATGCCCAATGTCCCCGATTGGGATCCCCATTGGTTTTGTTATAATGTTTGAGCAGAAGAACACAGAATCAGCCATGGCTAAATGCTTGGAATTGTAAGAAATTAGCTTGCACACTGCAAAATTCTCTTAGCTCCATGGAAAAATTAATAGAATTGCAGGAAATGACCAGAATAACAGCACATTTTCCTCTCTGCCTCCAATTTCTGGACGATTTAAGCCAGGCACCCAACCCCATCCCCCCTCCCTTCCATTGCCTTAGCTAAAAAAATAAAAACATGTGGGAAACACTGTACACGTCATTAGATAAATCAGTGCATATTTTTGTATCCATTCCATAAACATTTGAAGGAACCAGGAGATTTTTTTTACTATTCAAACAAAGACACATGATGAAAGGACGTGACCCAACTCTGTGTTTGCTGGTCTGTGACCCACTGACACTGCCCCCGGTTAGAGGGTAATAAGGGAGCCCAAGAGTTAATACACACAGGAAACTTCATTCAAAAACACACACACACACACACAGAGCAAGAGATGTACATGGGTATGGATCTGTAATACTAAAATGAAAGGAATACACATGGAGTGTGATGAATAGAGCAGGATGAATGTACGCATATCAAATGGTACACAACAGTGGATAGAAATGGAACAGAACAGCAATAGCCCAACAGGTAAGGACTGCATCTAAGGTAAAAAGCATGTATTACACAGCGGTAATGTTAGCAATGGTTGCTGACAGTAATAAATGACAGCAGTGCAAGAAAGGACTATTTACATGACAGTAAGTAACCTAAAGCAGAGCTACAAGCCAATGAGATGGCATACATACTTAACATAGTAATTGCTAAATAATGATGACAGAGGTACAGTATAGCCAAGCTAAACAACAGTAACAACATGCACATAAGTCCACCCACGTTCTGAGACTGGAATATCACCGTCCAGGCCCTGGCTGTATTTATGGCCTTGCCATGGACCTGTCCGGCCAGTGCAGTGCTAGCAAGCATGCATGACCAGCGCATGAACAGTGTGTGGATGCATGGGGAGAGTCCGATTGGCTGAAGCAACGAGCTGGAGGGGATCGATATCTCTCAAGTGAGGGGGAGAGCTAAACTACGCGGCGCAAGCCAGACATAAACAAACACACGCTGGTAAATAGTCCTACAGCGCCCTCGGCAGGGAAATTCGTAACGCACGGGTCCTTTATATCCTGTAAGGTTCCTCATCCTCTCTCCTCCTCCCTCCATTCCTCCCTCCTTCCTTCCTTCCTTCCAGCCCTGCAATTCCTGCTCAGTGGAGTATATCAGCTCCCTCTCAACACAAAACTGGCCCACTTTAGTCTGAGATAAAGCTGATATCTTCATACCGCCCCCTTTCTCTCCTCTGAAACACACACACCCTCGCCTCCTCTCGGCAGGCAGGCTACAGCCAAGGCGTCCTGGTTGAGGTGCCACTAGCTCAGCTTGCTGCTACTCCGCTTGCTTGCTTGTTTTAAAAGGACAACACGCAGGCAGCGATTGCATTTCCAAGTCTAATGTGAGGAATGGGGATGTTTCTCAGCATGGCACACGCACACAGCAGAAATCTGTTACGTGTGTGTGTGTGTGTGTGTGTGTGTAAGCTATTACCTGAGCCTTTATGTTATCGCTCATATCCTTCTCTAGTGGAGGTCTGAGAGGCATTAGCATACAACCCTATAGGGAGGCCCCTGTGCCAGACTTGTGTGTATCAGTGAGTGTGTGTGTGTGTGTGGCAGAGCGTGGCCTGACACCCGACAGGCGCTGTGATAATCTGGGCTGGGAGTGTCAGAATGCCACACTGAGGTGCCTGTCTGTCCCCTGTCACCTCCATGACACTGTGAATAGTGCTTACAGTCCCCTCGCTCTCCATGGGTGGGAGCTGACACTGTAGTTATGGTGGTTATAGCAGGCCTAGGATTCCCCACTAGCACCACTGGCAAAAAACTGTGAGGGTGTTCAGAATTCTGATTAAACGTTACACAGTGCATTACCACCGCTTAGTCTTCCCCCTACTTTATTTTCCATGTGGGGCTCAAAGGCGAACAAAGTATTATCCAGGCCCTCTACCACCAAAACTGTCAATAGAACCCAAGCTCTCTTAGGCGGGGGGGCAACCGAGCCAGTTGAATAGGAGGAGAAACATTGCCACCGCTTATAGAAGTGGTTGTGCTTCTTCGCCCTTTTCCTTTTGTTGTTGTTGTAGATAAGTGTATGAAGACTGGGTTCGATAGTGTAATGATTGCTACTGGCTCCAGGGGAGATTTCTGCTAATCACTTAGCAGTTTTGAATTTAACAAGGTCTTGTCCTTCTGTCTCCTGCATTGATCTGATCCCGACGTACATGTTTCTTCAGGTTTTTCTCTCCTCCCTACAGAACTTCTGCAGACTGGCTGCTCTCGAGGTCCAGGGATCCTGCATCAACAACAAGTTCTCAGAGGGGTACCCAGGCAGGAGGCAAGACTGTGGATACTGCAAGACTAGGCACTAGTTGAGGTAACAGATCAGTGGTGTAAAGCAGTTTTTTTGTTGTTAATTATTTGTGTTTTTCACATTTTTGGCAGGCATTATGTTTCTCCCTCTCCATTATTTCAGTCCCCAGACGGTCCACTGCATTTACTACGTAATGAAATGAAATTACTGGAATTGTCAGGTTGAATGACTAACAGATGGACAGAATATACTCGGTCCTCTGGTCCCCTCCCACCTCCTACACACACACACGCACACCCAAACACACACACCTACTGTACACACCTTTTCACCCAATTCCCATGAACATATCAGAGTACAAACCAAGCCATGAGGTCGAATGAATTGACCACAAAGCTCCGAGACAGGATTGTGTCAAGGCACAGATCTTGGGAAGGGTACAAAAACATTTCTGTAGCATTGAAGGTCCCCAAGAACACAGTGGCCTTCATCATTCTTAAATGGAAGAAGTTTGGAACCACCGAGTCTCTCCCTAGAGCTGGCCGACCTACCAAAGTGAGCAATCGGGGGAGAAGGGCCTTGGTCAGGGAGGTGACCAAGAACCTGATGGTCTCTGACAGAGCTCCATAGTTCTGTTGAAATGGGAGAAACTTCCAGAAAGACAACCATCTCTGCAGCACTCCACCAAACAGGCCTTTATGGTAGAGTGGCCAGACGGAAGCCACTCCTCAGTAAAAGGCACATGACAGCTCGCTTGAAGTTTGCCAAAAAGGCACCTAAAGGACTCTCAGAACATGAGAAACAAGATTCTCTTCAATGACGAAACCAAGATTGAACTCTTTGGCCTGAATGCTAAGCGTCACATCTGGTGGAAATCTGGCACCATCCCTACTGTAAAGTATGGTGGTGGCAGCATCCATCTGTGGGAATGTTTTTCATCGGCAGGGACTGGGAGACTAGTCAGGATCGAGGGGAAAGATGAATGGAGCAAAGTACAAAGAGATCATTGATGAAAACCTGCTCCAGAGCACTCAGGACCTCAGACGGGAGAAAGTTCACCTTCCAACAAGACAATGACCCTAAGCACACAGCCAAGACAATGCAGGAGCGGCTTCGGGACAAGTCTCTGAATGTCTTTGTGGCCTAGCCAGAGCCCTGACTTGAACCCAATCAAACATCTCTGGAGAGACCTGAAAATAGCTGTGCAGCGACACTCCCCATCCCACCTGACAGCACTTGAGAGGATCTGCAGAGAAGAATGGGAGAAACTCCCCCAAATACAGGTGTGCCAAGCTTGTAGCGTCATACCCATGGTGCTTCAACAAAATACTGAATACTAACGTAAATGTGATATTTCAGTTTTGTATTTTAATACATTTGCAAACATTAAAAAAACAAGTTTTGTAATTTTGGGTATTGTGTGTGCGCATATAAATGAGGGAAAAAAGCATTTTAATCCATTTTATAATTTTCATTTTACCTTTTATTTAACCAGGTTGGCCGGTTGAGAACAAGTTCTCATTTACACCTGCGACCTGGCCAAGATAAAGCAAAGCAGTGCGACACAAACAACAGAGTTACACATGGGATAAACAAACATACAGTCAATAACACAATAGAAAAGTCTGTATAGAGTGTGTGCAAATGTAGTAAGATTAGGGAGGTAATTTTACGCTCGGCGTCGGATGATAAATGACCGGACCAAGGTGCAGCGTGGTAGGCATACATTCTCTCTTTATTTGAAAACGTAACACTGGGAAAAACCAATGAACACAAACGTAAAGCTAGTCGTGCATAAAGCAACAAACAAAGACAAGATCCCACAAAACCCAAAAGGAAACTGACAACTTATATCTGATTCCCAATGCTCTGACAGCTGATGCTTAAAGTTAGTAAGGGAGATATAAGACTCCAACCAGTGATTTTTGCAAGTCATATTTTTGATTCTTCAAAGTACCAACCCTTTGCCTTGATAACAGCTTTGCACACTCTTGGCATTCTCTCAACTAGCTTCACCTGGAATGCTTTTCCAACAGTCTTGAAGGAGTTTCCACATATGCTGAGCACTTGTTGGCTGCTTTTCTTTCACTCTGTGGTCCAACTCATCCCAAACTATCTAAATTGAGTTGAGATCAGGTGATTGTGGAGGCCAGGTCATCTGATGCAACACTCCATCACTCTCCATCTTGGTCAAATAGCCCTTACACAGCCTGTAGGTGTGTTGGGTCATTGTCCTGTTGAAAAACAAATGATAGTCCCACAAAACGCAAACCAGATGGGATGGCGTATCGCTGCAGAATGCTGTGGTAGCCATGCTGGTTAAGTGTGCCTTGAATTCGAAATAAATCAATGACAGTGTCACCAGCAAAGCACCCGCACACTTTCACACCTCCTCCTCCATGCTTCACGGTGGGAACCACACATGCGGAGATCATCCGCTCACCTATTCTGCGTCTCACAAAGACACGGCAGTTGTAACCAAAAAATTGCACATTTGGAAGCATCAGACCACAGGACAGATTTCCACCGGTCTAATCTCCATTGCTTGGCCCAAGCAAGTCTCTTCTTATTATTGGTGTCCTTTAGTAGTGGTTTCTTTACAGCAATTCGACCACGAAGACCTGATTCACGCAGTCTCCAGTTGATGTTGAGATGTGTCTGTCACGTGAACTCTGTAAAGCATTTATTTGGGCCGCAATCTGAGGTGCAGTTAACTCTACAGCAGAGGTAACTCTGGGTCTTCCTTTCATGTGGCGGTCCTCATGAGAGCCAGTTTCATCATTGCACTTGATGGGTTTTGGGACTGCACTTGAAGAAACTAGAAAATTCTTTACATTTTCCGGATTGACTAGCAATTCCAGAGGGACATCAGAGACTAACGTTCTTTGCTTCACGGAAACATGGCTCACTGGAGAGACGCTATCGGAGTCGGTGCAGCCAGCTGGTTTCTCCACGCATCGCGCTGACAGAAACAAACATCTTTCTGGTAAGAAGAGGGGCGTGGTCGTATCCTTCATGGTTAACGAGACGTGGTGTGGCCACAACAACATACAGGAACTCAAGTCCTTCTGTTCACCTAATTTAGAATTCCTCACACTCAAATGTCGACCGCATTATCTACCAAGGGAATTCTCTTCGATTATAATCACAGCCGTATATATTCCCCCCCAAGCAGACACATCAATGGCTCTGAACAAACTTTATTTGACTCTTTGCAAACTGGGGATGGGGATTAGCTGTAGCTGAGGATTTTAACAAGGCTAATCTGAAAACAAGACTCCCTAAATTGTATCAGCATATCGATTGCGCAACCAGGGCTGGAAAAACCTTGGATCATTGCTATTCTAACTTCCGCGACGCATATAAGGCCCTGCCCCGCTCTCCTTTCGGAAAAGCTGACCACGACTCCATTTTGTTGATCCCTGCCTACAGACAGAAACTAAAACAAGAAGCTCCCGCGCTGAGGTCTGTTCAACGCTGGTCCGACCAATCTGAATCCACACTCCAAGACTGCTTCCATCACGTGGACTGGGATATGTTTCGTATTGCGTCAGACAACAACATTGACGAATACGCTGATTCGGTGAGCGAGTTCATTAGAACGTGCGTTGAAGATGTCGTTCCCATAGCAACGATTAAAACATTCCCAATCCAGAAACCGTGGATTGATGCCAGCATTCGCGTGAAACTGAAAGCACGAACCACTGCTTTTAATCAGGGCAAGGTGACCGGAAACATGACCGAATACAAACAGTGTAGCTATTCCCTCCGCAAAGCAATCAAACAAGCTAAGCGTCAGTATAGAGAGAAAGTAGAATCTCAATTCAACGGCTCAGACACAAAAGGTATGTGGCAGGGTCTACAGTCAATCACGGATTACAAAAAGAAAACCAGCCCCGTCACGGACCAGGATGTCTTGCTCCCAGGCAGACTAAATACGTTTTTTGCCCGCAGCAGCGCCTCTTCAACCTCAGGAGGCTGAAGAAATTTGGCTTGTCACCAAAAGCACTCACAAACTTCTACAGATGCACAATCGAGAGCATCCTGTCGGGCTGTATCACCGCCTGGTACGGCAACTGCTCCGCCCACAACCGTAAGGCTCTCCAGAGGGTAGTGAGATCTGCACAACGCATCACCGGGGGCAAACTACCTGCCCTCCAGGACACCTACACCACCCGATGTCACAGGAAGGCCATAAAGATCATCAAGGACAACAACCACCCGAGCCACTGCCTGTTCACCCCGCTATCATCCAGAAGGCGAGGTCAGTACAGGTGCATCAAAGCTGGGACCGAGAGACTGAAAAACAGCTTCTATCTCAAGGCCATCATACTGTTAAACAGCCACCACTAACATTGAGTGGCTGCTGCCAACACACTGACTCAACTCCAGCCACTTTAATAATGGGAATTGATGGGAAATGATGTAAAATATATCACTAGCCACTTTAAACAATGCTACCTAATATAATGTTTACATACCCTACATTATTAATCTCATATGTATACGTATATACTGTACTCTATATAATCTACTGCATCTAATAATACATGTAATACATGTATCACTAGCCACTTTAACTATGCCACTTTGTTTACATACTCATCTCATATGTACATATATACTGCACTCAATACCATCTACTGTATCTTGCCTATGCCGCTCTGTACCATCACTCATTCATATATCTTTATGTACATATTCTTTATCTCCTTACACTTGTGTCTAAGGTAGCAGTTTTGGAATTGTTAGCTAGATTACTTGTTGGTCATTACTGCATTGTCGGAACTAGAAGCACAAGCATTTCGCTACACTCGCATTAACATCTGCTAACCATGTGTATGTGACAAATAAAATTTGATTTGATTTAAAGTAATGATGGCTTGTCGTTTCTCTTTGCTTATTTGAGCTGTTCTTGCCATAATATAGACTCGGTATTTTACCAAATAGGGCTATCTTCTGTATACCACCCCTACCTTGTCACAACACAACTGATTGACTCAAACGCATTAATTAAGAAGGAAAGAAATTCCACAAATTAACTTTTAACAAGGCACAACTGTTAATTGCAATCCATTCCAGAATGACAAGAGTGTGCAAAGCTTTCAACAAGGCAAAGGGTGGCTACTTTGAAGATTCTCAAATTTTTAACACATATTTTGATTTGTTTAACCCTTTGTTGGTTACTACACTATTCCATATGTGTTATTTCCTAGTTGTGATATCTTTACTATTATTTACACAATGTAAAAATAAATAAAAACCCTGGAATGAGTAGGTGTGTTCAAATGTTTGACTGGTACTGTAAATGAGTGCATAATAAAAATGGTGACATTTTACAATAAATTGATTACCTGAATTCCCACCAAATTGCCTGAACTCCATTAATTATTTGTCCATGCCAATGTTGTATATGTTATAATTAGTGATGCACCGATATGACAATTTTGTCCGATACCGATATCTGATATTTTCCTTGCCAAAAAAACGATACCGATATTTAACATTTCAGCGGCCATTCTAGTACAGTTAAATAGTTAAATAGTTAACACACACACATGGACGCAGCAGTCTAAGGCACTGCATCTCAGTGCAAGAGGCGTCACTACAGTCCCTGGTTCGATTCCATGCTGTATCACATCCGGCCATGATTGGGAGTCCCATAGGGCGGCACACAATTGGCCCAGCGTTGTCTAGGTTTGGTCGGGGTAGGCCGTCATTGTAAATAATAATTTGTTCTTAACTGACTTGACTAGTTAAGTAAAGGTTACACACACATACACACACACCACACTGACCAAAAAGTTATTTTGTTGTCATTTATATGTGTCCCCATTACCAGTAAAACAAAATCAAAACCTATTACTTTCACCTACTTGCTGTGCCGTTTCATTGTTCATTTGTTCAATCGTGTCATTCTCTACCAGGATTTCATCATACATGTCAAGCAGTGAAGTTTCAGCCCTGTCTGTCTGTGGCCTCTCTTCCTAAGTGCTGTGTATGTAACATTTCACATAAACCCTGTTTCTTGAGTGCATCGAAGTAGCGGTCCTTGTACATAGCATTGAGCATGGTGGTGACACAGTAAAGAGAGAATGCCACCGAATCGCTTGTTCACAGCCTGTGTCGGCAGTTTTGTTGAGCAGGCATTTCAATGCCACGACAGAGGGTATCATGTCTGCTGCAGGCGCAGTTGATGAGCTTATTTCTCGAGTCAGTTGTTCGAATGGAGCTAGCTAGTGTGTTCATGTTTCCAAGTATCAAACAGGTTCTCAAATGCCATTGAAATGTCAGTTTGACTTGTTAACTGCTCGATCCACACAGCAGACATTGTGGGCTAGGTTAGGAATGCTGTGTTGCACGTGTAGCGCAACATTTTATGTGGCGACATTACATCATGTACCTACGTTAAATAGGTATGCACGTCAGCTTTGACATCGGTTTTGCACATCGGCGTTAAACTAGACATTGGCCCGATGTTGCCATTTTTAGCTAATATCGACCGATTCCGATATCTTCACCGATATATCGTGCATCTCTAGTTATAATTCAGTCAATATATGATGGATACATTTTTTCCCAAATGTTTGGAGTATTTGTATCCAACTGTTGCATTTACCAGAATGATATTTTCAAGTTTTTAACAATTTTGATGACTGTTGCTACATTATCTCATACTTTCTCTGTCTCCAATTCTATCTTGTTCTCTCACTTTCTCGATCTCTCTCACCAAGTCACTGTGTCACGCCCTGATCTGTTTCACCTGTCCTTGTGCTTGTCTCAACCCTCCTCCAGGTGTTGCCCACCTTCCCCATTATCCCCTGGGTACTTATACCTGTGTTTTCTGTTTGTCTGTTGCCAGTTCGTCTTGTTTGGCAAGTCAACCAGCGCTTTGTCTCAGCTCCTGCTTTTTCCCAGTCTCTCTTTTTCTCACTCTCCTGGTTTTGACCTTTGCCTGTCATTACTCTGCCTAACTTGACCTGTCATTTGCCTGGCCTTGTTGCTGTAATAAACATTGTTACTTCAACACAGTCTGCGTTTGGGTCTTACCTGAAACGTGGTACACTGACTACCACTAACTCAGTATCTTTTACCAAAATAGTGTGTTCCATAGTTATCATCTTGTTAATTTACATGACATGGACAACGTATATTACGAAAAAATATTGTGTATATATACATGTATTGTAAGTTACAACATGTTATGTAAATGTATACCAAATAACCTAATGTCATGTTGCCTACCACGTTGTCGTTGTTGTCCTTCTGCAGTCTGACCCATGGTTATATGTCTGACACGAACAGGCTCTATGCTATCTCCATCTATTTTGAGTCCCTGCCCTACAAGCTCATTGTAAGTAGAGACCCTCTCTACCCCCACCCCAGGTTACTAGGTTTTTTCTCAATTTGCCTTTCTTCGATTGCTTGTGTCCTCTCTCCTTACCTCCTTCCCTTTGGAGGAGAAGGTCTGAGGGAAGGGACCTTGGATCCTTTCCTCCAATATGAATTGCGAGGCCTAATGTAAACCTGTCCAGTGTCCACACTCTCTGATCTATACACCCTCGCACCCTCACTGCTCACATTTCACGTCTGCTACGCTAGTGGGGAACATTCATGGCCTTTACCTCTCCTCATCTGTAGTCGCAGTATTACCACTATAAATGCTACTCGTCACTGATATAATATAATAGACAGTAATGGTAGATAATCATAGATATCCTACTCTGCCCTGTGATATCTATTTTACTGGTTCATATTGGTCAGTGCTGTACTTAGTTCTGTCTCATTGAGCACTTACTGGTTTGTATCCATTCCTGATATTTCCCTGATAACTGTTCTTCTGGCCTGTGTAGTGTTCAGGTTAGTGTTTCCTCTATATAGTTGTTACTGCCGGTGGGCCACCGCTGCAAATTTTTTGTTTAATATTTCTGCAGAGATGTGCGAGATTTTGCCAATTAAGCCCTTTTGTTACTTACTCAGAGTCAGATGAATTTTTGGATATCATTTTTATGCTTCTGCATGCAGTTTGAAGGAAGTTGCTAACTAGTGCTACTGCAATGACAGGCTGTTCCTGTAGACTTTCAGTCACACTAGTAGTTAGTGGTAACACTAGTAGTTAGCAATGGCTCGCAAAAAATACTTTCAACTTCCTTCAAATTGCACACACAAACATAAAAATGGTATCCATGAACTCATCTGAGTCGAGATAAGTAGAAAAAAGGCTTAATATCCAAAATCCCACAATATCCCTTTAATATCAGAGTGACAAGTTACTACTTACATGTGTAGCAAACAGAGCGAGCAGGGGCGCGAATGAGACCCACAGCCACTACTTGTTCCTCATCTCCGTAAGTGCAGTGGTGCTACCTTTGCCATCTCTGCTGAAAAAAATCTTAGGGGAATCTCTGCAGGTGATCAATGTAGTGTGTTGTGCTGATCAAGGCTTTGGTTTGTGTGTGCGTGTGTGTGTGCAAAGTTTGGGTGTGTGTGTGCCTATCTGTGTGTGTTGTGTTGGGGATGTGATCAATGGTGTGTGTGTCTCCTCTACTCTGCGTGTGTGTCTGTGTGATGGATGAATGGGCAGGCCCCCACTGTAGGAGAGATAATAGGAAATCAACATGCCGGCCGGCGGGGACCACTCTATCCTACTCTCTCACTCACACCACTTTGTCCTATTCTCTCTGTCCTCCATCCTCAAAATGATCTTTACCTTGATGTAGTGAGGGGCGGTGTGTGTGAGACCACCTTGATGGAGTGAGGAGGGATCTAGAGATGGGAGATTCTTCCTCTGTCTGAATAAAGCAGGTTTCCCTGTCCTTAATAACCTCTTGAGGATAGGGAGACGCTAGCGTCTCAACTGGCCAATTGCCAGGGGAAATGCAGAGCACCAGATTCAAATAAAATGCTATAAAATTCAAACTTTCATTAAATCACACATGTAAGATACTCAATTAAAGCTACACTCATTGTGAATCCAGCCAACATGTCAGATTTTAAAAATGCTTTTCGGCAAAAGCATAAGAAGCTATTATCTGATAGCATGCACCCATCTGCACCAGTAGTAAACAAAAAAGCTAGCGCGACACAAAACGCTGAAATAAAATATAAAATATGCATTACCTTTGATGAGCTTCTTTTTTTTTCACTCCAATATGTCCCATAAACATCACAATTGGTTATTTTGTTCGATTAATTCCGTCCATATATATTGAAAATGTCCATTTATAAAGCGCGTTTGATCCAGAAAAAACAGCTTACCAAAACACAACGTCACTACAAAATATTTCAAAAGTTGCCTATAAACTTTGCCAAAATATTTCAAACTACTTTTGTAATACAACGTTAGGTATTTTTAAACGTTAATAATCGATCAAATTGTAGACGGGGCAATCTGTATTCAATACAGGACCGAAACCAAAGCAGCACTGCTGTTCACGTCTTGCGCAACTCACAAATGTGTCCCCAGTTCCGAGTTGGCCTACTTCCTCAATATACAAAGGAATAACTTCAACCATATTCCAAAAAACTGGTGACATCGTGTGGAAGCGGTAGGAACTGAAAATGGATTGCTATTAAATGTCCAACGGCAAAGACAATTTTGTCAACAGAGAATGAAAAAAAAAATCTGAGCAGTTAGTCCTCGGGGTTTTGCCTGCTACATAAGTTCTGTTATACTCACAGACATGATTCAAACAGTTTTAGAAACTTCAGAGTGTTTTCTATCCAAATCTATGAATGATATGTATATCTTATATTCTTGGCATGAGTAGCAGGAAGTTGAAATTGGGCACGCTATTTATCCAAAAGTGAAAATTCTGCCCCCTATCCTCAAGAGAAGCTGTGGGTGCAAAGCTTTGGGGTTGATGTCAATTGAATGGGACCGATATGGAGAAACGTATACCTTTCCAGTGCATTCTGCCTGTATGCATAGGTTTCTCACTCCCTCATTTAGCTGTAAAGCTTCAGTCTCTAACGGGTGTTTGTGTACTTGTTCATCCCTTTCTCCCTCCATCTCTCACACTTGCCCTCCATCTCTCTTGCCCTCTCTCCTTTCCTCCATCTCACCAGCCTGCCATATGACTCACTGGCTACAACCAGCTGGAAGTGACTGCCCGTCTCTTCCGGCCCAAGTTGATCATTTCCGGTACCAGCGCCTATGCATACGTCATTGACTATGCTCGCTTTATGAAGGTACAGACAATTTATTTTACTACCTCTCTGTCTCTCTCGTGCTTTCTGTCTTCTCTGTCAGCCTTCTATATCTCTCATCTCTCTGTCTCTTTCTTTCTTGGTCTTCTCTCTCTTTCAGATTCAGATAAGATATTATAGCATGAATGACAAGGCCACCGATGCTAGAGCAAAGTGAGATGACCAACAATAACACTAAATAATTAAATAATGGTGATTAGAGAAAGGGGAAAACATATACTGAACAAAAATATAAATGCAACATGTTTCATGAGGTGAAATAATAGATCCCAGAAATGTTCCATGCGCACAAAAAGCTTATTTCTTTCAAATGTTGTGCACAAATTTGTTTACATCCATGTTTGTGAGCATTTCTCCATTGCCAAGATAATCCATCCACCTGACAGGTGTGGCATATCAAGAAGTTGATTAAACAGAATGATCATTACACAAGTACACCTTGTGCTGGGGACAATAAAAGGCCACTCTAAAATTTGCAGTTTTGTCACACAACACAATGTCACAGATATCTCATGTTTTGAGTTAGCCTGCAATTGGCATCCTGCATGCAGGAATGTCCACCCGAGCTGTTGTCAGAGAATTTAACCCTTTCACACATACCATCACACGGGTGTGATCGTTCTACAGTGGTCCCTGAAGCATAAAATCACACTCGTGTGATTAGAATGCTTATTTAGAACGGCCAGTTTTGAATGACGCAACAATCAGCATTTGAGCTGGCCACACTTTTTTCACAAACTATTTACGCAAACACAGTCCTTACAAAGTTATGTCCAGAATGTGAGCAGTTTATTTTTGGATGCAATGTTCAGATATTCACAGAAGTATTTATAGCATAACACAATCATCCAAATCTGAAAAATGTAGGCTACAGTTGTCCGAGGGCTAACTGAGGAAAGATTGACGCAACACAAGTGGTCATATTTTCTAACTCTCGGCTGACATAAACTATAATATGAATAAGCTAATAGCAATTACTATGTATAATTAATAACATCACGGGTGAGCTCACCATTGATCTAAATAATTGAGTAAAACACTTTCTAGAAATCGAAAGTAATCCGACGATGATTAGTTTCAGCGTGCACACATGCTTTTTTTCTTCACAGAAACCAAAGATAATAGAAGACAAGATGAGTTTGGTCTGTTTATAGTATGCATGTTGAAGGAGTGTGTCGTCTACCTTCGTTCACATCCCACCATTCACTTCCTGAAGTTCTCAAAAATTGAGTGAACCCTTACCTCATTTTGTTATAATGTCTTTCTATAACATCCAAAACCCAGAATGCATTGTATGTCAACAAACATGGCTCCACTCATAGCTGGAATTGGCTTAGCTCATCATAATCAGTACAACCTTCAAAAAAGTATTTTACACACAATGTGCCCATTACAATCTATGCAAGAATCGGAATGCATGATTTATCACCGGTAATTGAAAAACATGTTAGTAAAACAGTAAATATATCAATAATTACCACACAAAACATTTTCTGATAGTGATTTATTGGTACAAATGGCGCGTGCAGGCAGTCAATCACGTAACCTCTTACTCCCACTCTCAGCCATTCAGTGTTGTTGTTTATGTATGTAGCTAGTGAGCTAAGCTGTAGCATTAGCAATGTCTTTCAAAAGGAGACAACTTCTGGAGATGTAAAAAAATTCTGACAATGAGTCTGAAAGTCCAGAATCAGATTCTGACAGTGACAGTGAGGAGCTGCCCCCCAACAATGGAGAACCCTGAATCTGAGGACCCCTTGTCCACTGACACTGACAAGTCCCAGTTCCCTTTGAAGATGCTGGTGGTGATGGAGGCAGACCGACAGTGGATGAAGTACAGGAGTTCTGTGGTAGCTGGAAGGCTGCCAGCCATTTCACCCCTCCTGGCCCTGCTGTTTGCTTTGATGAGTCCCAGTCTGGAGTGCAACACCCCATTTCCATCTGAGGCAGAGTGCTTTAAGTTGTTTTGGACAGAGGAGCTGGTGGGAGACATAGCAGAGACCAATCGCTATGCCTTGGAGCTACAGGGGAAGAGAGAGCAGCCAGGAGTGGGGGGGGGGCAACCACAATTAGAGAAATGCATACCTTCCTGGTATACAGAAAGGTATACATTCCTTAGAGAAATGTATACCTTCCTGCCATCCTAAATGACCCGGCATACAAAATAAGAAATGTCAACGGCTGGCAGTAAAGTGGCATGACAAACATGACATCCGTGTCCTTTCCACTGTCTGTCCGTATAGCAACCATGTCGGACACAGGGAAGGTGGACCAACTGACGGGAGAGAGAAAAATCAAACCAGACTGCGTGCTTGACTATAACCTCAAAATGGGGGCAATGGATAAGGCTGACATGATAAACAGCTTTGTGGATTGCACTCAGAAAACAACCAAGTGGTATAAGAAGATATTATTTTGATTTTTCCAGGGTAGCTTCAAAATACAACAAGCCAATACGTCTCTGATGCAATTAGCATTGTTCACAGAGCTAATAGAAGAATGTAGCTAGCAACATAAGCACGATTGAATACAACACCATAAAGGTTATGAAATGAGTAAAGTTACCTTGCGTGTCTGCGGTTATAAGGAATATACACAAATATATTATGCTCCATACACACAGTGAGCTACAGTGGAACACGACAAACATAAACTATTATTACTTAGTGAGGCACTGACTTTGATAGAAACACAGTCTGGATTTGAACATGGGTGTTTGTAGTGACGCCTCTAGCACTGAGACGCTGTGCCTTAGACAGCTGCGCCACTTGGGAGTCATAAGGCCAGGCCATTTTTTTCCAGAGCTAATCGAATGTAGCTAGCTACCTAAGCATTGAGTATAACACCATGAAGGTTATGAAATGAATAACGTCACCTTGCGTGTCCGCGGTTATAAGGAATGTACACAAAAACATTATGCTACAGTAGAAACGACATAACACGACATGCAGAAACTATTATAACGTAATAAGGCTCTTAATTTGATAGAAACATACACATTTCCAAAGTTATTAATGGTAACGAAAACAACTATGACTGCGATGCAGGCAACATACGGAAAATGTGAACACGTGTGTGCAGGACGGGAGATGAGCAAATGTCTGCAGAACTGCACAAAAAATGGGAAGTGTTGTCCGGGTCAGAAATGTCCACAAAAGTAAAAATTACTACTTTTATGTGAATGAATGAGGCGGAACACACCTCAATTCAAACTGTTCTTAGAAAATAAACTTGCTAGAAAATAATTTGAAATTGACAAGTTGAAAACAGCCTATGAATAAAAACAGGCTGCGTGCTTTGGTTTGAGAGCCGCGCGGATGAAATGTACTGTTGCGTAACGATCACATTCTGGAATGGAGAGAACGTTCTAACATCACATGCATAAAAAAACTCATGCTGGGGCGACCGTTAGAGATATTTGGAACTCACGCATGAAACGGTTAATGTTAATTTCTCTACCATAAGCCGCCTCCAATGTTGTTTAGAGAATTTGGCAGTATAAATAGTGTCAACTGCTAATACTAATCACTAGTTAGCTGGCTAACGTTAGCTAGCTGGCTAAATTTACTAACAGTCAGAACAAACGCAGACAACTAATACAGTCTGGTACCAGTGTTGGTGTATGCCTAAGATGAACATATTTTTTTTATGTGGATTGAACGGTATAACACAATCAGAATGAAGATATCCCCATTTGAAATCCCTTATTTGTGTTGTCTTCCTAGAGTCATAAACTACTATAATTTAGATATTTTATTAATTCAAAAACATAAAATACTGTCAATTACCGTCATACCATTAAACCTTTTTTAAATATTGTGATCTGATGTTTTGGCCATATCGCCCAGCAATATACTTTGCAACCATACTGTAGTATTGGGGTCAGAATTGCATGCTCTCCATTTGGGGAAAAAGCCAATTTGACATTTGTTCAGGGTATTTTGTCTATTAAGGTAAGAATTCTGTTATTGTTCAACATGTTGCAAAATCTTCCCCATATTACTGCACACACAGATGCCTAGCCGTTAAGAGTGTTGGGCCAGTAACCAAAATGTTGTTGGTTCAAATCTCTGAGCCGCCAAGATGGAAAAATCTGTTGTTCTGCCCCCTAAAGGCAGTAAACCCCCAACAACAACAGCTGCTCCCCGGGTGCAGATGACATGGGCATCAATTAAGGCAGTCCCTTGCACCTCTCTGATTCAAAGGGACTGGGTTAAATGGAAAGAAACATTTCAGTTGAATGCATTCAGTTAAGAAGAGACTAGTTATTAGTGTCGAATGTGGCTCCTTTTTTGTAGATGGGTGTTATTAGACCTTCGTTACAGAGTCCAGGGAAGCATCAAGTTTCCATTATTAATTTAAATAATTTAAGCAGTCCACCAGCTTAGTGATGCTCAGTCTGTCTTTAATTTTTAAGTTTTCATTTGATCTTTTATTTCATTCGTTGTGATGGGGAGGTCTAGAGGATTCTGCTTAAGCTTAGTTGTTATTTCTAAATCCTCTAGTTTCTGTTTATCTCAGAGGGGTTTAGATCCTTTATTTCAAATTGATTGTAAATGTTTTCAAAGTACTTTCTCCAGATTGTTCCATGTTGAATGGCTAATTATGTTTTATTGTTATTAATGTTCTTGTATAAATCCCAGAATGAGTTTTGATCTTTAGTTTTATTTTCAAATGCTTTTCTTTTTCTGGGTTTCTGCGGATCTGGATTTTTTTCCTCTGTAGCTAATGATAGAGATTTCAGAGCATGTTAAGTATAGAGGTTACATCCCACAAAACACTTATATTTTTGCCCTAATGCAATGTGAAGGCTGTGTCCTATTTCTGTTATGGCAAAATCCGTTGCAACAGACAGAGAAGGCTGTAGCCTTCATAATATACACTGAACAAAAATATAAACGCAACATGTAAAGTGTTGATCCCGTGTTTCATGAGCTGATTTGTTTTGTTGCACACAACACAATGCCCCACAGATGTCTCAAGTTTTAAAAAGAGTGAGCAGAGTTCCTCTGTGGAGATGGGAGAATCTTCCAGAAGGACAATCTCTGCAGTACTCCACCAACCAGGCCTTTATGGTAGAGTGGCCAGATGGAAGCAACTCCTCAGTAAAAGCCAAATGACAGCCTGTTCGGAATGTGCCAAAAGTCACCTAAAGACTCTTTGGCCTGAATACCAAGTGTCACGTTTGGTACCCCCTCCCCGGCGCCTACGGCACCAGCCGCAGGATGCCAACCAAAGGGATGATCCGGGGATCAGGAGCGGACCGGTCACCCCTGCTGATGCGCAGGAACCTGTCGCCAGCTGGGGGTGCGGTAAAACTGACAGGCCGGCTGAGGCAGGCGAGCCTGTAGTGGCTCCCGGACCTGACGACATTCACAACGAAAACAAAAAACACTCCCTGATGTTTCCCTTAGGTGAGGCGTTATTCTGTAACATGTGAGCTGAGAGTCAGGAAGCAAGTTCAGGGAGTGAGTGTTTTAATTTAAAAAACGTAACTGTAATGAACACGATGGGAGACAGAGAGCTGGTTTCAAGTGCAGAGCGCAGCAGGTGTTTATTGTGAAGGACCACAGGAGGAGGCAGGTAGCTGGGTCCAGGTGCGAGCAGAAGGTCATACACAGAGGTCCAGTACAGGCAGGGAAAGGCTAGTAACGTTGTCCAGGGGATCAGGCAATAGGTTGATAACAGGAAATCCAGGCAGGCAAAAGGAGTTGTTAGTGAGGCAGGCAAAAACTATCACACACGGGAGGATTAAATTACAGGAAAAACAGAGCTTCGAATAGAAGTGTGTCACAAAACAAACAACACCTCACAATGATGGGGTGCAAAGAACTGAACTAAATAGTGTGTGATAATGACATACAGGTGTGTGAACAGGTGATCAGAATTCAGGTGATTGGGATCTGGACAGTGAGCTGCATTCAGGGGATCTACGTGTTTGAGAGTGTTAGTTGGAAGCAGACGTTACAGTACCCCCCCTCCACTCGTGGCTCTTGACAGCCTAGGAAGCTGAACAGGGGGCCTTGGTCAGGACGGTTACGGTGGAAAGCCAGAATCATGGCTGGGTTGAGGATGTCCTGGGCGGGGACCCAGGACCGTTCTTTGGGTCCGTACCCCTCCCAATCCACAAGGAAGTTGATGCAACCACCAAGGTGCTTGGAGTCAAGGAGTGCATGGATGGAATAAGCCGGTGCTCCGCCGACGTCAAATGGAGAGGGTGCGCCACTGGAGGATGGAGAGGGCTGTACCCCACAGGCTTGAGAAGGAACACATGGAAGGATAAGGAGATCCAGTAATGGCGGGGAAAATGGAGATGGTAGGTGACAGGATTGATGCAGTGTGTTACTTTGAAGGGACCAATGAACTGGGAACTGAACTCTCCCATGGGAACACGGGGGGTGGTATCCGAGGACACACTAAAAAGGAGTGAGATGGGAAGGAAAGCACCAGGGAGTTCTGTGTGTATTCGGGTCAGGCTAGATAGCGTCTCCACTCGTGTGGTAGGTGGGTGCAGTGTTGGCAAAGGTACTTCCCTATTTCCTGTTTCGGCCGTTCCGTGTGCCCATTGGTTTTGGGAAGGTATCCGGAGGATAGGCTGATGGAGACCCCAGTTGGTCCCAGAAGTCTCACCACACCCTGGAGACAAACTGGGGTCCCCGATCAGAAATTATGTCTTCCGGGATCCCATACAGACGGAACACCTGTTGGAACATGCATTCGGCCATTTCTATGGCATTAGGTAGATGCGGAAGGGGGATTAGTTGAAACATCTTGGAGAAACGGTCCACTACCACTAAAATAGTAGTGAAGCCCGAAGAGTCTGGCAGATCAGTGAGAAAATCCATGGCGATGTGGGACCATGGTCTTTGTGGTGTAGGTAAAAGCTTGAGGTTACCAGTAGTTGGCGAGGGCTCTTTGCCCATGCACAGACGGAACTGGAAAGAATGTAATTTCAGACGTCTGCTGTTAGGGATGACCACCAGAACTTGCGTTTCAGTAGCTCCGTGGTCCGGGTGATCCCGGGATGGCCAGAACTCAGCGAGGTATGGCACCACTGCATTAGTTGGGGTCTGACGGACGCCGGAACATAGGTCTTGCCTGTCGGGGTGCCGGGAGGTGCTGGGTTGTGGCTTAGGGCCTCTTGGACGGCTGATTGGATTTCTCACTGTATGGGTCCCACGACACAAGATGGAGGCAGGATGGGCTCGGGAGCTGGGTTAGAGGAAGGGGAGTCAAATAGACGGGATAAGGAATCAGCCTTCACATATTCCTTGCCAGGCAGATAGGTGACAGTGAAGTTGAATCGGGCAAAGAAGAGTGCCCAGCGAGCCTGTCTGTGGTTGAACCTCTTAGCACTTCTTAACTACTCCAAATTGTGGTGGTCGATAAGGACCACCACTCTTCGATAGCCAGCTTAATGGCGAGGAGCTCTCGGTTCCCAACATCATAGTTCCTCCCAGCGGGTGACAGTTTCTTGGAAAAGAAGCCACATGGGTGTAATTTGGGAGGTGTCCCTAACTGCTGAGTGAGAACCGCTCCTATGCTGACCTTGGCTGCATCAACACCCAGAACAAAAGGAAGGGTAGGACCTGGCTGCCTAAGGATGGGCGCCGAGGTGAAGACGTGTATCATGGTCTCAAATGCAGTAAGGGCGGTGTCGGTCCATTGGAGGGTACGGGTGTTTTGACTGGTGAGTGAGAGCTGAGAGAGGAGCAGTTGTGCTGCTGAAGTTTTGGATGAACCCGGCGGTAGTAGTTGGAAAATCCTAGGAAACATTGTAGTTCCTTTACGGTGATAGGTTTGGGCCAGTTAAGCATGGCCGTGACTTTGCCTTCATCCATGTTAACCCCTGCTGGTGTCAACACGAAACCTAGGAAGGTTGCCATAGTAACGTGAACGGCTCTCTTCTCAGCCTTGACATGAAGATGGTGGTCCTGTAGCCGTTAGAGGACCTGTTGCACATGCTGCGCGAGTTCTGCAATGGAGTAAGAGTAAATCAAGATATTGTCAATGTACACGATGAAGAACTGGTTGATCATGTCCTGGAAAGCTTCATTCATGAAGGACTGGAAGACTGCGGGAGCATTGGTGAGACCGTAGGACATAACCAGGTATTCGTAGTGACCCCTAGCGGTGATGAACACCATCTTCCACTCATCCCCACTTCGGATACGGACCAGGTTGTAAGCACAACGTAGGTCCAGTTTGGAGTAGATAGTAGCCAGTCCAACTTGTTTTAGTGCAGCCGGAACCAGAAGAAGAGGGAAGCGATTCTTGATGGTAAGGTCATTGAGGGGTCGGCAATCTATACAGGGAAGGAGACTACCATCATTTTGTTTCACAAAAAAATAAACTGAATGCAGCCGAAGACGTGGGTGGACAGATGAAGCCCATTTTGAGGTCCTCTTCTATATAGGTGTCCATAGCCTCATTCTCTGGAATGGACAAGAGGTAGATCCGACCCTTAGGGGGCGATGCCCCAGGAAGGAGGTCAATCGCTCAGTCCTCCTGGCGATGAGGGGGCAGAATGGAAGCTTTTGTCTTGCTGAAGACACTCTGGAACTGGGCATATACAGGTGGGATGTAGGTTGGAATGGCAGACTCAGATCCTTCTATAGAGGTGGCTCGACAGGGTAGATTGAAGCAGTTCTTAAAACAGGTGGGAGACCATGACAGCAGTTCCCCTTGTTGCCAAGAGATGGCAGGGTCGTAAAGGCTTAGCCAGGGGTGACCGAGAATGAGGGGTTCTTTAGGCGAAGACAACACCATTAACTGAATGACCTCTGAGTGAAGGAGGCCAATCTGAAAGGTGATACTTTCGGTCATGCAAGTCACAAGACCAGTTCTGAGAGGTTGTCCGTCCAGCGCATTAATCCTAAAGGGGGATTAACAGGGATTTGTTTGACTCTTAACAAACTATAGCTTTGGCAAGTCGGTTAGGACATCTACTTTGTGCATGACACAAGTAACTTTTCCAACAATTGTTAACAGACAGATTATTTCAAAAATAATTCACAGTATCACAATTCCAGTGGGCCAGACATTTACATATACTAAGTTGACTGTGCCTTTAAACCGCTTGGAAAATTTCAGAAAATGATGTCATGGCTTTAGAAGCTTCTGATTGACATAGGCTAATTGACATAATTTGAGTCAATTGGAGGTGTACCTGTGGAAATCGCAAAGGTGAGCTAGTTTGTAGTAACTCTGAAAGAAGAGAGGAGTAGTTTGATGAAGTTTGTGTGGGTTACTTTGATAGAGATGGTGTTCTAATGAGGAAATTGTGTTCTCGCACCACTTCTGGGCGAGGTGATTGGACCAGTGTATCTCAAATTGTCATTCCAATTATGCTTCGACAAGAGATACTGAGATTGGCTCACGAAGGTGGTATGGCAGGCCATCTTGGGGTCAACAAGACTGTATCTTAACTATGACTGTATCTTAACTTCTTCTGACTTGATCTGAAATATATTTTTAATCAATCTAGGGTGAAAAAAAAGACTAACGTAAAAATATTGGAAAAAGGGGGTCCTGAATGCTTTCCGAAAGCACCGTATGTATCCTTTCTCATGGCAGTAATGACTGCTGGAAAGGGAAAAAATCCACTTTCTGATGATCTTGATCTTTGGGCACTGTGGAAAAGTACTGAAACCTCGCAGTAGGAGATGACTGCTCTGGATTGCTTTTTCTGTAGGGATAACTACCGGGTGCTTTGTGTTCAAAACATAAAACTACCTTCACAAGCAAACTCATCTGCAATAACTGCAGCTTTCTCAAGAGTGAGATCCTTGTGTGGGTCACAACCCTTTCGTGTAGGTAATTCTTGAACTGCTCGAGAAGTATGAGTGTCTTCAAATCCTCAAAGTCCTTGACCTCCTGAGAACCAAGCCACCGATCAAAAGACATGCTTGTTCCCTTGCGAACTCAACATGGCTTTATGGTTCTGTGTTTTATAATTGAAGGAACTTGTCTGTATGCCTCTGGGACCAACTCGTAAGCCTGAAGGATAGCAGCTTTAACAGTATCGTAATTTGAACGCTGGTCAAGAGATAAAGCGGCATACACTTTTAGCTTTTCCCACAAGAACATTTTGGAGGAGCAGTGACCAAATATCTTGTGTCCATTTTAGGGATGTGGCAATCCGCTCAAACAGAGTGAAATATACGTACAATTGTTTTTCGTTAAAAGACAGTACAAGCCAACTGTTCCGACGCAGATCAAACTCTGTTGAGGCTACAGAATGCCTGGATTGACTGGATTTGAAGTGTTTCCAGATCTGTTTCTCTTAGTCGACTGGCATGCGCACGCTTCTGTTCTTGTTGTCTGGCTGCATGTTCATGTTCTTTTTGTTTGGCAGCACGCTCATCTGGTCTTTTCCTGTGCTCCAACTGTATTTTCTGTTGTTCCAATCTCTCCTCACGTTCTCTTTCCTTTTCCTTGTGCCCGAGCTCTAATTTCTATTTATCCCATTTTGCCTTTAGTTCTAACTCCCTTAGTTCCACGTCTATGGGATGTACTCTACCACCCGTAGGACCCTTTTCATCATCCTCCCTCTCTGGATGGATTTCCTCCTCCACCAGGCAGTACCGATCAACTGGTTGACTACTGCTTTTGGATCGCCAGATGCCACCTTAATGTCACAATACTTTGAAATGATGAGCAGTTTCGCCTTTGTACATTTATCTAGCATCTCCCGTTTGGGGTTTTCAACAAATGCATGGCTTTATTTTTATGTATTTATGCAACATTCAAAATTATTCCACCAATTTTATAACCCCTACAATGTCGATGTCAGTGATCTGTACACAATTCCTGAAAGCTGAAAATGTCCCAGTTTTTCCATGGCCTGCATACTCACCAGACAAGTCACCCATTGAGCATGTGTGGGATGCTCTGGATCGACATGTACGACAGCATGTTCCAGTTCCCGCCAAAGTATCCAGCAACTTCACACAGCCATTGAAGAGGAGTGAGACAACATTCCACAGGCCACAATCAACAGCCTAATCAACTCTATGCGAAGGAGGCAAATGGTGGTCACACTAGATACTGAATGGTTTTCTTATCCACGCCCCAACTTTTTTTTAAGGTATCTGTGACCAGATGCAAATCTTTATTCCAAGTCATGTGGAATCCATAGATTAGGGCCTAATAAATGTATTTAAATTGGCTGATTTCCTTATATGAACTGCAACTCAGTCAAATCTTTTAAATTGTTGCATGTTACATTTATATTTTTGTGCAGTGTATATGCAGTAATTAACCCTTTGACAAGTACGATCACGTATCTGTGATCATTATTGAGTGTTCCCTGGAGCATACATATGTCAATAGTAGCAACAGAACGTATGATGCAACAAATGCATCTAACAGCATTGTTGTCTGAACAGCATATAAATATTTGTTTGTACTGCTGGAAAATAATTTCATCATCCAAGCATCACACGGAAAACATCCACAGCCAAACTCATTCCATAAACCAGTCTAAATAACAAGTTGCGCTGACAAAAAAAACTAAACATAAGTTAGCGACCTAACAGCTAGACCAGTTTACAATATACCACATCTCTGGTGAGCACAAGAGACTAATGTAATGTTGTTTAGAAAATAAATGCATGTCAGCCAATCTAACAGCTGCTAAATTCTTTATGATGGCAGCCATGATTGTTTATGTTTGACTGCCATTCTCCTTAATTCCAGAATGCCATTCACTATAAGACACAAATAAACAAAGTCAAAGATGGCTGCGCTCACTGCCTGAAAAGTATGAGCTTAGTTTAGCACTTTTCAGCATATTACAAATCGTCAATGTACTTGTTAGTGTATACAAGAACCGTAGCACGACTTGACAAGTCGTTCACCGTTTTTTGACAAATCACAAAGCAAATTAATGTTATCACCTCACAGATCATCACATCAAATACAAGCCTACTGCCTAGCCTAACTGTAGTGTGAAAGCTTAACAGGGATAAAAACATTGTATGGGGGTTTAATTACATTTGTGGGGGGTTTTCAAGTCCATGGAGGGTAGAAATGGGGGAAGGTATCGTGGGGGAATATGATGCATGAAATATTACTATGAGGGGGGATTTATCAATTAATTGGGGGCAAACACAAGAGAAGTTCATAAACTAAATAAAACCCCTGGAAACAGGTGTCTGAGCTGGCATCCCTGAGGTACCAAAGTTACAATCTGATGCCGCATTCAAAACAACTGGGAACTGGGAAATATCCGACTTCAGTGCCTTCAAGACAACTGGGAACTCACAAAAAAAACGAGCTCCGACCGGGAAAGATTTTGAACGGTCATCCAACTCGGAATTCCAACTCGGGAACTCGGGCCTCTTTCTAGACCTGAAGATCATTGACATCATGATTTTACCTAGTGTTTTACTGAGTTCACAGTTGTCTTGAATGCACCATAAGTTAGTCGAGTGAACTACACCTTGTTATAACATCTTTGGTCTGACAGACGCTTACGTGACAACCAGAATGCATTGTAGGAAGACAAACATACATGGTGCCACACATAACCGGCAAATAGCTTCACATTAGCTCATCATAATCAGTACAACATTCAAAAAGTATTTTACACACATCATAGGAGTCCATTACATGCAAGAATCGGAATGCATGATTTGTCACCAGTACTTGAAAATGTGAATAAAACAGTAAATACATAATGATCCATACATACACACGGTGTGCTACAGCAGAAACAACAACACGATAACATAAATTGTCCGCAACAGTGAAATGGGCAACTTCTTAGGTGAATTAATGAGGAGGCAGAACACACCTCAATTCAAACTGTTGATAGGAAGTAAAATTTGTTAGAAAATAATTTGAAATTGACCAACTGAAACATAGCCTGTAGATAATGAGCAGGCAGCGTGCCTTGGTTTGAGTGCAGCGTGAGAAACTGTCTTGTTGCGTAACAATCACATTTTGGAACAGTGAGAGCATTATGCCATCAAGCTCATGAAGAAATGCATGCAAGGGAAACGGTTAGAGATATTTGTATCTCACGCGTAAAAAGGTTAATGTCTGGACCGTAACCTGTCATTTGTGTCTTCTATCAAAACACATATCGTCTATAATCATGTCTGGGTGGCTGCAGCAGCAGTCTTATTTAACAGTAGGTAATGAATGCACTCAAGCCTTACTAAGTGGAGCTGTCTGGCTGCGTTTACACAACCCCACGCTAATGCACAATAATTATCTCATAATAAAACATAAGTGGTGTGTTCGCTGGTGGCGTAATAGCGGTCTATCCCTGCCAGTCTAGTGTGTGTCCGACTGTGAGTGAGTGTAAGCTCTGCTTTCCCTGTTTGTGTTTAATTCTATTTTGTACACATGGCAGCTAAAAGCTGAAGTACAAACAAAAAATAACAATGATGAATCAATAAATTGTGACAGAAACTTGAAGGGATGATGGATGATGATGATCTGGGAGAAGCAGATAGAATGGCATTGTTTACCATCGATTGTCATGTTCGAGTGATGCGTGCGCATTCCAACATCAAAAAGCTCTTTAGCAGGATAGTCAACCCTGATTTCGGGACTTTGACAAACTTACAATGAGTGCTGAAGACCAATGATTATATGAATGGACAAAGCCATTAATCACGTGACATCACTCATTCCTATTTGATGACTCAATAACTCATTTGAAGCCAAAGAAGTCTGGTTAAGATGGCGGTTCATGGAGACATAGTTAGACTCTTCGACGTTCCTGATGCCTGACAGATGTTACAACACCTGGATAGGTATTTTAAGTATCAAACCACATATGTTATAGTTGATTACACAGTCGATGATGTGGCACACAACCATTGGTTAGTACACCGGCTCCTAGGAAGTTTTATTAATGCTCTGAGAATGGAAATTATAGGTAATTTGGAGTTTTTGGAATATCTTCCTTAATAAATTGTTCACTGAATGTTTCCATAAGACTTTTAATATCACTGCTAGCTTATTTTGGGTGATTTTTTAAAAACTTTAAGCACAGGAAAATGGAAATACATTTCCTTAGGCTCCATCACCATAACCCCAGTATATCATGGTCGAGGATGAAAATCACGGACTGGGCACCGGAATGCCTGAGGACTTGCTTTCCGGTCCCCTGTGGTTCCACGTCACTTGAGAGTCCTGTGGTTGCCCTTCATCCCAACATCCCGGAGATATACCAGGACGCGGCAAGTTTTTTTTCCAAAACATCTACCCTCTGTCGGTGACTGAAACCAAGGCTATGGAGGAATTTAAATAGAAATATTCAGTGTGTTGGCTCTGTGGACCCTGGGCCAGACCGAAGCTCCTGCAGTGGAAGAGTGGTTCAGGTGCGCAGAAGAAGTGTGGAGCGATGCCCACATGAGATTCCAGCGCGCCGTCCACAGGCTCTGGTGTTCCATCCTGGGGATTGCATCTGGCTCTCCACCAAGAACCTCCCACTCCGCCTACCCTGCAAGAAGCTAAGCCCCCGGTTTGTCGGGCCATTCAAGGTTCTCCGGAGGGTCAGCGAGCTGATGTATAGATTACAGCTCCCCAGTGACTACTGTATCGCACCTTCCTTTCATGTCTCCCTTCTCAGGCTGGTTTTCCTGGTCCTCTGGCTGAGGCTGGCCCCCACGACACCCCTCCGCTTCCCGTGGACGTCTAGGGAGGTCCCGCCTATGCCGTCAGATGCCTACTGAACTCCCGACATTGTAGGGGTCGGCTCCATTTCCTGGTGGACTGGGAGGGGTATGGGTGTTGGGTTCCAAAGGTTGGGTTCCAAAGGTGGAAATCATCCGTGATTTCCACCTTTGCCATCTGGAACGGCCCACTCCTCGCCCTCGGGGCCGTCCCCCTGGCCGACGTCATCCTGCGGCTAGTGCCGCGCGTCAGCGGAGTGAACTGTCACGTCTACTCCCGCTCCCCCTCCCAGGCACTCGATGTCGCCGGTTTCTGACAACCATTACGCACACATGGAATTATTGTTACGTGCACCTGCACCCCATCATGAGACATACCTGTACTCACTTCACCTATATCATGAGACATACCTGTACTTACCTCCCCTATATCTGTCACTCCCTTAGTTTCATTGCCCAATCAGTATTGGTTATGTGTTTCATGTCCAGACACTACTCTTGTTCTGTATCGTTCCATGTTCATTGTATTATTAAACTCACCAGCTGCACATGCTTCTCGACTCCCAGCGTCTCAGTTACAAGTGTGCTATCTTCTACGTATACAAAGCTGTTCATTTTAGTCTATTCAAATAGACACCATTTCAAAGGAAACAAACTCTCATTATGATCAGGTGTGGCCAATTAGTGGGCATGGCCAACATACCTGAACAGACCTAAAGAGAGAGGATAGGGAGAGTTATGTTGATGCCGAGAACGGAATTATATGTTTTATATATTCTTAGAATGTTCTCTGGATGTTACTAAACGTTTCTTGTGGTTTTTAAACTTTTTTTACGTTCTCCGAACAATTTAAGAACTTTATTGTAAAAAGAACCATGAGGAAACCCGCAGAAAATTTTGAAGTACTGAAATTCCCACAGAAGAACGATGTTTCTTCACTTTCTCAGAACATTACTGAACAAAAAGAAAAATGCAACAATTGCAAACATTTTACTGAGTTACAGTTCATATAAGGATATCAGTCAATTTAAATATATTAATTAGGCCCTAATCTATGGATTTCACATTACTGGGAAAATAGATATGCATCTGTAGGTCACAGGTACCTTAAAAAAGAAGTTAGGGGAGTGGATCAGAAAACCAGTCAGTATCTGGTCTGACTGCATCATGCAGTGCGACATCGTACATGCCCACAAAGGTTCTAGTAGGGGGCGGGGCCATGACTACACCAGGGAGAGGAACCAATTAAGTTCCTGACTAGGAACAGCGATGTCTTGGCTATCTAGATGTGCAAGGAGGTGACTCCTCCTAGTAGGAGGGTAGAAATATATGTGCTTGTGTAGACATGTTTGATGAACTTCGTTGATCTATGAGTGGTCTGAGGCAGGCATAGATTATGAGCGTTTTCAAGTTCAACGTTAATAACGATTGTTTGGGGAAACAGGAGATTTAACAATGCTCCTACAAAGGTTCTAACAATGAACTTAGCCTTAAGATACTTTCGGGAAACCGGGCCCAGGTAGCCTCAGCAATGCACCTCGCCGTCCCCTCACGTCGTCCTTGGCTTCTGTCTTTAAAATGGTTAGCTGGCTAGCCAGTCGCCACTACTCTCCACTGTAACTGTATAGCACCCACTTGAGTGATGCTATTTATGTTGCCACAAAAGCGCTGATAGTATCTCACCACACAATGCTAGTGGTTAGAGTAGTCTAGCTATCTTCACTAGCCATCTCCTCTTTCAGTCCTCCTCGTAATTATGGCAACTTCCAGAGGACATCCTCCAACCTATCAGAGCTCTTGCAGAATGAACTGACATGTTGTCCACCCAATCAAAAGATCAATAAATGAATCTTGTACTGAAAGCATAAGCTACAGCTAGCTAGCACTACAGAGCATAACGTGAGTAGTTGACTAAGAGAGAGAAAGACAATAGTTGAACAGTGTTGAAGAAATTAATTTCTTCAAAAATGTCCAATGGCTATACAAAAGTATGTGGACACACCTTCAAATGAGTGGATTCGGCTATTTCAGCCACACCTGTTGCTGACTGGTGTATACAATCAAGCAAACAGCCAGGCAATCTCCACAGACATACATTGGCTTTCAAAGTGGCTCTGTCATAGGATGCCACCTTTCCAACAAGTCAGTTTGTAAAATTTCAGCCCTGTTACATCTGCCCCGGTCAACTGTAAATAATGTTATTGTGAATTGGAAACGTCTAGGAGCGACAACAACTCAGCTGCGAATTGGTAGGCCACACAAGCTCACAGAACAGGACCGCTGAGTGCTGAAGCGCGCACCGCATAACAATAGTCTGACCTCAGTTGCAACACTCATCACCGAGTTCCAAACTGCCTCTGGAAGCAACTTCAGCATAAGAACTGTTCGTCAGGAGCTTCATGAAATGGGTTTCCATGGCTAGCAGCCACACACAAGCCTAAGTTCATCATGTGCAATGCCAAGCATCGGCTGGAGTGGTGTAAAGCTTGCCGCCATTGGACTCTGGAGCAGTGGAAACGCATTCTCTTGAGTGATGAACCATGCTTCTCAGTCTGGCAATCTAGGTTTGGCGGATGCCAGGAAAACGCTTCCTGCCCCAATGCATAATGCATTGGAATAATGGTCTGGGGCTGTTTTACGCCCCTTAGTTCAAGTGAAGGGAAATCTTAATGCTACAGCATACAATGACATTCTACATGATTCTGTGCTTCTTTGTGGCAAAAGTTTGAGGAAGGCCCTTTCCTGTTTCAGCATGACAATGCCCCTGTGGACAAAGTGAGGTCCATACAGAAATGGTTTGTCGAGACCGGTGTGGAAGAACTTGACTGGCCTACACAGAGCCTTGACCTCAATCCCATCACACACCTTTGGGATTAATTGGAATGCTGACTGAGCTCACTAATGCTCTTGTGGCTGAATGGAAGCAAGTACCCCCAGTGATGTTCCATCATCTAGTGGAAAGCCTCTTCTGGAGGCTGTTATAGCAGCAGGGGGGGGGGCAACTTCATATTAATGCCCATGATTTTGGAATGAGATGTTCGAGCAGGTGTCCACATACAGAACCATTCAAAAGTTTGGACACACCTATTCATTCAATCTTTTTTTTTTTTTTTTTACAATTTTCTACATTGTAGAATGATAGTGAAGACATCACAACTATTAAATAACACATGTGGAATCATGTAGTAACCAAAAATGTGTTAAACAAATTGAAATATATTTTAGATTTTAGATTCTTCAAAGGTCACCCTTTGTCTTGATGACAGCTTTGCACACTCTTGGCATTCTCTCTGTCAGCTTCACCTGGAATGCTTTTACAACCATCTTGAAAGAGTTCCCAGATATGATGAGCACTTGTTAGTTGCTTTTCCTTCACTCTGCGGTCCAACTCATCCCAAACCACCTCAGTTAGATTGAGGTCAGGTGATTGTGAAGGCCAGGTCATCTGATGCAGCAATCCATCGCTCTCCTTCTTTGTAAAATAGCCCTTACACAGCCTGGAGGTGTGTTGGGTCATTGTCCTGTTGAAAAAAAAATGATAGTCCCACTCAGAGCAAACCAGATGGGATGGTGTATTGCTGCAGAATGCTGTGGTAGCCATGCTGGTTAAGTGTGCCTTGAATTCTAAATAAATCACTGACAGTGTCACCAGCAAAGCACACCCACACCATCACACCTCCTTCTCCATGCTTCACCGTGGGAACCACACGTGCGAAGATCATCCGTTCGCCTACTCTGTCCCTCACAAAGACACTGCGGTTAGGACCAAAAATCTCAAATTTGGACTCATCAGACCAAAGGACAGATTTCCACCAGTCTAATGTTCATTGCTCATGTTTCTTGGCCCAAGCAAGTCTCTTCTTATTATTGGTGTCCTTTAGTAGGGGTTTCTTTGCAGCAATTCAACCATGAAGGCCTGATTCATGCAGTCTTCTCTGAACAGTTGATGTTGAGATGTCTAATACTTGAACTCTGTGAAGCATTTATTTGGGCTGCATTTTCTGAGGTTGGTAACTCTAATGAATTTATCCTTTGCAGCAGAGGTAACTCTGGGTCGTCCTTTCCTGTGGAGGTCCTCATGAGAGCCAGTTTCATCATAGCACTTGATGGTTTTTGCGACTGCACTTGGAGAAACTTTCAAAGTTCTTGAAGTGTTCCGGATTGACTGACCTTCATGTCTTAAAGTAATGATGGACATTCGTTTCTTTTTGCTTATTTGAGCTGTTCTTGCCATAAAATGGACTTGGTCTTTTACCAAATAGGGCTAACTTGATTATGTGTGTCCAAACTTTGACTGGTACTATACTTTTGCTCATGTCGTGTATGTTTGCGTGTGATCACGGGTGTAATCATTCTGCTGATTCTGTTGAAAACGTTTCTGCCAATAGAAACTCTCACTTGCAACTGTTTCCTCTCGACCTGTGCCACCGACGTTGTTAACTTTCATTCATAGCCAAGGTTGTAGCAACCTATTGATGTTACATTGAACTGGTCAAATGGAATATGAATGACAGTCATCCAATATGCTGTAATAGAAATAAGGCCATGCTAATTAAAAAAATGGTCCTCCCTCATCTTAAACGGCACCGACCGCCACTGGGGTATGTGTATCCATCACACACTGGGGAGAGTAAGGAAGTGTTCAGCTCATCAATTAGCTGTCTGACAGGCCCAACAGAGGTGCTGAAGTACACCAGGCACATCTCACATAACTGACAGAGAGAGGCGTGTGTGTGTGTGTGTGTGTGAGAAATCCACATCCCCACACGCAATCTAGATAAACAGATTTTCACATTCAACCTCTGGCTGCAACCAACAATTCTTGCAAACCGTTTTCACCTCCTCTCTCACGAGATACCCCCCCCCCCATCTCCTTCCCACTGCCCGCCTCCCTGCGATGTGAAGGGATACTGTACATAATAAGTGCCCCGGCAGCAGAAATCTTTGTCCTGTTTTTCTCACTGTGAGCTATTCTCATCTAGCGGCTGTAAACATGCTTGTGGCAAGTATAAGAAGCAATGCTCAGGAGGACGATACCTGGAAGTTGGAACAGAATAATTTGACCACATTGTGACTGCAGTGCAGTACAGTCTCCAAACTCTCCCTGAATGTCCATAATACAGGACTGTCTTCTCTGAATAACTTACTAGCTCACATGGCCTTACCAGGAAAAACTGGTAGTAACTGTTTAACTAGAACCTGGCCATTTCCAGGAACAACTCCAGGCCCCTAAATGCTGGTCATTTATGAACATTTGAACATCTTGGCCATGTTCTGTTATAATCTCCACAGAGCACAGCCAGAAGAGGACTGGCCACCCCTGGTTTCTCTCTAGGTTTCTTCCTAGGTTTTGGCCTTTCTAGGGAGTTTTTGCTAGCCACCGTGCTTCTACACCTGCATTGCTTGCTGTTTGGGGTTTTAGGCTTTGTTTCTGTTCAGCACTTTGAAATATCAGCTGATGCAAGAAGGGCTATATTGATTTTGATTTGATATGATTGTCCAACATGAAGCTAGAAATAATGATTGAAAGGTGCATATTTGTGGGCTTTGCTCACACAGCCTGCTTTTTGGTCTCTCTCTTTTATACATTTGGTAATTGCCCATGTTTCTTAAACATTCATTCAACAATTAATTAACATTTTTCACTTGTTCTTTCTATGGGAGAATAACAAGAAAAGGACAATCGACACGTGATGATATCATGTTGCCCACATTGATAACACATATTTTTCAATTCGTACATCAGTCCACGATCCTGTTTCCTCATTATCATACCTTAATTCGGGCAACAGTAAATAAGAATTTGAAGGAAAGGAGAGAGCGCAACGGAAATAAAAGGACTGAGTCTCAGTCTTTTTTCACATACGTGCACGAGCCATTTAAGATCTCCCCACCTACTTAAACCTTTGTAAACCCATGGGCTGGGGAGCATTCAAAAATAATTGCCCAGATCATAGCAATCATCATGTTGTCTAGTTCACTTGGCAGTTCGTTACTTAAACAAATAGATCATGGCTATAGCCCACCAATGAATGTGTTGTCATTTAGGCTGTAGAGCCAATAGTCATTAAAGTGTTATTCCTTTAGGCAGATCGCCTGGATGGTGCTGTGATTGTCTTCCAATAAGGCGTGTGAGTGAAGGCATTAACAACACATACCTTTCTCTTTTGTGTCTAATGCGGTGGGGTGCAATAGTCCATTGTTCACATCATTTCTGTAGCCTAAACAGTTCAATACTCCAGAGCCCCATGCATCTGTTAAAGTGAATTGCCATTTCCACCATTCTCTTTGTCCAGGTTATCCAGGAATTGGGTAGCTTCTTTTGCTGATTTCAGTGTGACTTCTCTTTCCGTCCATTTGACCCGTAGTTGTGTGGAATACACCAGAGAGAGTGGGATTCGATTTTCCCATAGCTTTTTCTTTATGGGGCCAAAATCTCTGCATTTCTTGTAGAAGTCTCTGCTCATGTCAGAGTTGATGTAAGCCTGGTTGCACTAATACTGTACATCAAAGGTCCGACGTTGATCTTTGTTTCTATAGTTAAGGAACTTTGCGATGATGCCCCTTGGTTTGCTGCTCATGTACCCTCTCAAGTCACCTGTTAGATGTGCTTGTTCAATTGTGGGGGAGCTCATGTGAAGTTCTCCTGGCCCAGTAGTTGTGATATTCCCTTTTCCAGGAATTCTTCCATTTTGGGAAATTTCCGAAATTAAGATTTGAAAGGCAACTGAATACAGTACGTGTATGTGACCAATAAAGTTCTATTTGATTTTGACTGACCTGCACCAAAGATTGTCAGTACTGACATGTCCACGATCCCGTTTAATCTTTTAGTAAGCCCAATAATGATGTATTTCTGTTCATACACAGTTTTCTGGAGCTTTTCACATGTGATTTTCTCCAGGGCTAAACAGGTTTCGGCCTCGTCCATGCGTTTGCGCAGTTCAGTCATATCAGTTTAGATTTTTTTCTACATCATCGGATATTTTCTTCATCTGCTTGGACAGTATCTCATTGCCAGTGTGAATGTCTGTTAGTAGTGTCTCTAAACTCACTTTAGTCGAGTCTTCAGCTACTTAGTCCATGGTCTTGTTGTTTCGCAGTGTTCTAGCATTTACCATAACATGCAGTTGCCAACATAACGTTTCAGTTATTTTTGACTGACCGTAGAGTCGAGATCTTTCTTATTTAAGAGGCACATTTTTTGTAAAGACAGGGAATGCCAAACGGATCACCTTCACCGGACTACCTCGTGGTCGCAATACCAGAAATTGGAAACCTTTCTCTCTCTCCTGCTCTCTCTCCAGCTGCCCAGGGCTAGAGAGTCTGGTGTTGTGATTGTGATTGTCACGGGACTGTGCTTGTGATTGGAGACAAACAGAGAAACATTTACCACAAATCAGAGGTTTGAAAAAGGGAGACAGAGAGGACATTTGTGCAGATTGAGCAAAGTGTGTGTCCAAATGTGAAAAGTTACTTCAAAATATTTTCAGACAGTAGCAACAACACAAGCAAAGAAACACAAAAGATGCTAATAGAGGTCTTTTTACCTACATGTCAACTTTTGGAATTCAATCTGGGTTGGTGTGTCTATTACAATTACCTATTGTCTCCAGTTGGATAGTAATACATAGAGTAACAAATGGAGGGAATGCAATCATGATGGCCTGTGAAGCCTTCCTCTTGGATAATGTGTGTGTGAGTGTGTGTGTGCATGTGGCACTGTGCACACCGTGCTACACACACCGGGCTACACACAGCCACACTGTGACTGTGTGACACCATCCACAGCAGCACACCACACTATCAAGTGGGCAATATTTTACCTAGGACCCCCTGCTAGCAGCTTCCTCTCCTGAGCCATGTCTGCTCTGCTGGATATTTTCTGTCATAAACTCAGAGACACCGGAATGGACTGTTTTATTGTGTATTATCAGAGCTGAATGACTTGCCATGGAGACAATTACAGTGAGTTTGGAGTGTAGATTGACATATGATTGCATGTGTATGTGTTGTATTATGTAGTCAATCACAGGTACACTCTTTCAATTGACTTGATAATGTAGGAGAAAAAGAACAGCGGTCGGGAATATTTGGAGAAATTATTGATTTCAAGTCAGCCATTTACTCTTCAAATGAATCTTTTGCAAATGAAAGTCATGTTTCTGTCTGTATATCATCAGGGCCAAGTGTTTTCCCTGACTGCCCACGTGACTAGACCGGGAAAAACAGACCTGAAATATTATTCCAAAGTTTGTTTCACAATCAAGGACAGCTTGGTAAAAAGGTGTTTTCCTTTATGTTTTCATATTTTATCCGTTGGGATTCAAATGCACCTTGTTGATGTTCAGTAAGTTTTACTTGCAACCCAGAATAAAATGTAATTCACAGATCTATGACACAGAAGCTGTGGTTACACACTGCATTAACATGTAGTTTTTGTCATCCAATCAAGATGACCCGATCACTATCTGATCGAGATTTGTTGCGTTTACACATGGTAATAAAATTGTCTCTCATCTGCCCACTGCGTCAGCATTGTGACCAGATTTCCTGGTCCCTATACAAATTAATCCAACCTGCCTTGGGCCTCCCCTTATTTCAGCAGGTTGAAAAACTAGGTTTAATGACTCCAACCTAAGTGTACGTAAACATCCGACTTCAAATGTATGTCACTCCCTTAGGTTTCTTTCCCATTCGTCATTGTTGCTGTTTCATGTTGGTGCGCTGTTTCATGTTGGTGCGCTGTTTGTGTTTCTTGTTTTTGTTCATTTATTTTTTAAATGTATTCACTCCTTGAACTTGCTTCCCAACTCTCAGCATACATCGTTACAATTGGAAATGTTGAAATATGTTCACGCCTAGAATAAAAACCTACAGGACTCCATCATAATGGTCAATTTACTAAAAAAATATATTACAGGGACAGTTTGGAAAAAACAAATCCCGTCTGAATCCTCCTCTGGAATAATGGATGTCCTGAGGTAATAATTACATAACCAACGTTCTCTAGTAATACTGTACTAGTCGGTGCGAATAGGGCTTAAGTCTGGAAGATATACTGTGTTTTCCATCATCAGTAGAATTTGTATTATACAAACCAGCTTTTAAAGAGTGTGCAACGTCAGAAAGGACCTGGTTGATACAGTTTATTTTCCTACTCTTAGCTCAGGCTCTTATCCTCATTTAATGTAAAGAAGCCTACATCACAAAATGGCAACTACTTCTTAACATCTAATCACCACCCTTCATGGATTGGTGATAATCCCTATTGAATTCATAGTGTGTTTTGGTCAAATCGGATCCCAATGGGTTCTCAACCTCACTCCAATATTTAAATGTAATTATTGAGTGTAGTTTTCAAACTTGATTGTACCAAAATTAACAAATTACTGTAGTCAGCACCTTTACCCCTCAGGAGACTGAAAAGATTTGGAATGGGTCCCCAGATCCTGAAAAAGGTCTACAGTTGCACCATCGAGAGCATCTTGACCGGTTGCATCACCACCTGCTATGGCAACTGCTTGGCATCCGACAATAAGGCGCTGCAGAGGGTAGTGCGTTGGCCCAGTACATCACTGGGGCCAAGCTTCCTGCCATCCAGGACCTATATACTAGGCGGTGTCAGAGGAAGGCCCAAAAAATTGTCAAAGACTGTTCTCTCTGCTACCGCACGGCAAGCGTTACCGGAGAGCCAAGTCTAGGTCCAAATTGACTCGGTGCCGGTTCCCCTGTATATGGCCTTGTTATTATTTTACTGTGTTACTTTTTATTGTATTGTGTTACTTTAGTTTATTTTGTAAATATTTTCTTAGTATTTAAGGGCTCGTAAGTAAGCATTTCACAGTATCTGTTGTATTCGGCGCAAGTGACAAGTAACATTTGACTTGATTTGTAGAAAAAATCCAAGCTAGCTAATGGCTGCAAGGGTCAGGGTTAGTTGTGACAGGAGGTCTGGGTGCGGTGTTGGGAATGCAAATTATTGGCCCACCAAGCCTGTACCGCAGGACTACCATACCACTGTCACAACAGTGACTGATTGAGTCAACATGTCCAATGTTCACACAGACACACCCACCCACTGTTGGTCTTTGTGTGAGGTGTTGAAGGTACCGAACTGTCTTTTCAAGCAGTTGACACACAATTCCGACACTCATTGGTATCACACAAGACAACCAGAGGTCTCTTCACAGTCCCCAGGTCCAGAACAGAGTCTGGGGAAAATGGAGCCATGACTAAATTGAACTCTCTGCCACCCCAGGTAACAAAAGCTAAAAATAAAAACAGATTAAAAAAACTGATAAAAGAACACCTCACGGTATGACGGGACTGTGAAGGGACACACAGAAATGTGTATGCATTTTGCATTGTATTATGTATTGTATTGTGGTTGTGATGTGTTCTTCGCCTGGCTATCTTAATTAAGATGAATGTACTAGCTGTGGGTTGCTGTGGGATGGAGCATCTGTTGAATAGCTCATTTGTAATATAAATGTAGTGCGATGTATATATATTTGTGTATATTATGTATTTTATTTGTTGTGTTGTTTCCTCTTTGGACCCCAGGAAGAGTAGCCGCTTCCTCTGCAGCAGCTAATTGGGGATCCTATATACCCACACACTCACACCATGATTATGGTGACTTGTTGTATATGCATGCAGCCTCCTCCATCTTACAGAGACTGGACTCTGTTTATCATGCATCCTTGCGCTTTATTACAAATGCCAAGTCACTCACCCACCATTATACATTGTACCAAATGGTAAGTTGGACCTCACTTTATATTTGCGCAGAAAGATATATTTGTATGTGTTCATCTACAAAGCCCTTTTGGGTTAAACTCCCTCTTTACCTCTGTAGTCTGGTCTCCTTCACCACCAGATGAAATTAAATCAAAGATGAAAAAAAAGCGGACGTATTTCTCAGTATTTTGGGTCCACCTGAGTATGGATTGCTGAAAGGTCTCATTGAACCAATAAAAGCAGTGGAGTTGACCTATGCAGAATTGACTGAAACTCTTTCAAGGCATTTCAAGCCTAAACCAATTCTCATTGCAGAAGGTTTCAGATTTTACCAACGTCACCAGAGTCAAGGGGAAAACGTGGCTATATAAAGCCTGGCAACAACAAGCGAGTTTCCATGATTTCTCGATGACGCTCTCCGAGACAAGGTTTGTATGTGGTCTCACAGCTGAAGCATTTCGCAGAAGGCTTCTGTCAGAGAAGGACCTGATCTCTAAGAAAGCCTGTGATATCACACTTGGACTCGAGCTTGCCCACAGGGATACTCTTGAGCTATCGGATAGGAATATCCACTACCAAACGCTGAAGGTCTGTTTGCCACACTAGCTGGTGGGAAGATTTTCAGTAAGCTGGATCTGTCATTCGCTTATCAGCAACTGAAGCTGGATCCTGAGTCAGAACAGTATCTGAACATCAATACACACAAGGGGCTATTCCAATTCAATCGCTTGGCCTATGGAATCTTGACAGCTCCAGCTATACTCCAACACACAATGGATCAGATCTTGTATGGTATAGGCAATGTTATGTGCTTCATGGACTACATCCTCATGTCAGCACCAAGCATTGGAGAGCACCTTAGTCCTGAACTATTACGGAAAGTTTGTGGAAAACTTGTCCAAATTGTTTGCATCCACTTCACCAACTGCTGCAGGCCGATACAAAGTGGAATTGGTCCCCACAATGCGAAGAAGCATTCAAGACTTGCAAACAGCGTCTGCTAAAGAGCAAGTGGCTTGCTCACTACGACACAGAGATGAAGCTGAGACTCACGAGTGATGCATCTCCATACGGAGTAGGAGCAGTCATCTCACATGTTCTACCATCAGGTGAAGAACACCCTATTGCATTTGTATCACGAACCCTGTCAACAAGTGAGAAAAATTATGCTCAAATTTAGAAGGAAGCCCTGAGCATAATATTCGGAGTGAAGAAGTTTCACAAATACCTCTACGGAAGAAAGTTCCAACTGCTGACAGATCACAAGCCTCTGTTGGCCATCCTTGGACCAAAATCAGCAATACCAACCCTTGCTGCACTTCGAATGCAACGTTGGGCTCTGATATTGCTAGCCTACGACTACGAGATTGAGTACATTTGCAGATGCACTATCAAGACTACCATGCAATAGTGACTCCGACAGTGAAGATGGTAGAGAGCAGTCTTCCAGATCTCTCTCATCGACGAACTGCCCATATCTGGTTCAGAAATAGCAGAGGAAATGAGGAAAGACACCGTGCTTTCCATGGTCTTGGACTTAACATTAGGCGGTTGGACAACCTTTGTAAATGACGATAACCTTCGTTCATTCATTGACAAGAAAGACCAAGTTGTCCACTGCTGTGGGGATCAAGGGTGGTGGTACCTCCCAAATTCCAAAGGAGACTGCTATCTGACCTGCATTAGGGGCATCCAGGGATCACTCGAATGAAAACACTCGCCTGCAGTTATCTGTGGTGGCCTGGACTGGATCAGGACATTCAACAGCATGTAGGTCACTGCTCACCTTGTGAAGCTGTTCACAACAAGCCTGCTGCTGCACCTCTTCATCCATGGTCCTGGGCTGCTACACCATGGGAACGCATCCATGTGGATTACGCCAAGATTGACAAGCAACATTTCCTTGTTGTCGTCCCCATTTCAAGTAGATGGAAATGTTCCCTATTCAACTGACCACAGCTGAGAAGACAATCAAACACCTGTTCGCATCCTTTGGACTAGTCAAGGAGCTCGTATTGGACAATCACCCTCCTTTCACATCAAACGATTTTGAAATGTTTCTCAAGAACAACGGAGTAAGGCACATCCTGTCACCACCTTACCATCCGGCATCAAACAGAGCAGCGGAGAGAGCCATGCAAACCTTTAAGAAGGCCTGGACAAGAATCGAGGTTCAGTCTGTGCCCACCCACCAAAGGCTTCCCCGTTTCCTGTTTACTTACCGTAACACACCACACACAGTAACGGAATGTACACCAGTTGAACTGTTTCTGAAACGCCAACCACGAACCCGCCTGACATTGTTGAAACCAGACTTGTCAAGCAGTGTGGCAAAGCACCAGCTACAGCAGAAGAAAGCTCATGACAGAGACTCAAAGACTGTCAGAAAATTCAAAGAGGGAGAGAGGGTGATGGTACGTGATTTCAGACACCCCAAGAGCCTGTGGAACTCAGGTGGGATCTTGCAACACAGAGGACTTACCAAGTCCAATATGGTCATTGCCATGTCAACGTTCATGTGGATCATCTGCTACGGTCCAACACACCAGCAGAGACATGCAGAGAGAACAAGAACAATAACGAACCCCAGGACTATTCTCATAACTGTGGACGTATGAGAGAAACAGAGCCTGACCTTCCACCCGAACCTGGCCCACCACCGGAAGCCCAGAAGGAGCGGAGATATCATATTCAACAACAAAGGGCACCTCAAAATCTTGACCTGTGAGTTGAGCAGTTTCAGGAGGTAACAGACAGTAAGACAAACAAATACATTAATATGTCCTAGATAAAAGGAGAGACAAAGGACATCACCTGGGTTAGTTATTAAAACACAAAATTCAATCTTCGGGGCAGAATAATCCCCTGGATTTGTGCTGGGCTCTGAAAAGTCGGCTTCAATCCAGTAGTTGAAACATGTTTAAGAATGCATTGTTCCGATATTGCATTAGTAGTTCCCTAATGTATTTACCTTGTTCTCTGGGAGTTAAACACTATGGGGGAGGAGTGTAGTATCTGTGATCTAAATCTGTTTACATTAGTTACTATGCTATTACTAAGCAGTAATGTATTACGGCAGTGTTATGTTACTACACCTAATAGGAAATGCACATGTACACAATTGGGCCAGGGGACTATAGAGCACGAGGGGTTTTTGACTAAACAAAACTAACTGTACTCCCGTCTCCTGCCTGGTCATTTCTCCACAACACAAATATTACAGAGACCAGGTGATAATGGGATACATTTATAACTCAAGCTTGGCTCCCAAGTTTCTAAACCATATCAAACCATCTTTGATATGGTGTTGCCATAATATTTGAATTGAGGAAGTGTGATCATAATCATAATCTTTGTGATCCGCAGTAGAATACGTCCTAAATGTCCCCCAGACTGCAGATGTGAGCTAAACAGCGCACATGCATTTGAGATGATTTTTTAGGCTTTGGATGAAAAGGTGAACTTTTACAAAGATTTAGCTCAGTTGTAATCCTGCTTTGTGATATTATCAGGATTTAATAGGCAAATATTTTTTTACTGATGCATTTGGCATGTTTAATTCATGCATTCATTGGCATAAATGAACGCATTCAATGTGAAAGTTAATACATACATGTAAGCCCTTCATATATAGTCTATGCACAGCACTTAATTTTAAGCATCAATTTATTGAATAAGTTGTTTTCTTGCTCCAACCATGAGCAAACACCTGTCAAACTCAGACATTTCTCTCAAAACACAGGGATGTCGATTCGCACAGCATTAGTATTATCAGAGGACCTTGGAGTTAGTCAAGCCCCCTTTTTTTGCCTGGAATTATTACTCCCCTGTCATGTCAGTCATTTTGACTAACTCCAAGGTCCTCTGATAATACTAGGTTCGGACTGGATTTAAATTACAGATGTGGTTATTTGTTCTTGTGAACATGATTGCATTACCCTATCTCCCCAATAAAACGAATGTGGTGCAAACAGAGCTTTAGGGTCTATACTACTGTTGGCAAAAAAAATCTGTAACACAATAACAGCAGTAACTTGGAACAGCATTTTGTAATCCTTTGTCTATGTAAAAACTGTAATGCCATTTTTTTTCACGTCAAATCCAAAAACGGTTGAAATGAAAGTTGATTGCTCCACCAAATAGATGTACAATCCTCATTTGTTTTTTACATAAAAAAGGCCAACAATGCATTTCTGGCACAGGCTTCTTGGAAACAAATTAGGGTAGCACTACTTGACATCTAGTGTCGCATTCGTGAGGAGAGACGGACCAAGGCGCAGCGGATTTTGAGTTCCACATTTTTATTTTAAAGTGAAACTTAGCAAGAACAAAACAGATAAATCAATAAACTAACAATGAAACGTGACTACGTGGTGTACATGTACAAAACACAAAATAATATCCCACAAACACAGGTGGGAAAAATGCTACCTAAATATGATCCCCAATTAAAGACAACGATTACCAGCTGCCTCTAATTGGGAATCATACAAATCACCAACATAGAAAAATTAACTAGAACCCCACATAGAAATAATGAACTAGAATACCCACCCAGTCACGCCCTGACCTACCACACCATAGAGAAACAAAGGCTCTCTATGGTCAGGGCGTGACACCTAGCATCATAATACGTTATGACACGGTCATAAACATGTCATAATATTTCATAATAGCTGACATAACTTGTCATAACCTGTCAAAATATGTCCATAACGGTATCATGACCCATATATTTAGTTCTGTTGTGGCATGTATTGCATTATTTTATGGCTGGTTATGAAAAAAAATCTATATTAAAAACGAAATAGTTTTTCCCCCATATTTTAAAGTACTTGTAGAAAATACCATTTATGACACTGTCATGAAGCATTATAACCATCTGCATCATATTAGCCAGATAGGCCTATCACATCGGTCATCAGTCAAAAAGAGGGCACCTTATCCTGCTCCTGAAATCTGCTCCTGCATTCATCCCAGTCATCAGCAACAGAGCATTGGGTTAGGTGCATGTCTGACATCAATGTGTATGCAATTAAAATTACAATTTAATATGGTCAATTTCAGAAAACATTATAACAAAAACACTGTGGAGAAGTAAGCTATGATGTAATTGCATGTTTTGCCTTGTGTGTTTTTGGTTTTGAAACTCTTATGTAGGTGTCATAGCCAGCCATAACGCAATGCAATATATGTCACAACAGGTCTAAATATATGTGTCATAACAGTGTTATGACCATGTTATGACAAGTTATGTCAGTTCATGACGTGTTATGATGCTAAGTGTCAAGTAAAGTGTTGCCATTTTGGATATACAAAAGAAAACAGGCACTGTCAGACCAGATTTGATGCTTTTAACTTCTTAAGAACTCTTTCATCCCCTTACTCATTGGCCCTCCCACTGTCCCGCTGGCAGTCAGGTGCATATTTCAGGCAGGTTGATGTTGCCTGTAGTATTTCTGCCTCTGTACCCTTTGATTCACCAAGACACTCACCTGCAGTAAAGGGGGAAAACAAATATTAGCTAGAGAAGGAATTCAAATGTCATGTAAAAATGTCATGATTTGGACTCCACCGTACCTATAATGATGCTGCAAAGGTTGGAGACCGAAAAGGCCCCCTTCCCTTTGTTTAATTTCATATTCATCGTTGACACAAGGCCTTTTGTCAGGGTTCTGTATTGAACACAAAATATGTACTGCACAAGGAACACACTATGACCTGATTTAAAAGTTAAACAAATATAGCAATGGTTTACCAGTACATCACTCTTCACCTGGTCCAGTATGTATTTCCCTCCCAGCTTTGAGATATCTGTCATTTTACAAATGGACACTAATGCATTACACATGTATAGGATCATCCAGTACAACATGGCGATATAATGTCATTCAAGCCATACCAATGAAGCATTTCATTTCTCACCATGTATTTTTGAAAATCACTCTCCGTTAGCTGCTCTTCCATCTTTAGTAAGTCATTCAGGTTGAAGAAAAATTTCTCAACTAGACTCCGGTGACTGTCCTTTAAAAGGGTCACGGATCTCACAAAGGAGATATAGGATATATTTTTTATTTATTCTGAAACAGTAGTTTTACATTTCTACACTTCTAAATACAGTATTAAAAGCCTAATTTCAATATCATAGAAAGTGGTTTAAAAATAAATGTCCCCGGCATAGGAAAAGGGTCTCAGCCTTTGCAACGCTTTGGTGACAGGGATCTCTCATCTGAAGAGGCAAAAGGAGAACTCTGTGTCCCACATGACATATCCTGGAGGATGAATGCTCAAGAATCTCTGCAGTATAATATTGGACAACATCATGGCAACTCTTGGTACAATTAGAATACCTTTCCCAAACACATCGATCAAGAATGAGAGTAACGTTCAGCAGTATCTACATTGTCCTGTTGAAAAACAAATTATAGTCCCACTAAGCGCAAACCAGATGGGACGGCATATCGCTGCAGAATGCTGTGGTAGCCATGCTGGTTAAGGGTGCCTTGAATTCTAAATAAATCACAGACAGTGTCACCAGAAAAGCACCCCCACACCATCACACCTCCTCCTCCATGCTTTACGGTGGGAACCACACATGCAGAGATTATCCTTTCACCTACTCTGTGTCTCACAAATTTGGACTCATCAGACCAAAGGACAGATTTCTACCGGTCTAATGTCCATTGCTCGTGTTTATTGGCCCAAGCAAGTCTCTTCTTATTATTGGTGTCCTTTTTTAGTGGTTTCTTTGCAGCAATTTGACAATGAAGGCCTGATTCATGCAGTCTTCTCTGAATAGTTAATGTTGAGATGTGTCTGTTACTTTAACTCTGTGAAGCAATTATTTAGGCTGCAATCTGAGGTGCATTTAACTCTAATCAATTTATCCTCTACAGCAGAGGTAACTCTGCGTCTTCCTTTCCTATGGTAGTCCTCATGAGTGCCAGTTTCATCTTAGCACTTGATGATTTTTGTGACCACTTGAAGAGATTTTCAAAGATCTTGAAACCTTCATGTCTTAAAGTAATGATCTACTGTTGTTTCTCTTTGCTTATTTGAGCTGTTCTTGCCATAATATGGACTTGTTTTTTTACCAAATTGCACCATCTCCTTGTCACAACACAACTGTTTGGCTCAACCGCATTAAGAAGGAAAGCAATTCCACAAATTAACAAGGCACACCTGTTAATGGAAATGCATTCCAGGTGACTACCTCATGAAGCTTGTTGAGAGAATGCCAAGTGCGTGCAAAGCTGAACCGTGCACAGCTGTCATCAAGGCAAAGGGTGGCTACTTTGAAGAATATCAAATATCAAATATATTTTGATTTGTTTAACACTTTTTTGATTACTACATGATTCCATGTGTGTAATTTCATAGTTTTGATGTCTTCACTATTATTCTACAATGTAGAAAATATTACAAATAAAGAATAACCCTGGGTACTGTCTGTAAGGAAACCAAAAACTATATCCTTTCTACCAAACGTTAAAGCAAAATTCTATGTGGAGAGTTTTGGATGAAGAAGATTTAAAAAGTCAACCTAAAGCCATTACCAAACTTTAAACCAAAATTCTGCAACATGCCAAAGTTAACCTCCCAAGCCCCTACCCCCTAGCCAATTTCAAAAAAATTTCACTGCACAAATAATTGTGATTTTTAATTGGTAAAAGGTCCTCCCAGTCTATCAAATGTCAAGGTGGCTGTTCAGTGGCTAGGGTTTGGGAACAAGGGGTTGATTAGTATTCAGCATTGCAGGCCACCATACTGACATAACCTGAAGGCAGTAGTGGCTGGAGGTAGGAGATACAGACTTAAAAACAGACTTAATATACAGACTTAAAAACTATGCCAAGTAAATTGAATGTGCACAAAATGTCAATGTGTGTATAAACCATGGGTTGGAATCAGTTCAGGGAAGAGAACAGAAAACTGTTAAATAATGAAATTATTTGAGGAACAGAACCCAAACTGAAAACGCAAGTGTTCTATACTGTTCCGGAACAGAAACATTATTTTAATAGCATGGGAACTAGTTAATAACTTTTTGACATTCTGGACATTTTTTCCAGTCTCACAAAAATCGTAACAAATCGCTTATGCAAAACCCTCACTCTGTCACTCAGAAACGTATTCCACTGCATGTCTGCCATCTGGAAATCTTTGCCAACGGGGGTGTGTGTGAGTCCAACGTTAAACTAACTTGGAAGTTAAAGACGTTAAAAATTCGTCCATAGAAGCCGCTACTCCAAGGTAAAATTCTGTGGGAGTAATTAAGATAATGTTGTAACGTAACAAAATGTGGAAAAAGCCAATTGGTCTGAATAAGGGGTCTGAATACTTTCAGAATGCACTGTATATAAATATAAAAAATGGAAGTATTCAAAACCTTTACTCAGTACTTTGTGGAAGCACCTTTGGTAGCAATTTCATCCTCGAGTTGTCTTGGGTATGACACTACAAGCTTGGCACATGTGTATTTGGGGAGTTTCTCACATTCTTCTCTACATATCTTCTCAAGCTCTGCCAGGTTTGACGGGGAGCATCATTGCACAGCTATTTTGAGGTCTCTCCAGAGATATTCGATCAGGTTCAAGTCCAGGCTCTGGCTGGGCCACTCAAGGACATTCAGAGACTTGTCTCAAAGCCATGCCTGCGGTGTCTTGGCTGTGTGCTTAGAGTCATCGTCCTGTAGGAAGGTGAACCTTCGCCCCAGTCTGAGGTCCTGAGCGCTCTGGAGCAGGTTTCATCAAGGATCTTTCTGTACTTTGCTCCGTTCATCTTTTGCTTGATCCTGTCTCCCAGTCCCTGCCGCTGAAAACCATCCCCACAGCATGATGCTGCCACCCCCATGCTTCACAGTAGGGATGGTGTCAGGTTTCCTCCAGACTTGACGCTTGGAATTCAGGCCAAAGAGTTCAATCTTGGTTTCATCAGACCAGAGAATCTTGTTTCTCATGGTCAGAGAATCTTTCTTTTGTCAAACACCAAGCGAGCTGTCATGTGCCTTTTACTGGGGAATGGCTTCCGTCTGGCCACTCCGTCTGGCCAAATCCGTCTGGCCACTCTACCATGACGGCCTGTCTGGCCACTCTACCATAAAGGCATGATTCTCCCATCTCAACAAAAGAACTCTGGAGCTCTGTCAGAGTAAACATCGGTTCTTGGTCACCTCCCTGACCAAGGCGCCTTCTCCCCCGATTGCTCAGTTTGGCCAAGCAGCCAGCTCTAAGAAGAGTTTTGGTGGTTCCAAACATCTTCCATTTAAGAATGATGGAGGCCACTGTGTTCTTGGGGACCTTCAATGCTGCAGACATTTTTGGTACCTTTTCCCCAGATCTGTGGCTCCTGTGCCTCAACGGACAATTCCGTTGAGGCACAGTCAATTACGAACAAATTATGGCTTGGTTTTTGCTCTGACATGCACTATCAACTGTGGGACCTTATATAGACAGGTGTGTGCCTTTCCAAATCATGTCCAATCAATTGAATTTACCACATGTGGGCTCCAATCAAGTTGTAGAAACATCTCAAGCATCATCAATAGAAAAAGGATACACCTGAGCTCAATTTCGAGTTTTACAGCAAAGGGTCTGAATACTTACAGAAATAAGGTATTTCTGTTTGTTATTTTCAATACATTTTCAAAAATGTCTAATATCCTGTTTGCGCTTTGTCATTATGGGGCATTGTGTGTAGATTGATTCGGGAAAACATGTATTTAATCTATTTTGGAATAAGGCTGTAATGTAACAAATGTGGAAAAAGTCAAGACGTATGAATACTTCCGAATGCACTTCATACCACTTCCAAGTCGAGAGCCACCGTGTTGGAAATGGGCTCATTGGTCCCACTTTAGATTTTAGATGCCATTGTTAATTATATTCTCATCACCCTTTATACAAGTTTACACCCACCAAAGCAGAGATACGGAAGTCCGTAGCGGTGAATCTGAAGTAGTAGATTCCTTTCACTGGTGCTTTGAAGATAACTATAGTTGGGTTGTAGGCCGTGCCAATGTTTGTGATGACGGTTTTGTAGACCAACGTGGTTTTAGTGTTGTAGACCAGCGTGGTTTTGGTCTGAGGCAATCGTTAGACTTTGAGCATTTTAAGTGCAATGCTAGTAACGCTGGTATGGGAAACAGCTCTGAGATTTAACGATGCTCCTACGAAAGTTCTGACGATAAACTTAGCCTTAAGATGCTTTCGGGAAACCTGGCCCTAATCTTACTTGACAAAACTGTAATAGAGGGATCACTACATATTGCCTTGGATAGGGCAGACACAGCCTTGCTGATGAGGTCCTCGGGAAAATAAGGTATTTCTTGCATTTGCGGACATTTTAGATACTTGCGATGTTGAAGTCTTTGGAGGCACATGGAAGAATGAAGAAGTTGTCAGTTTGAAAATGGTGAATGACGTCACAGACAAGGTTTCCATCGTCTCTTATTTCTTTGACAAATGTCCTGGAGGAGAAAGTAACCATCTCGCATGTTAGCAATTAAGGTAGTTTGAGTGAGAAGTTGTGAAATGCAACCTCATCTGCCAAGTGAGTGAAACCATGTAAATTGTACATTGTAAATTTATCACCATAGACACACAAGCTCACCACAACAAAGTGCATCAGCGGCTGTTTGGCATAATCAAGGAAAATCTACTGTCATCGGAATCTCACAAAATTGACATGGCTACAGGGATAGAACGTGGTGGCAATAGACCTTTTTGGAAACAACAGCGTTCAATACTATGGGACCCGTGTAGAGCAAAAACCACCTGTACTCAGTGGCTTTCCATTGGTCAAGTCCTGCCAGTGACTGAGGTTGTCGGGCAAATTATGTTGGCAATATGGCTCGAAAGGAAATCAGCCTCTGACAACTTGGTTTTCTGAGATGTTCTAGGGCAGGGGTGTCAAAGTCAAATGGACGGAGGGCCAAATAAAAAAATCAGCTACAAGACGAGGGCCGGACTGTTCGAATGTTCATTGAAAAATTTTTAAATGACGCATATAGTCTAGTGAACCTAATTGAACCTACTGAAAACCTAACAAATATATTACAATATGATCAGATAAATAAAGCAATATTTTCTTATGGCTCTGTCAGTAATCTTTAATTTTCAACAGACACAAAAGACAAATTTCCTTTATATAAATATCCACATGAACATTAAATGAAAGAAACCGGTATTCAAGGCACCATCAGTAGACTATATTTTCTATTTTAGCAAAAGTGGGCTAAATTTACTTCAAAGAAAAAACAATAATAGCAATTTTCTATCATCCACTCAACTGAAATATTTTTAAAATATAATTGGATTGAAATACAAAAAAATAAAGTGCAAAAATCTATTAATCAAAAACAACACTTTGTTTAAGGAGAAGTAACATGCAGTGAAAACAAATATAAAATTTTAACTTTTAAACTTGAACTGAGTAAAAACTCTAAATATGTGATTGCACAGTAATGTTCACTTGTTTGAGGTTGAGGGTGATACTTGGTGGTGTCCCATCTTTTCCACAAGTTCATCAATGTTCGGGGTAAGGCTCTGAGCTGAAGAAATCCTCAGAATTGAGTGGAGGTGTTCAGCAGTAAGTCGACTTCTGTGTGATGTTTTGTTCAGGTTCATCAAAGAAAACAGTTGTTCACACAGGTATGTGCTGCCAAACATAGACAACGTTTGAGCAGCCTGGATGCGCAGCTGGGGCATTGTGCCGGGGAGGAAACGGGCAAACTCCGCAGCACCCACTGCCGCATATTTTTCCCTCAGTGCATCATTGCATTGGAGGTCAATCAACTCCATTTGGAGGTTTGGTGGTGAGCTTTCCACGTCAACAGCAAATGGGTTACCGAGCAGTTCCAACCTGCTTTTTTGTGCTTCAAAGTCAGCAAATCGGCGTCGAAAGTCAGTGGTAAGCATACCTATTTTATCAGCCAACTGTGTGCTCGGGAACGCACTGGTAGAGAGCTTCTCTTTCATGGTCTGGCAGCTGGGAAAGTGGCTCAAATTTTCTTTCCGCATCTGCGTCTCCCACAGAGTCAGTTTGGTTTTAAATGCCTTCACTGTACTGTACATATCAGAGATGACACGATCCCGACCCTGCAGCTGCAAGTTTATTGCATTCAGATGACTCGTAATGTCACACAGAAAAGCCATTTCACACAGAAACATTTCGTCTCGGAGTTGTGTTGTGTCTTTCCCTTTGCTGTCCAAGAATAGACAAATCTCCTCACGAAGCTCGAAACATCTTTGAAGCACCTTTCCCTGGCTTAGCCATCGCACCTCTGTGTGATAAGGCAAATCACCATGCTCCGTTTCTAACTCCGTCAGAAATGCCTTGAACTGGCGGTGATTCAAACCTTTGGCTCTGATAAAGTTAACTGTGCGCGTGATGATGCTCATTACATGCTCCATTTTCAAGGCTTTACCGCACAACGCTTCCTGGTGTATGATACAATGATAAGCTGTCAGCTCACCTGTCGCGTTTTCCTCTTGCATCTTTTCCCGTATCTTCGCCACCAGTCCGCTCCTGTGTCCACACATCGCAGGTGCTCCGTCGGTTGTCAAACCCACTAGTTTTTCCCAAGGCAGCTCCATCTCATTTACACATCTTGACACCTCTTCATACAAATCATGCCCCGTAGTTGTGCCATGCATAGGACGTAAAGCCAAAAACTCCTCTGTCACGCTTAGGCTGGAGTCCACTCCGCGGATGAAAATTGACAACTGGGCAATGTCAGAAATGTCGGTGCTCTCATCCACAGCCAAGGAATATGCAATAAAATCTTTTCCCTTTTTCACAAGCTGCTCTTTTAGATTGATGGACAACTGGTCTACTCTCTCGGCAATGGTGTTTCTGCTCAGACTCACATTTAAAAAGAGTTGCCTTTTTTCTGGGCAAACTTCGTCACAAACTTTAATCATGCAGTTTTTGATGAAATCCCCCTCCGTAAATGGCCGGGCTGATTTAGCGATCTCTTCTGCCAAAATAAAACTGGCCTTGACAGCAGCCTGGCCTTGTGATTTGGCTTTTTTGAACAGAGCCTGTCGAGATTTGAGGCCTCGTTTTAATTCCTCTGCCTTTTGTAGCCTTTGTTCCATGTCCATATTCTTGTTTTTGTCCGCGTGTTTCGTTTCATAATGTCGTCTCAGATTATACTCTTTCAGTACCGCCACACTTTCTCCACACAGAAGACACACAGGTTTTCCAGCTACCTTCGTGAACATATACTCCGACTCCCACCTTGTTTGAAACCCCCGGTTCTCAGTATCCACCTTCCGTTTTGCCATTTTTGATGGGTATCTGAAAGTTAATTTTACTGTGATGCTGACGACTGCTGTGCCAATAAATATTGAAATGAAGCAGCCTACTGCTCGGTGCGTCACCTTTGCATTGTGGGAAATGTAGTATTGGTGCGTGTAAAAGATCTGCGGGCTGCCGGCTTGCTGCGGGCCGGTTCTAATAATAAATCAAGATCATCCCAGGGGCCGTAAAAAACCTTCTTGCGGGCCGGATGTGGCCCGCGGGCCTTGACTCTGACATATGTGTTCTAGGGCCTTGTTTAAGAAAAATCATTATCCTCCTCATGACACCCAAGCACACCATATGCATATAATGGAAACCTGAGATGCAAGAAACTCCACCGTCTATCAATGGAGATGTAGTTAGCTGATGGCTAGCCATGTAGGCCAAGTTATTGAATTCACCATAATTTAACTCCCCTTCCCTCCCCCCCTGTGTCCCCTCAGAGTGCAACACTAGCCTTCCATTCCAAGAGCCTTTAATCTGACATATTTTGCATTTTGTATCCACTATGGGATTTGATGCATTTTAGCATGGTTGGTGCATCACACAGAAAATCTTTGATTGTGACTTGGTAATGACCATTTGTCAGCTCCATACCCAAAACCAGGATCACCTTCAACTCAGATAGGACATCACTCAGGTAATCATCCACTGGATTAGCCTCTCTAGTGAATAAGGCAACAACAAATGAATGGAAATCATTAAAAATGTATAAAATAGGCCCAAGTTGGCAGCTAAATGATTTGAAAAAAGGAACACCATCACATTTGATTTTCAAATCTAACGAATCCTCAATGAAATCTGGATGTTCAACTAGAGTCTTCACTATACCCTGCTCAACACCAAAATATGCGTAGTTACCCTCACATTTCTCCACAGTGTTGCTCTCTGGGTGTATCCTTTCCCAAGATGTACTCTTAAGGAGACTAACATGGAAAACTCTGTAGTTTTAACCAGCTTTATCACAGTTGCAGCTGACAGCATTTTTCTGTGGCAACACGATACTGGCGACCTCCTTCCGTTATACACAGGTGTTCGGAGCATGCTAGATAGCCAATTAGCACAGGTGGTCCCTCTGCCTTCCATCTGTCTTCCATAAACACACGCTGCAACATGGAGATATGGCTGTGTGGGAACAAGAACAATATAAAGATGTGTATCAATTTAACGTTGTTTTCTCGCTGATATGAAAAATAAGGTCCTTATGCTTCCAAAACTGTACGGGTTAATGTTCAGACCAAGCGCTGGGGCTCCTAACGAAACTCCCCCGTGCAGAAGAGGCCTTCGTCCAATGACACGTGTAATGCAAAGGAACTGAGAATCATGATCAAGGGCTGGGTGTATGCATAAGTGTGTGTCAATCTTTTGGATCTTTAAGCCCTTCTCCTCTGACAATTACCAATAAACGATTTACTGCACCCCTGGTGAGGTTGTTTTCATTAACCCAAGATGCCAGTTTCACACATAACCCACCCTTCGTTGCATTTTGAGAAGATCCTGCTTCAGACATTGACAACCTCTTAATCTCATCACTTGATTAACTTGAAATTGATTGAGTTGTGTGTTAATTATCGTGGGCTACCGATTCTATTAAGGAAATCAGGTAAATCAGGTGCAGCGGTCAGATGACATCACAAACAAGGGTGTATTCATTATGGACACCGTTTACCATTTAAGAACCGAACAAACCAAACGGGGAGTGACCTACCTGAATTAGCATTCTCCATTTGGAGTAAACGGTTTCTGTTGCAGAATGTTTTGCAACAGACAAAACGTTTTGCAACAGAATTGGTCTAATGATTACACATCAGGTTCACAAAACACATTTTTCACTAGTGTGGCAACACTTCATGCAATGTAAATCACAAAACATCATATGGCAACTTAGCCCTATAAATAGAACTCCAAATTCAAGATATCAATATAATAAACATTTACATTTGGATATTGTCTTATCCATATATATTGTGAATAACATATTTATAAAATACAATATACAGTACAAAGGCTAAAGTTGATTTGGCATCCTATTTATAAGGCTAATGGCAATACTTCTAAACTTCTAAAGATGAATCATGAATGAAAGATAGAATACCTAGCTACACTTTGAAATTATGGTGTCCTTTGACACCATAATTTGTCAATGTACTACACAGAATGTCAATGTACCACAGTGAATGTGGCCTACATAGACCCAACCTCAGTAAGAAATTACTTTAACATACAGTAGCTTGTGTAAAACAAATTAGAGGAGAAACGTTCAACTATTCAATGTCATTAAGGTGGAGCACAGCTACGCAAATGAGTATGGAAGATGATCAGTATCCATATGTGGTGACATGATAGCTCAGCAGAAACTAACACAGCTGGATTCCAAAGACATCTTGGCCCGGTTGGAACTCAGGGCAGCGATGGAACGTTGACTTATTCATGTTCTACCGATGCAACTTTTTATACAACAGTTCGAATTGTAACATGCTTTTCCCATAACACCACGCAGAGAGAACATTCACTGAGTGCATCATTGAGGCATTTGTCAATACTGACAGGATTAAAAAAAAGGCAACACTGCTCTCTGTATCGGATCAGCGTTCTCCCAAACATTAGAATTATTCTACATTACTGATGACGGATAAGCTCCTAGAGAGATAATACCACCAACTGCTTGAAATATTGATGAGACTCTCACAACCACATATATATGGTTGAAGTCGGAAGTTTAAATACACTTAGGTTGGAGTCATTAAAACTCATTTTTCAACCACTCCACTAATTTCTTGTTAACAAACTATAGTTTTGTATATGACACAAGTACATTTTCCAACAATTGTTTACGGACAGATTATTTCACTTATAATTCACAGTATCACAATTCCAGTGTGTCAGAAATTTACATACACTAAGTTGACTGTGCCTTCTGACGCTTCTGACAGGCTAATTTACATAATTTGAGTCAATTGGAGGTGTACCTGTGGATCTATTTCAAGGCCTACTTCAAACTCAGTGCCTCTTCGCTTGACATCATGGGGAAATCAAAAGAAATCAGAGAGAAATTTCCAAACACCTGAAGGTACCATGTTCATCTGTACAAACAATAGTACGCAAGTATAAACACCATTGGACCACGCAGCCGTCATACCGCTTAAGGAAGGAGACGAAGGAAGGAAGGAGCTGCCTAGAGTACTTTGGTGCGAAAAGTGCAAATGAATCCCAGAACAACAGCAAAGTGAAACATCTTGTGAAGATGCTGGATGAAACAGGTACAAAAGTATCTTTTTCCACAGTAAAACGAGTCCTATTTCGACATAACCTGCTCCAAAACCACCATAAAATAGCCAGACTACAGTTTGGACTACCACTGCACATGAGGACAAAGATCGTACTTTTTGGAGAAATGTCCTCTGGTCTGATGAAACAAAAATAAAACTGTTTGGCCATAATGACCATCATTTTGTTTGGAGGAAAAAGGGTGAGGCTTGCAAGCCAAAGAATACCATCCCAATCGTGAAGCACGGGGGTGGCAGCATCATGTTGTGGGCGTGGTTTGCTGCAGAAGGGACTGGTGCACTTCACAAAATAGATGGCATCATGAGGACGAGAAATTATTTGGAGAAATTGAAGCAATATCAATATCAGTTAAAGCTTGATCACAAATGGGTCTTCCAAATGGACAATGACCCCAAGCATGCATCCAAAGTTGTGGCAAAAGGGCTTAACCTGTCTGGTACCAGTGGGACGGTAGCGTCCCACCTCGACAACAGCAAGTGAAACTGCAGGGCACCAAATTCAAAACAACAGAAATCCCATAATTAAAATTCCTTAAACATACAAGTATTATACACCATTTTAAAAATAAACTTCTTGTACATCCAACCACCGTGTCCGATTTCAAAAAGGCTTTACGGCGAAAGCACACCACGCGATTATGTTAGGTCAGCGCCTAGTCACAGAAAACCATACATCCATTTTCCAGCCAAGGAGAGGAAAATAGCGATTAAATAGCGATTAAATTAATCACATCTTCATCAGATGGCACTCACAGGACTTCATGTTACACAATACATGTGTGTTTTGTTCAATAAAGTTAATCTTTATGTCCAAAAACCTCAGTTGAAATTGGCGTGTTATGTATAGTAATCATTGTCTCAAACAAACATCCGGTGAAATTTCAGAGAGCCACATCAAATTACAGAAATACTCATCATAAACATTGATGGAAAATACTAGTTTTATACATAGGATTAAAGATAAACTTCTTGTTAATCCAGCCGCTGTGTCAGATTTCATAAAGGCTTTACGGCGAAAGCACACCACTCATTTATGTTAGGTCAGCGCCTAGCCACAGAAAACCATACAGCTATTTTCCAATCAAAGAGAGGTGTCACAAAAGTCAGAAATAGCGCTAAAATGAATCACTTACCTTTGATGATCTTCATCTGGTGGCACTCCCTGGTCTCCATGTTAGACAATAAATGTTTGTTTTGTTTGATAATGTCCCTCTTTATGTCCAAAAACGTTTTGCTGGTGCGTTTAGTTCAATAATCCAAAGGCACAATGCGCGCTCTCAACATCCAGACGAAAAGTCAAAAAAGAACAATAAAAGTTCATAGAAACATGTCAAACGATGTTTAAAATGAATCCTCAGGTTGTTTTTGGCATAAAAAATCTATAATATTTCAACCGGACAAAAGCTTTGTCAATAGAAAAGAAGTAACAAGAAAGGCGCGCTCCCGATCACGCGCTGGGCTCATGGCTGGAAATGTCCACTGTCCACTCATTGAAAGTGCTGTATCTCCCTCATTTTTCAGAGTAAAAGCCTGAAACAATGCCTAAAGACTGGCCACATGTAGAAGAAGCCATAGAGATTGTGAACTGGGTCCTAAGTCTTTGTATGGTGGATAGGCTTTCAATGGAAAAACAGCCTTTCACAATAATAGTACTTTCTGGAAGGATTTTCCTCAGGTTTTCGCCTGCCATAACAGTTCTGTTATACACACCGACAATATTGTAACAGTTTTGGAAACTTTAGAGTGTTTTCTATCCAAATCTACTAATTATTTGCATATCCTAGCAGGCAGTTTAATTTGGGCACGCTTTTTCATCCAAAATTCTGAATTGCTGCCCCTACCCTAGTGGAGTTCAGGACAACAAAGTAAAGGTATTGAAGAGGCCATCACAAAGCCCTGACCTCAATCCTATAGAAAATATGTGGGCAGAAATGAAATAGTGTGTGCAAGCAAGGAGGCCTACAAACCTGACTCAGTTACACCAGCTGTGTCAGGAGGAATGGTACAAAATTCAGCCAATATATTCTGGTAAGCCTATGAAAGGCTACCCCAAATGTTTGACCCAAGATAAACAATTTAAAGGCATTGCTAGCAAATACTAATTGGGTGTACATAAACTTCTGACCGACTGGGAATGTGATGAAATAAATAAAAGCTGAAATAAAAAATTCTCTCTACTATTATTCTGAAATTTTACATTCTTAAAATAAACTAACTGACCTAAGACAGGGAAGTTTTACTGGAATTAAAGGTCAGGAATTGTGAAAAACTGAGTTTAAATGTATTTGGCTAAGATGTATGTAAACTTCTGACTTCTGCTCTAGGAAGCCCACGGGCCTCACAAGACTCTCTGAAGGTTGCTCGGTACCAGTTGAGAAAAATGAATAAAACTACAGTGTAATCATAATGTATTCAGACCCCTTGACTTTTTACCATTTTGTTACTTTACAGCCTTATTCTAAAATTGACTAAATCATTTTTTTCCTCCACATTAATCTACACACAAAACCCCATAAGGACAAAGCAAAAACAGGTTTAGACATTTTTGGAAGTGGTTTTCCAAAATAGACACAAACCCATCCGTTTAACATGAATTTAGTATTAGTCAATCTAGCAAACGACACAACAAAAAGCAATTTTCCAAAGAAAATGTGGGGTTTGTTTCTAGCTTGTTAGCTAGCTAGCTAATGTGAAATTAACTGGCTAGCCAGCTCAAATAATGACCATATCATATAGCTGACAACATCTTAATTTTAGCTCATTTGTATACATTTTTGCAGGAAAATAAATTTACAACAGGATCATTATTTACAAGTTAATGGTGAGTTAATAACAGAAAATAGCTCACGGCTGTGAGTGTGACGAAATAGAAGCAGGGCATTCTACCAAAACTTTTTTGATATTGGACATTGTCTTTTTGGCCTAACGTTATATCCTCATTTGAATTTGGTGCAGGTCATGTTGTTCTTCACAATACCGTCTCTGGTAAACACACTATATAAAAATAAAAAAAGTTTATTTGTCCAATGCACAGGATACAGAAGGTGTAAATGGTACAGTGAAATGGTTAGTTGCATAGTGGAGTCCTTTGTTTAGACATGTAGCTCGCTAAAGAATGAACCAAATCAAATCAAATTGTATTTGTCACGTAGACATGATTAGCAGATGTTAATGCGAGAGTAGCGAAATGCTTGTGCTTCTAGTTCCGACAATGCAGTAATATCCAACGAGTAATCTAACTTAACAATTTCACAACAACTACCTTATACACACACAAGTGTAAAGGAATGAATAAGAATATGTACATAAAAAATATATATGAATGAGTGATGGCTGAACAGCATAGGCAAGATGCAGTAGATGGTATAGAGTACAATGAGATGAGTAATGTAGGGTATGTAAACATATAAAAGTGGCATTGTTTAAAGTGGCCCGTGATACATTTCATCAAGATGGCAAGACACAGTAGATGGTATAGAGTACAGTATATACATATGAGATGAGTAATGTAGGGTATGTAAACATTATACAAAGGGGCACTATTCAAAGTGGCTAGTGATACATTTATTACATCAATTTTTTCATTATTAAAGTGGCTGGAGGTGAGTCAGTATGTTGGCAGCAGCCACTCAATGTTAGCGATGGTCAGTCTGATGGCCTTGAGATAGAAGCTGTTTTTCAGTCTCTCGGTCCCTGCTTTGATGCACCTGTACTGACCTCGCATTCTGGATGATAGCGGGGTGAACAGGCAGTGGCTCGGGTGGTTGTTGTCCTTGATTATCTTTTTGGCCTTCCTGTGACATCGGGTGGTGTAGGTGTACTGGAGGGCAGGTAGTTTGCCACCGGTGATGCGTTGTGCAGACCTCATTACCCTATGGAGAGCCTTGCAGTTGTGGGCGGAGCAGTTGACGTACCAGGCAGGTGATACAGCCCGACAGGATGCTCTCGATTGTGCATCTGTAAAAGTTTGTGAGTGTTTTTGGTGACAAGCCGAATTTCTTCAGCCTCCTGAGGATGAAGAGGCGCTTCTGTGCCTTCTTCACCACTCTGTCTGTGTGGGTGGACCACTTCAGTTTGTCTGTGATGTGTACGCTGAGGAACTTAACATTTTCTACCCTCTCCACTACTGTCCCATCGATGTGGATAGAGGGGTGCTCCCTCTGCTGTTTCCTGATGTCCACGATCATCTACTTTGTTTTGTTGATTTTTGTTGGTTATTTTCCTGACACTACATTCCGAGGGCCCTCACCTCCTCCCTGTAGGCCGTCTCGTCGTTGTTGGTAATCAAGCCGACCACTGTAGTGTCGTCTGCAAACTTGATGATTGAGTTGGAGTCGTGCATGGCCACTCAGTCGTGGATGAACAGGGAGTACAGGAGAGGGCTGAGAACACACCCTTGTGGGGCTCCAGTGTTGAGGATCAGCACCAATCCCATCTCATAACGTTACTACCCTGCATGAATCTGCTGGTAGTTAAAACTAACCAACTAAAGTCAATGTTACCTAGCTAGCTAACATTAGGTTATAACTAGCAATGCAAATGACTCTGAGATACAAATAATATTACTACACAGATCATACACATGATGTTAGATAGTGAGCCAGCCAGCTAAAACAAAGCAACTTTCTGACAAAATTAGAAACGTATGATATCTGAAAATGTAGCTAGCTAGACTCTCTTATCCGAATATATGGATGAACACTTTTCCCTCTCTTTCACGGATGCCATGGTTTCCCTTAGTTTCAAGATGTAATCCAGAGACAGGTGTTTTATACAACAGCCTTCTGTGTGTTCTCTTTTTGAATCACTCCACATATTTGCAATCAAAAGACAGAATTTTCTCCATCTCCTTAGCTATCACACTCTGTTTCCACCGGACATTCCACTGATTTCAAACTTGGTCCTCCAGAAAGTGGAGAGCATCTTTCAAAAAATCTGTGTTAGAGAGGATTAGAAAACACTTACTGAGCAGTACATGTGCTACATGAACTCAACTCTCGGCATGTCCAGCCCACCATTAACTCAGCCAATCTTGCTGTCTTTTTCCGTGGCTAAACCAATAAAACTTGTGATTTAACAATTTGATGTGTATTTACAGATGGCATACAAGTTTGTTATTAAGGCACATGAAAGTTCACATGTTGAATAAGGCATTTCAGCCAAAAAGCCCATTTTGAAACAAAATAAACTGTGAACTCTCCTGTGAAGTAGTGACGTGCAACATGTGCCTAGTTTCCTATAATGAGTCACAATTGTTTGCAACAGTGAACTGGGCTACTTCTAAGTGAATTAATGATTAGGCGGAACACAACTCACCTCAATTCAAACTGTTGCTAAAAAATAAAATTTGTTAGAAAATAATTTGAAATTGACAAATCTAAACATATCCTTTAGATAATTACCAGGCTGTGCGCCATGGTTTGAGGGCAGAGTGGGTTAACTGAATTGTTGCGTAACAATCACATTTTGTAACAGTGAGTGCATTCTGCCATCACACGCATCAAAAAACTCATGTTGGGGCGACAGTTAGAGAGATTTGGAACTCACACATGAAAAGGCTAGTTCCATTTATCAATCAGTTATTTCAGTTATATGAAAACCAGGAAAATCTAGAGAGTCCCCTGCTGATTCGACTCATACGTTTAATAAATTGTGACAATAAAATAATAACAAAGCTCATAAGCAGTTAGAGAGATTTGGAACTCACACATGAAAAGGCTAGTTCCATTTATCAATCAGTTATTTCAGTTATATGAAAACCAGGAAAATCTAGAGAGTCCCCTGCTGATTAGACTCATACATTTAATAAATTGTGACAATAAAATAATAACAAAGCTCATAAGCAATTAAATGGCAAAAGTCTTACCACGCTCAATAAATATTAATCAAACAGTGTTTATTAAAAATAGACACTTACAAACATATACAAGAACATGTTTCAGTTTAATAGGCTAAAAAACAAGATATAGATTCATCAAAAATGGCTGTTCATGCCGGAAAGTATTTTGACCGTCTTGAATAGCCTTTTCTACTCAAAACTTTGGAAGCTTTCAACTTTCCAGCTGAAATAATAAATGTAATTGAAATATTATATACAGTGCCTTCAGAAAAGGTTCTCACCCCTTGAGTTTTTCCACATTTTGTTGACTTACAGCCTGAATATAAAATGTATTATATTGATATGGCCTATACACAATGCCCCATAATGTCAAAGGGGAATACTAATAATAGTGTTTAACATGATGCACCTGAGCTCAATTTCGAGTCTCATGGGAAAGGGTCTGAAAACGTATGTAAATAAGGAATTTCTGTTTTTAATATATATATATATATATATATATATATATATATATATATATATATATATATATATTAATTTGAAAATGTATATATATATATATATATATACAGTGGGGCAAAAAAGTATTTAGTCAGCCACCAATTGTGCAAGTTCTCCAACTTAAAAAGATGAGAGAGGCCTGTAATTTTCATCATAGGTACACTTCAACTATGACAGACAAAATGAGAAAAAAAATCCAGAAAATCACATTGTAGGATTTTGAATGAATTTATTTGCAAATTATGGTGGAAAATAAGAATTTGGTCACCTACAAACAAGCAAGATTTCTGGCTCTTCTTTAAGAGGCACCTCTGTCCTCCACTCTTGTTATCCGTATAAAAGACACCTGTCCACAACCTCAAACAGTCACACTCCAAACTCCACTATGGCCAAGACCAAAGAGCTGTCAAAGGACACCAGAAACAAAATTGTAGACCTGCACCAGGCTGGGAAGACTGAATCTGCAATAGGTAAGCAGCTTGGTTTGAAGAAATCAATTGTAGGAGCAATTATTAGGAAATGGAAGACATACAAGACCACTGATAATCTCCCTCGATCTGGGGCTCCACGCAAGATCTCACCCCGTGGGGTCAAAATGATCACAAGAACGGTGAGCAAAAATCCCAGAACCACACAGGGGGTCCTAATGAATGACCTGCAGAGAGCTGGGACCAAAGTAACAAAGCCTACCATCAGTAACACACTACGCCGCCAGGGACTCAAATCCTGCAGTGCCAGACGTGTCCCCCTGCTTAAGCCAGTACATGTCCAGGCCCGTCTGAAGTTTGCTAGAGAGCATTTGGATGATGCAGAAGAAGATTGGGAGAATGTCATATGGTCAGATGAAACCAAAATATAACCTTTTGGTAAAAACTCAACTCGTTGTGTTTGGAGGACAAATAATACTGAGTTGCATCCAAAGAACACCATACCTACTGTGAAGCATGGGGGTGGAAACATGATGCTTTGGGGCTGTTTTTCTGCAAAGGGACCAGGACGACTGATTCGTGTAAAGGAAAGAATGAATGGGGCCATGTATCGTGAGATGTTGAGTGAAAACCTCCTTCCACCAGCAAGGGCATTGAAGATGAAACGTGGCTGGGTCTTTCAGCATGACAATGATCCCAAACACACCGCCCGGGCCACGAAGGAGTGGCTTCGTAAGAAGCATTTCAAGGTCCTGGAGTGGCCTAGCCAGTATCCAGATCTCAACCCCATAGAAAATCTTTGGAGGGAGTTGAAAGTCCATGTTGCCCAGCAACAGCCCCAAAACATCACTGCTCTAGAGGAGATCTGCATGGAGGAATGGGCCAAAATACCAGCAACAGTGTGTGAAAACCTTGTGAAGACTTACAGAAAATGTTTGACCTCTGTCCTTGCCAACAAAGGGTATATAACAAAGTATTGAGATAAACTTTTATTATTGACCAAATACTTATTTTCCACCATAATTTGCAAATAAATTCATTAAAAATCCTACAAAGTGGGAGAACTTGCACAATTGGTGGCTGACTAAATTATTTTTTGCCCCACTGTATATACATTTTCAAATTAATTTAAAACCAAAAGCTGAAACCTCTTGAGGTTTATAAATATTCAAACCCTTTTTTATGGCAAGTGTAAGTAAGTTCATGAGTAAAAATGTGCTTAGCAAGTCACATAATAAGTTACATGGACTCATGGACTACATGTGCAATAATAGTGTTTAACATTATTTTTTAAAGGACTACCTCATCTCTGCACCCCACACATACAATTCTCTGTGAGGTCCCTCTGTTGAGCAGTGAATTTCAAACACAGATTCAACCAGAAAGACCACATACGTTTTCCGATGCATCGTAAAGAAACGGGTCCTGAACATCTCTATAACTAAAGAGCATTGTATTTGCTACAAATCATTCCCTAAATTCTAGACCTCAGCTGAATCTGGTAATGAATGGTGTGCCTGTTGAACAAGTTGAGGAGTCTAAATTACTTGGCGTTACCTTAGATCGTAAACTGTCAAAACATATAGATTAAACGGTTGTAAAGATGGGGAGACTTCTGCTTTTTTGACACCACACTCCAAAAAGCGAATCCTGCAGGCTCTAGTTTTGTCTTATCTTAATTATTGTCCAGTCGTGTGGTTGAGTGTTGCAAGCAAAGACCTAGTTAAGCTGCAGCTGGCCCAGTCCAGAGCGGCATGTCTTGCTCTTCATTGTAATCAGAGGGGCTGATACTGTATATGTAAATACTATACATGCTGTACCTGTCTCTATTGGCTAAGAGTTGAGGAGAGACTAACTACATCACTTCTTATTTTTCTCAGAAATATTAATATGCTGTAAATCCCAAATGGTTTGCATTGTCAACATACACACATCTCTGACACACACACTTACCCCGCCAGACATGCCACCAGGGGTCTTTTCACAGTACCCCAATCCACAGCAAATTCACGAAAGCGTATAGTATTATATAGAGCCATTATTGCATGGAACTCAATTCCATCTCATATTGTTCAAATGAACACAAACCAGTTTTTTTTAAACAAATAAAAGCAACACCTCGTGGCACAACGCCTCTCCCCTTTTGCCCTAGATAGTTTGTGTGTATGTATTGATATGTAGGCTACGTGTGCCTTTTTTTAAATTCATTTTTAATTTATGTAGTTATGTTCTTGAGCTACTCTTGTTTATTCATGTTCTGTATTATGTCATGTTTCATGTTTTGTGTGGAACCCAGGAAGAGTAGGTGCTGCTTTTGCAACAGCTAATTGGGATCCTAATAAAATACCAACTACCTATTGGTGGATTGCTATTTTTATTTTTTACCAAACATTGAATATCCCTTTGAGGAGAGACTGATGGTGCCTCAATACACCTAGTCACTAAAAATATACAGGTGTCCTTCCTAACTCAATTGCCGGAGAGGAAGGAAACTGCTCCGGTATTTCACCATGAGGCCAATGGTGACTTTAAAACATTTTCAGAGTTTAATGGCTGTTGTCCTCTCCTTTACTCCCTGTTCACCCACGACTGCATGGCCAAGCACGACTCTAATACCATCATTAAGTTTGATGACGACACAACAGTGGTAGGCCTGATCATAGACAACGATGAGACAGCCTATAGGGAGGTCAGAGACCTGGCAGTGTGATGCCAGGACAACAACCTTTCCCTCAATGTGAGCAAGACAAAGGAGCTGATAGTGGTCTATAGGAAAAGGAGGGCCGGACATGCCCCAATTAACGTCGACAGGGCTGCAGTGAAGGGGGTCGAGAGTTTCAAGTTCTTTGGTATCCACATCACCAACAAACTATCATGGTCCAAACACACCAAGACAGTCATGAAAAGGGCACGACAACACCTTTCCCCCCTCAGGAGATTTGGCATGGGTCCACAGATCCTCTAAAAGTTTTATAGCTGCACCATCGAGAGCATCCTGACCGGTTGCATCACTGCCTGGTATGGCAACTGCTTGGCATCCGACTGTAAGGCGCTACAGAGGGTAGTGGATACGGCCCAGTACATCACTGGGGCCAAGCTTCCTGCCATCCAGTCCTCCACAGCGCTGTCCAGAACGAAGTGTGGGCAGGCGGTGGAATCCTGCTTCCAGTATTGCTGGGCATAGAGTTCTCCCGTTCTCATTCCTGCTATTTCAGTCATTGGCCTTTCTGTACAACGTTTTCAAATATTTGATTTTGTGCTGCATTGGACATGGGAATGTGAGAGACCCTTTTCTCTCATTTGGTACGATATCTCTACATAAATATCTTTATTTCTATACTGTATGCGTTATCTTTTTTTGGACTGTGGCATCCAACCAGAGTGTCAGTAGGTACAAGGTTTCTAACGAAGACCATTATCTTATATCTGGAGGAATTGTAGAGGTATCTTTGTCCATATTTACCTCAACTGTCCGGTGTGATTTATTTTTAGGAGGGCGGCAAAACCGCCAAGTTGGCCAAATTCATACGATTTTGTTGTCATGATTCGTTTAGACTTCAAGGATATCCGTGGACAAGACGCATCTTCGACTACCTCTAGTGGTGGTCAGGAAGACCAATCAGTTCACAATGTGTTTTTTGTCTACTCAAATTTTATAATTGAGCTGCCTCAACACTTCCCACTGGGCACAGACGTCAGTTAAACATCTAGTTTTGATTTACATTTGGTTGAGTTGTCTACTAACGTGAATTCAATGTGAAATCAACAAAACATTTCACCATGCCACGATTAAAAGTTCAAAGTTGTGTGAAAAAAATGCTAAGTTCCCTTACGTTAATGACAATTTTCTACGTTGATTCAATGTCATCACGTTTCATTATTTTTACGTTGAAATTCCTTAAAACAACGTTGATTGAACTAGTATTTTGTTGTTACAATTTTAGTGCTCAGCAGCTGTATTTCACAGCACAAAATGTTTTCTGTTCGGCTGATTTATTTGTGAAGTCAAATGTTTGTACACTGGTGATTCCAATGTTATTAAAATACACTGCTTTTCACTTAATACTTTCTGATGAATTCTAAATGTACTCAACTCCTATTCTCTTCCACTACACCCTTCAAACTCTACTCAACACATGTAGGCATGTATACCCCCCTTGATTGTACTGTATATACACAGACCATGTAAATCAACGTAACCAGACTTCTTTGACTGATGTTTAATTGTGTTGTTTTCAAGGTAGCGTTAAGAGACAGTTATGTAACATCAGGGTTGTGCCTGAAGAAGGATACATCACTTTAGGGTTGCTGTGCATGAAGAAGGATACATCACTTTAGGGTTGCTGTGCATGAAGAAGGATACATCACTTTAGGGTTGCTGTGCATGAAGAAGGATACATCACTTTAGGGTTGCTGTTGTGCATGAAGTAGGATACATCACCTTAGGGTGAAAATAAAGAGACAGATCTATAACAGTGCTGTTGTGGGTCGTGAAGAGACAGGTTACAATAACTGTAGGGTTGTGAAAGTGAAAGAGCCTGTTACATGACATCTCTTTAGGGTTTTTATGCATGAAGAGATGTATACTGTAGGGTGGTGTCTGAAGAGACAGGTAGGTTATAATAACAGTATTTGCTGTGCACATGCAGACAATTGCTTCTATAACTGTAGGTTAGTGCACGGGAAAGACAGTTAATATGAAATGGTGTGCATTCTGAAGAGACTGCAGAGGGGACAGACAGAGGACCCGACCGAGGCTCAGGCTGCCCCGACCCTGCCACTAGGATGACAGGAGGTCCTGCCAAACTTGGTGCTCCTGGAGTTGCCTGAAGGACCTTTAGAAGTCAGGGCCCTCCTTCTTCAGAGCCTTGTAGTCCATATTGACGGCCACCAACTGCGGAGGGAGTGAATACATTTAAATACGTTTTGCTTAAATTACATTAATCAGTGTGTTTTAAGGAAAGGGAATACAAACTGGCTGCTTACACACACACACACACACACCACAGAAGGCTGGTGAGGGGAAGACTGCTCATAATAATGGCATGGAGTGAATGGAGCAGTATCAAACATGTGTGATGTATTTGAAACCATTCCATTTATTCCGTTCCATCCATCACTATGAACCCAGCCGCCTGACACACACACACACACACACACACACACACACACACACACACACACACACACACACACACGCTGCTCTTTGCAGACGTCATGAACAGCACCGTGTGTGCATGCGTCCATGCATGTGTCACGAACAGCACTGTTCAGGGCTACACAGCGTCCCAACGAAACGTGACAGACGACACGTTTTTGCGTCGCCAATGATTGTTTTCACCCTGCATATTTTCCTTGATTGGTCGGCTGTCAACCCCTTGTCTCCCTCCTCTCCTCTCCTCTTCCGCCATCCTCTCTTCAATACTATTATTGTGGTGGACTAAAGTGGAATGTGGATGTGAGACCTTTGCCTGCTTTAGAGAATTAAACATGGCGTGTGTTGTGACCTTTCATCGGGCATGACTTTCACTATGGCACTAAGGCTGACACACACACACACATACAAATGCACACACGCACGGAAGCACAGACACACAAAGCTACAGCCTTGAAAAACCCACTCAAACAGTTTCTGTTGGAATAACATGCAGCCAGTCAGACCATCCTTTGGGGTTTCTGTTCAGTTGTTGTCCATTCAATTTGTGTTTTTCTTGTTAAATATGAACATTAGCTGTTTGAGGTGATGCTCCTTATTCAAGGTATGTGGATTCAGGAAACTAGCCATACAAAATGTATTGTGTTAGTTATGGCGAATAGAGACACTTCAATTTGTTATGAGAGTAAGAAGAGGGGCTCAATGTCTGGATTGCTTTGGCCACTAAGGTAATCAGTGTAGTTGTGTAGTGCCACTGTCTAGGGCTGCATCCCAAGTGGCCTATAAGGCTTTGGTCAAAAGTAGGCACTATGTAAGGAGTACGGTGCCATTTGGGATGTACTGTAGCCTTGAGGTGTAGTGCTATTGTGGGTGTGAAGAGGAGGGTAGGATATTTACCTTGTACTGATAGTGTGGACCGTATGTGCTCCAAGGGTCTGGGTTGTTCTTTCGGTTCCAACTGGAGAGAATAGGTGGAGGATAGGAGGGCGAGAGAGAGAGAGAGCGAGAGAGAGAGATATATATATGGGGTTAAGACAGACCGTTCATGGCAGACTTAATTTATTCATTACAGTAACTAAGTCTGGTTCCCATTGTTCTGCACAGTCATACTCAAGCAAAGACACTCTAGTGAATCTAGACAACGATAGCCAGGCTGGCACATCCCCCTACTTTCTATATGAAGAGTTTCATTCCAAAACGCTACAAATCCTTTTCAGAAATGTTGGTAAGTTAGCTTTTATTGTTTCAACAATTTTTTTTGTTCCACTATCTAATCACAGGCATGGAGTTGTTCAATACGCTTGATGGTTTCATTTCAGATTTTTTTTTAAATATCTTTTTTTTCTTCTAAATGCTATATATCCGCCTCACTCGCAGACAAATAGGTAGTAGTGACCATGTGTGTGTGAACTATACGATTTGATTTGATTTGAGACGGCTAGGTTTCACAAAACTCATTGAAACTAATAACCAAATTGCTTATAAAAGAAATGTAAAAATGTTACATTTGAGACATCACTATTATTGTTATTTGTTTCTTAAATAATTCAATACTGTATAATGAGACCTATAAGCAAAACATTTAGATTTGACATTTTAGTCATTTAGCAGATGCTCTTATCCAGAGCGACTTACAGTAGAGCATTCATCTTAAGATTGAGAGGGAGACAAGTGAGTCAAATACACATAATACGAACATTCCATTCGTGCATTGTTTTGCAAAGAATTTCCATTTTCATACACATCTAAAATCTATGAATAAAAAAAAATGTAATATTTAACACACATGAAGGTACTCAGAAGTAAGAATTTCAGCTAAAAAAAATATAGCATTTTATAAATAAACTCTTCATATTGTGACCGTTCACTCGCTGTTCAGTTTTCATAGTGAATGACTGAGTGTCTATTCCTCCCTATTGCATGGTCAAACACAAATACATACAGACTGATGGCCAGGCCAGCACGTCCCTCTGCTCTCTATCATGTGGCCCAATAATGACCAAAGACCAAAGAGTTTACTAGAACAAAGGGATGACTTCGGTGTCCAAATACTGTATCAAAATAGGAATGACCACAGTGCTGATTACTAAATAGTGATTGTGTTTTAAGATATTGCTAAACAACCAAGATGCAGAAACAATTGGTCATAAAATGCACAGGTAACGTGTTTAATCTTCAGAGAAATAAACAAATAAGATGTAGGAGGTCCTACCTGATGTGGGGTCCCTTGGTCAGACAGTCGAGCCTATTATCAGGAAGAAGAACTGAGGGATTGAGGGCTAGAGGAAGTAAGGAGGATATATTGGTGTTAGAGCCAGACGTGTGTGCACATTGTTGTGTGTACGTATGTGGGCTGCCTGTCACATATTCAGGAAGAAAAATATATGGTACCCACACACACACACACACACACTTTCTGTGGTTGTTATTCCTCTCCTCTCCCTATCCTCCTCCATATGTATGAGCCAGAGGGCCATGTGAGGCGCTGAGGCTGTCAGGCTGGGTTGAGCGGGCAAGGACACTAGCAGGGTAAAGAGAGAGATCGCTGCTCGCTCGCTGCATGGTTTCCTGCCTCTCTCAAACACACGCACCCACCCCCCACCCCCACCCACCCACACAGAGCCCCTTTCCTCCCTGCCTGCCTCTGCCTGGCTGCCTGTCAATGTGAGTGACAGGATAAGACACCGCAGACTTCCGGGACAGCAGGGTGACGACGACAGGAATTTAAATAGAAAACGCACATTAAGGGATAGATGGGATGTTGAAACGTCAAATTAAACCACGAAGGCAGGGGTGATACAGAGAGAGAGAGAGAGAGAGAGAGAGAGAGAGAGAGAGAGAGATAGTCAAAGAGAGAGAAAGAGAGAGAGAGAGTGAGGCTGATTCAATCCTCTCATATTATATTATGATCTGGTTATTTTAATTACACTGGCAGGCTTTGTGTCATAACATGCTACTTGTGGCACCACCCCAGCAGCTGGTGAAACAGTAACCTACATTATAAGCAACCCATTAAGTAGATTAAGTAGCCTACTTAGCTGGGCTATGTTGTGCATTCTGACCAATGTTTTCCATAAATATTCCTTTCTAATTCCACATTTTAGTAGGTCTACATGAATGGACAATAGGCTTATAAACAAATGATGTTGATTATGATAGCCTAATGATAAACGTGTGATATAAGATGTGAACATGTTGTTCACAGCTTTCTGAGATCAATAAGCGACTCAGGGGCCTATTCAGTCAACAGTGCTGGTCTAAATCTGACTCTAAGCTGTTTGATAGACTAGATGATTAGGTCACCGCAAAAAGTAATCCAGCCTTTGCCAGTGTTGCAACACATGAACATGTTTCCTGGGCAGCGAACAGACAGACAGACAGGATAATAATAATAATAATAATATGGTGCCAATTTGGACGCAAACAGGAAGCTGTCCACTCGCTAGTGCTGATGTTTTCCTAGCATGGAAGTTTAAACATCTGCGGCACCTGCAGCTGGGAAAGTTTCCCTACCTACATTATCGTGACTCCAACCAACATGAGACAAAGCATGCTTATTCTGTGAGCTCGGTTCGATATTGTTGTTGCATTTATTACTATTTTTGTGGACTACCAAGTCAAGTCTGTCGATTTAAGAATTTGGGTCGCCCGCAGCTTGATTTTCATGTCTGTAGTGACACAACAAATTAAGCACGAGGACTGAGTCAGTGCTTTATAATATTTGGTAAATATATGCACTGCAGTGACACAGGGCGTCTATATCATTTTCTACTGAATAAGGTATTATGAAGTATTGAATCATGTGTTATGGTATTAAATGTGCTACTTGGGTATATGCACAAACCTGCCTAGACTACAACCAGCGTAGTGGTGAGACATTGGGCAGATGATGGGCATCATCCATGAGAGAGTCAGCAACATTCTACTGATTATTAGCAGGGGTGTAATTGGAAAAAGTCACTGTGGGAATCCACTAATGTAAAATTTCGAATTCACCTGTCAAAATGATTTCCCTCCCTTGGAGAACCAGGTCTCCCCTATTTACACCCATGATTATTATTTTAAAGCACTTAAATGTGTGGCAAGTGCTACAGATTGAAACTGACTCAAGAGGATTGAAATCAAACTTTTTTCCTTATCAGCATATTTATCCCAGATCCAAAAACACTTCAAAATAAAAATATATATGTTTTAAATACAAACTAACTAAATGTATGCTATTGTGTCCATGTGGAACCAGCTCTCTTATGCTGATTTATGTACACTTGAGTGAACGTGCAGGGCAGAGCAGGGACCTGTTGCAAGCCCTCTCTGCTCCCTAGATTGCAGAAGGGGGTCAGAGGAAAAGGAAGAGAGGAGAGAGAGGGGTGAGTGAGTGGCAGGGACAACCAGACCTGGGTTCAATTAGTATTTTTAAAAACCCTAGAGTCGATGTCGACGCCCTCGCGCAAATCTAATTAGCATAATAATAAAAAATCCCCATAAAAATCTGTCAGTTTAAGATAGAGATATCTGGGTTTTTTGCATGGGCTGCGTCTCAATCCGCGGTGAATGGTGACAGAGCTAGAGTGGTGTGTAAGGGGTTAAATACATGTAAATAAATAAATACAAATGTTTCCTGATATTTCTAGATGTCTCAGATAATGGACAGACACTTCAGAACAAATTTCCTTTCGATTTTTTTGGAGGGGGACTGTTGTTCAATGTTGTGAATCTGTTATTCAATGCTTTTGTATGGGCTAATAGCAGTAAGGCTATTAATAATTAATCATTTTCCATCGAATCATTTTTGGGATACTTCAAGGGGTCATAGTAGAGGCTAACTTAGGCCACTCACAGTACAATTCCATCTAAGCTGTTCTTTTATAGGGTTGTAGAGTTTATATGAACTTAACCCTCCTGTTGTGTTCGTTTCATGTTAATTCTGTGATCCAGGTTCAAAATGACCACCCCATTATAGCTGATTATAAATCCATAATAATACATATATTATCACCTAATGTTGTGTTAGATCTTTTTGTCAACGTACGTTATTGTGAACATTACAAGTTTTGAACTTCTATTTGCTATCTATGGCCTGTAGGCCTCATTGACCTGAGCTCATACAACTCATTTTTGAGTTCAAAAAAAGCATAATGTATGGATTATTTTGACAATAACAAATACTCAGATGAAACACATTGTGCTATTTATCACAGATTACTTTGTGTCAAAGTTTAACAAGGACTCTCTCCTCCTCACCAGTGTCATGATCAAAGATATGATCAAGAGCCTCACATACAGTATATAGTTTGGTCATTGTGCTGCCACAAAACAAATTGTGAGCAAGGCCTCAAAAAAGCTTTATACAGTATACCAGAGCTGCGAGAAAAGTTCTATATATTATTGAAACAATGTTGCTATTGTTTGTGAGAATGCCAACATGTGTGGTTCCCGTGGAGGAAAGATTCTAAAGGGGAAAGGTTCCTGTGGGGGTTGCCAATGGAAGCCAATAAGGGGAGTACGGTGTGTGTGTGTGTGTGTGTGTGTGTGTGTGTGTGTGTGCTCATACAACACATGCATGTGGGACTCTTGGAGAGGAACGGTATGTGCCTGAACTCAATTTTATACACTAATTGTAGTCTCACCTATTCATTTCTAATGGCCGGTCATGACCGGGAACACCACAAGTGTACAAAAGAGGCTTTGGGATGATTCGACCGGGGATCAACCCCCAACCTTCCAATCTCAGGGCGGACACTGACTTGATAATGGGGAATATAAACGATGAAGCGCGTGTGTGTGGCTACAGCAGGTCTGGTATACTACAGGCCACACCTGTAGTGTGTCGCAGTGATTGCGTGTTTTTTTTTTAACATTGCATTTTGGAAGTTAGTAATTACATTACTGGTGTTAAGGAACTTAAAGGTCTGCAGTCGCTGCATTACGGGCCAATCAATGACTATTATCATCCCTGAGTCAAAGGCCGTACCTCAGGGGAAATAGAAACTCTCCAGACAGCACAACACAACTGGACAGAGACAAGTTGTTATATATGGAAGTAATGAGACACAATTTGTTAATGTCCTCTACAGTGCAAAGGGTGTACCGAGAGCAATTTAAATGCATGGCTTTGGATGTACCTGTACGTCAATATCCACTGTCCACAACCACCATACTACTTAGAATGCGTGGCCAAAACATTCTAAAATCTAAGTAGTAGCAAGTTCTACATCCAGAACACAGTAGCACACTATTGTGCTTCTGATGCAGATAAATAAAATTAATAAAACTGATGTCCCAATTCAAGTCAATGATGGCATAATGCGTGGACTGGCAGCCATTTTGAGTGTACCCATGCCAGGAAGGAAAAGCAGGAAGTGTACCCTTCAATTATTGTGATCTGTTGAGTCAACTCAACTGACATTACAACAAATACAGTTGAAATCGGAAGTTTACATACACTTTAGCCAAATACATTTTAATTCAGTTTCACAATTCTTGACATTTAATCCTTGTAAAAATTCCCTGTCTAAGGTCAGTTAGGATCACCACTTTATTTTAAGAATGGGAAATGTCAGAATAATTGCAGAGAGAATTATTAATTTCAGCTTTTATTTCTTTCATCACATTCCCAGTGGGTCAGAAGTTTACAGACACTCAATTAGTATTTAGTAGCATTGCCTTCAAATTGTTTAACTTTCGTCAAACGTTTCGAGTAGCCTTCCACAAGCTTCCCACAATAAGTTGGGTGAATTTTGGCTGAAACCTCCCGACAGAGCTGGTGTAATGGAGGCAGGTTTGTAGGCCTCCTTGCTCGCACACACCTTTGCAGTTCTGCCCACAAATGTTCTACAGGATTGAGGTCAGGGCTTTGTGATGGCCACTCCAATCCCTTGACTTTGTTGTCCTTAAGCCATTTTGAAGTATGCTTGGAGTCATTGTCCATTTGGAAGACCCATTTGCAACCAAGCTTTAACTTCCTGACTGATGTCTTGAGGTGTTGCTTCAAAAAATCCACATAATTTTCCTACCTCATGATGTCATCTATTTTGTGAAGTGCACCAGTCCCTCCTGCAGCAAAGCACTTCCACAACATGATGCTGCCACCCCTGTGCTTCACAGTTGGGATGGTGTTCTTCAGCTTGCAAAAATAACAATGGTCATTATGGCCAAACATTTCTATTTTTGTTTCATCAGACCAGAAGACATTTCTGCACAAAGTATGATCTTTGTCCCAACATGCAGTTGCGAACTGGCTTTTTTATGACGGTTTTGGAGCAGTGGCTTTTTCCTTGTTGAGCGGCCTTTCAGGTTGTGTCGATATAAGATTTGTTTTACTGTGGATATAGATACTTTTGTACCTGTTTCCTCAAGCATCTTCACAAGGTCCTTTGCTGTTGTTCTGGGATTGATTTGCACTTTTGCACCAAAATATGTTCATCTCTAGGAGATAGGGACGTGCCTCGTTCCTGAGCGGTATGACGGCTGCTTGGTCCCATGGTGTTTATACTTGCGTACTATTGTGTGTACAGATGAACGTGGTACATTCAGGTGTTTGGAAATTGCTCCCAAGGATGAACCAGACTTGTGGAGGTCTACAATTTTATTTCTGAGGTCTTGGATGATTTATTTTGATTTTCCCATGATGTCAAGCAAAGTGGCACTGAGTTTGAAGGTAGGTGTCACGCCCTGGCCTTAGTTATCTTTGTTTTCTTTATTGTTTTGGTTAGGCCAGGGTGTGATATGGGTGATTTATGTGTTTTGTCTTGTCTAGGGTTTTTTGTAGATTTATGGGGTTGTGTTCAGTTTAGGTGTCTAGGTAAGTCTATGGTTGCCTAGATTGGTTCTCGATCAGAGGCAGGAGTTTATTGTTGTCTCTGATTGGGAACCATATTTAGGCAGTCATAGTCTTTGGATATTTTGTGGGTGATTCTTTCCTGTCTTTGTGTTTGCTGCACCAGATAGGGCTGTTTCGGTTTTGCCACGTTTATTGTTTTGTAGTTTGTTCATGTTAATTGTATCTTATTAAAGAACCATGAACTTCAACCACGCTGCGTTTTGGTCCGTCTCTCCTTACCAGGAAGAAAGCTGGGACAGTAGGCCTTGAAATACATCCACAGGTACACCTCCAATTGACTCAAATAATGTACATTGTCCTATCAGAAGCTTCTAAAGCCATCATTTTCTGGAGTATTCCTAGCTGTTTCATAAAGGCATAGTCACCTTAGTGTATGTAATCTTCTGACCCACTGGAATTGTGATACAGTGAATTATAAGTGAAATAATCTGTCTGCAAACAATTGTTGGAAAAATTACTTGTGTCATGCACAAAGTAGATGTCCTAACCGACTTGCCAAAACTACAGTTTGTTAACAAGAAATTAGTGGATTAAAAACAAGTTTTAATGACTCCAAGTGTATGTAAACTTCCGACTTCAACTGTACATTCCATTGCATGAGCCATATCAGTTAGCATCATTTGAATGAACATTCTACAGTACCATGGTGATCCAGCATCAGTTGATAGAACATTCCAAATGACCATGGAAATGATTGCATCACAATACCAGGCAGCCATTGCGAGTGTACCCATGAGTTTACCAGTCAAATTGCCAGAGTTAGAGCCTCCCGTTCTAATCATTCTACTTCTATGTTGTGATGTGCCCTGCCCAGAAAAATCAATGTGAGTTTATATAAAGAAGTTGTATTTGACATTTCTCAGGAGAACAATATGCTATTTTTGTACCTCATCATGACAACGGTAATGGCCGCCAACATTCAACACGCAGCGAGGAATCGAGGATAGAGAAATTGATGACGGTCGGGAAGGAAAGGTGTTCAACAAAAGATGGATGGGAAAATGAGATGCATTACGAGAGGGAAAAAAGTCAATACTTTTGGCCCGTTCCCCATCAGTCTCAGGCATCAGCCATTGTTCTCCCAAAGGATTGCTCCGCTCTGTGTTCAAAAGAAGAATCAGAGTGCAATATCAATCCAGCACATTTAAATGTTTTCCATTTATGATTCAGTTAACAGGAAGAGTGCTTCTGATTAAATTTCTCTGTTAGAACGGATGAGGATGACACACACACATGCGCACATGGATGACACGCAGTCACACACTCTTCTACATGCCCCACACCACACCACACTAAAGGGAGGTCAAACCAACCGTCAGCCAAGGCCTGGATCCCCCAATACATTGCAAGACCTGACACACACAACCCCTTTACATTTTCTAATAGGATGGCTGATTTACCTGCAGGCTGCAAAGTGGAGAGGGGAAAGGAGTGGAGAGATGTGGGTCCCAGTATGTGTCCCAAATGGCCCCCTATCCCCTATGTAGGGTGCAATTTGATGCGCAGGCGCAGACTCAGTGACAAGAGTTTGCCAGGGGAATACAGATGTCTCATTTCAACTAAACCAGGTTCTGGAGCAACATACTGACCCTGGCTATGACCCACCTGCCTCCCTGAAAAATGATGGATGCTGCTTTGACTGCTTTCTGCTCCTCTGTGGCCATGGTGTTATTATACAATGGAACTGGGCTGGAGCAGAATGACCAGGGGCTACACGGAAACGGTTATAGACATGAAAGTAAACAATGTCACTTAGCAGACACGTATTCAAAGTGACTTACAGTACAGTGAGTGCATAGACATGATCCCTGTGGGAATTTAACCCAGGACCTTGGTGTTGCTAGCACCATGCTTTTACCAACTGAGCCAAACCGGACCATTATATTACACCTATTCAACCTGCCTATGTCAATATCTGACTTGTACTTTTATACCGCCATGCACTTGCCCCTTGCCAGGTTGTCATTATTGGCTTAGCTGGTTCAAGAAAACGTTATCATTTAATCATTTTATCTCATTTTCATTGACAGTGAGATGCTTGTTAGAGGTAAAAATCCAACTAACGTTGATATTCACCATCCCTCGGAGCAGAAGGTGTGAGGAATGGTTGTTCATAAACAGAAGGCATTGGCAGCTATGGCTGTCAGTGAATGACAATTTTTTATTCAACACAATCTGTTTGAATTGTTTAAAAAAAAAATCTGACAGAACACCCAACCAGCCACTGACAAACCACAGCCACTGACAACACAACTCAAAACCACAAAAAAAATAAGTAGAAAAGTGTGGAAATATTCCTACCTAATAAAAACATATATAATAAATCTATAATTCCTAAATCGTATATAGTTTATGCCTAGGAGGCCAGCATCCCGGAGTCGCCTCTTCACTGTTGCCTTTGAGACTGGTGTTTTGCGGGTACTATTTAATGAAACTGCCAGTTGAGGACTTGTGAGGCATCTGTTTCTCAAACTAGACACTCTAATGCAGTTGTCCTCTTGCTCAGTTCTGCACCGGGACCTCCCAAACCTCTTTCAATTCTGGTTAGAGCGAGTTTGCACTGTTCTGTGAAGGGAGTAGTTCACAGCATTGTACGAGATCTTCAGTTTCTTGGCAATTTCTCACATGGAATAGCCTTCATTTATCAGAACAAGAATAGACTGACGAGTTTCAGACGAAAGTTCTTTGTTTCTGGCCATTTTGAGCCTGTAATCGAACCCACAAATGCTGATGCTCCAGATACTCAACTAGTGTAAAGAAGGCTAGTTTTATTGCTTCTTTAATCAGGACAACAGTTTTCAGCTGTGCTAACATGATTGCAAAAGGGTTTTCTAATGATCAATTAGTCTTTTAAAATTATAAACTTGGATTAGCTAACACAATGTGCCATTCGAACACAGGAGTGGTGGTTGCTGATAATGGGCCTCTGTACGCCTATGTAGATATTCCATAAAAAATCCACTGTTTCCAGCTACAATAGTAATTTACAATATTAACAATGTCTTCACCGTATTTATGATCAATTTGGTGTGATTTTAATGGACAAAAAACATTTCTAAGTGACCCCAAACTTTTGAATGGTAGTATGCTGTGATGTTTAATTTACAATTTCAATCTATCTAACCGAATAGACTCCACAGATTGCGAGTTGAAGATAAATACCAATAGTATTAGTATTAGTATACTAGTAATTAACTGACCCGGTCTCTCCAGATCTCCTAACAGTACTATTTCTAGGGTCAATTTTAAATCGATTCTATGCATTTTCAGCCATTCCTGAAACCAGAAACAGGCTACCTGAGGGCAATACCAAAGTAAATGGTTTTTTGATTCTGTATCCTCACAACAAGATCTGCAGAGCTTTGATGATTTTATGCCCCAAATATTCAACATTTTGTTGGTGGCAAGAATGCTATATAATAATTTTAGCTGAAAAGCACAAAGTCTTAAATCTTGTGTCGTTAAATATATCAAATTATACACCATGTACCATGAAATCGGTACATCAAAAATGTCTTCCCAAGTATTTTGCAATCTATGGCACAGTTGCCAACATCCTGGTCCTCAAATTAAACTTGTATACTTTCTTATTTATGCTATGTTTATTCCTCCGCCAATTTTGATCCTTTATATTGGGCAGACAGACCAGTTCCCTACCTCCTCCCGCTGCCACCTGCCTCCTCCATTTTTGGGGTAATGCTGTAATCAATTGGTTATACTCTTGGATTGAGCAGAACTTCCTGTACAATTCTGATAACTCCATGAAGGACATAACTCTACCTTTCCAATTTACAATATCATTTCAGAACAATAATAACATTTTCAAACATCTTTCCCATAAATACAGGTATTTTATCAACCAGCACATTTGATTTCGGCCATAATATTTGTTGTAATATTTGTTCTATCTTTTTAGGGGGATGAAATTGAAATTGTACCCAGCTCTGCAATGCTTGCTTGAAAAACAGAGATACTTCGAAAAAAGTATCATTTTCAATTAATCGAAAATGAGAAATGGCAATCTGCACAAAAGTAAAAAGGCCATTTCTAAACAAAGGATGAGATTGTCTTAGTAATCTGAATAAGTAAAGCTTTTAGAGAGACGTTTAGTGCTTTTATATTTAATAATCTCAACCCACCCAATTCATATTCATTATATAGATAGGTATGCTTTAATTTGTCTGGTTTAGCGTCCCAGATAAAGCTAAATATTTTTGCTCATATGATTTGAAAAATGTATAAATCAGGAGTAGGAAGCACCAGAGTAAACTGAGATATGACTAAGGAGTTAATCAGGGCAATTTTTCAATAAATAGACAGGTCTTTACCTCTCCATGGTTGCAGGATCTTGTCTATTTTTAAGTTTTGTACTGAAATTCATTGTGGAGAGCTTATTTATATATTTTGTGATATGAATACCACGTATGTCTACTCTACCATCAGCCAATTTTATAGTTAAACTGCAGGGTAATGTAAATGATATTTTTTTTAAAGATCCAATAGGTAGTATTGTACACTTATCAAAACTAGGTTTTAGTCCAGAGAGTACAGAAAAGTTGTCTAGAACTTTGATGAGACATTGCAGGGACGTAGCTTGCGGACTTACAAACAAGCAAGATTTCTGGCTCTCACAGACCTGTAACTTCTTCTTTAAGAGGCTCCTCTGTCCTCCACTCGTTACCTGTATTAATGGCACCTGTTTGAACTTGTTATCAGTATAAAAGACACCTGTCCACAACCTCAAACAGTCACACTCCAAACTCCACTATGGACAAGACCAAAGAGCTGTCAAAGGACTCCAGAAACAAAATTGTAGACCTGCACCAGGCTGGGAAGACTGAATCTGCAATAGGTAAGCAGCTTGGTTTGAAGAAATCAACTGTGGGAGCAATTATTAGGAAATGGAAGACATACAAGACCACTGATAATCTCCCTCGATCTGGGGCTCCACGCAAGATCTCACCCCGTGGGGTCAAAATGATCACAAGAACGGTGAGCAAAAATCCCAGAACCACACAGGGGGACCTAGTGAATGATCTGCAGAGAGCTGGGACCAAAGTAACAAAGCCTACCATCAGTGACACACTACGCCGCCAGGGACTCAAATCCTGCAGTGCCAGACGTGTCCCCCTGCTTAAGCCAGTACATGTCCAGACCCGTCTGAAGTTTGCTAGAGAGCATTTGGATGATGCAGAAGAAGATTGGGAGAATGTCATATGGTCAGATGAAACCAAAATATAACTTTTTGGTAAAAACTCAACTCGTTGTGTTTGGAGGACAAAGAATGCTGAGTTGCATCCAAAGAACACCATACCTACTGTGAAGCATGGGGGTGGAAATATCATGCTTTGGGGCTGTTTTTCTGCAAAGGGACCAGGACGACTGATCTGTGTAAAGGAAAGAATGAATGGGGCCATGTATCGTGGGATTTTGAGTGAAAACCTCCTATCATCAAGGGAATTGAAGATGAAACGTGGCTGGGTCTTTCAGCATGACAATGTTCCCAAACACACCGCCCGGGCTATGAAGGAGTGGCTTCGTAAGAAGCATTTCAAGGTCCTGGAGTGGCCTAGCCAGTCTCCAGATCTCAACCACATAGAAAATCTTTGGAGGGAGTTGAAAGTCTGTGTTGCCCAGCAACAGCCCCAAAACATCACTGCTCTAGAGGAGATCTGCATGGAGGAATGGGCCAAAATACCAGCAACAGTGTGTGAAAACCTTGTGAAGACTTACAGAAAATGTTTGACCTCTGTCATTGCCAACAAAAGGTATATAACAAAGTATTGAGAAACTTTTGTTATTGACCAAATACTTATTTTCCACTATAATTTGCAAATAAATTAATTAAAAATCCTACAATGTGATTTTCTGGATTTTTTTTCTCATTTTGTCTGCCATAGTTGAAGTGTACCTATGATGAAAATACAGGCCTCTCTCATCTTTTTAAGTGGGAGAACTTGCACAATTGGTGGCTGACTAAATACTTTTTTGCCCCACTTTTTTGCCCCACAGACACCTTTGTTTTTAAGCCTTGGATTTCTGATCCTCTAATGTTGTTATGGGGTCTGAAATTAATAGCTTGCATTTCAATGGCCATAATGAATAGATAACGTGACAGCGGACACACCTGTTTAACTCTTCTTGACAATTCAAAACTCTCTGAGAAGTAGCCGTTATTTACTATTTTACACATGGCATTGCTAGACATTATTTGTTACCCATTTTAGAAGAGAATCACCGAAATTGAAAAAAATCCAGGCATTTATAAATAAAATTCAGTCTTACTTTATCAAATGCCTTTTCAAAATCTGCTATAAATACCAGGCCTGGCTTCTTAGATGTTTCATGATGTTCTATTATTTCTAGTAGTTGTCAGTATATTATCTCCAAAGTATGGTCCATGTAAAAATCCTGTCTGATCAGGATGAACAATACCTGGTAAAACCATTTTAATTCTGAGTGCTATGCATTCGCTAGTATTTTTGCATCACAACATTGAAAGGTAAGGAGCCTCCAGTTTTTTTTTAGATAGATTGGATCTTTATATTTGCAATCTGGGTCTTGTTTTAATAATAGAGAAATCAGACCTTCTTGCTGAGTACCTCACAGACTAACATTTCTACAGGATTCGTTTTCAGAGGAGGAGTAGCAAGGATCAGACCAATGTTCAGCGTGGTAAGTGTCCATAATGATATATTTAATAAAATCAACAGAACACTGAACAAAATAACAAAATTACAAACTAACAACCGAAACTGTCCCGTATGGTGAAAACACTAACACAGGATACAACCACCCACAAAACACAATAGAAAACAGGCTACCTAAATATGGCTCCCAATCAGAGACGACTGACTCCTGCCTCTGATTGAGAAAGATACTAGGCCAAACACATAGAAATATAACAGAACAAAACATAGAAAAACAACATAGAATGCCCACCCCAACTCATGCCCTGACCAACCTAAATAAAGACATAAAAAAGGAACTAAGGTCAGAACGTGACATAGTTAAAACAATCTAACAATGGAGATTTTAGTATATCAAAAAGGCTTTATATACCTCTACCAGTATGCCATCAAGCCCTGGGTTTTTTTCCTGAAATTATTTAATAGCCTCAAAAAGTTACACCTCTGTAATTTGGCCTCTGCACTGATCTTTCAGTACATTTGTTAATTTTCTATTTTTGATATTATTTGGAAAGAATTCCTTACTGTAATCTTCATTCAGTGGAAGAGGATGAGGCGGAAAAGAGAAGATCTGCCTAAAATATTTAGCTTCCTATTTTAAAACATATTTTGGAGAATCATAGATGACTCCATATTCAGTAACAAGTTTCTGCAAATTATTTTTGTTAGTGTTAATGTATTGGAGTTTCAGGAAGAGTCTTGTGCATTTTTCTCCATATTCCATTCAGTTTGCTTTATTTTTGTAATAGTTTACATTAGATTCTTGATTAAGTTCCTCAAGTTCTTTTTGTTTTTCCTCTAACATATAGTATCATTTTTATTGCTATCTACCTGTACTAGTATTTTTCATGTATTTCCCTTCTTAGTCTTGTCTCTTTAGCCAGAAACCTCTTTATTTTTTATGTTTTATAAATATTGAATTGAATGACCACTGAAGGTACATTTAAAGGTATCCCAAACAATAAGGGGATTTTCTGAACCTATATTATCCTGGAAAAAATATTTTTTCATAGTAAAAATAAGTCCTCCAGTAAACTTTGATTACATTTCCAATATCCCCATCCACGTGGAAAGTTATTTGAAGACCAATTAGATGATGATCTGATCACATTCTGTCTCCTATTAAAACTTTTTTTTTTACCTTTGATGCAAGAGAGAAAGAGACAAGAAAGTATTCAAGAGGACTCGCTTGATCGTCTCCTCTGTGTATATCTCACTAGGTCGGGGTTTTTTAGTCTCCCAATATCCACTATTTCTAATGTGTCCATAATATTTGTGATTTCCTTAAGGACACGGTGATGATAGTTTGTAGATTGATCTCCATTGAGGTACTTAACACTGTGTTATAGTTTTCCTACCATAAAGATTTGATCATTTGTTGCCTGTAAGTTCAATAAATTGGTATAAATATTCTCGAAGAAGTATGGCTCATCCTGATTTGGACCATATAGATTAATGAGCCAAATCTCTTTTTCATCCACTTTCATATTCAAAAAGATCCACCTTCCTTGCAAATCAGTCCTGACTATTTGCACATTCATCACACCTTTTGAGTTCCTTTGTCCATGACAGAAAATTATTTCACCACCCCATTCCTTTTTCATCTAAAGATGTAGAGTGAGTTTCTTGTAAACAGTAGATGTTATATTCCCTTTCTTTTAGCCATGTAAAGACATGTTCTTTTTTTATAATCTGCTAAACCGTTACAATTGTAGCTGGCTATACTTATTTCACCCCTTACCATAACTAGATACTATTCTCAGTCTAAATTGACCATAATTAGTGCTTGTAAATTTACTGCCATCAGAGGTATTATGAAGGTTAAACTAGAGCTTTCAAATGTCTGATATTTAGTATTCAAGAAATAGGTTCTAGCAATATTTGTTTTATTCCCTTGCCTATTTGCCTGTGAGCCAATGCCACAGATGTTAGAAAATTGAGACAATATATTATGTGTGTAGTAAATCTGAGTAGGTTGATGTGTATGATATTGGATGTGATTTAGTGATAGTCAGTACGATGTCTGTATAAGAGTAAGACTAGAATGTGTGCTGTCCAAATAAATAACGACTCCGGAAATTTGCATAGTTGAGTGTCTGTGTGTAACATTTCCATAGCAATTGATGTTTCACATGATCATGAAAGAGACCTTGCATTACTATAGAGATGGCTTCACTACAGTACAAATGTATCCCGTACAATATGTTATTATTCCCCAATGTCCCTATTCTGATATCTTCCCCTTGCTTGTTGTAAACATATATAAACATGTAGACAAGTACATAAAAAGGATAGACAAACAAGAAACATATTCAATTATAAAACAGTTCTCGACAATAGAGAGAGAGCTGAGAGAAGAGAGAAAGAGCGAGTGAGAGAAAAGTGCGAGATCAGGTGTGTATGTGTATGTCCCCCGCCATGTTAAGTCTATGATAATGCTAATTATGCTAACGTTGGCTTCCAAGTGCCTATACCAAGGGAAAATGTTTTGCAATCATTTTCCTTAACATAGAATTAACCTATCAAATTCTGTGCTCTTTATATAAGTTTTAACAAATGTAATTCATATTTAACGATGGGTTTACTTGTTTGAGAATGGGCCAGAAGTAGAAAAGAAACTAGGTCAAGTGGGCAGGGCTACATAAGGTGGACAGATAAAAGAAGAAAAACAGGTCCATATTTCCGTAATTTCAGACAGTTTTTATTTTCATAAGATGTGACATTTTATTTCAAAGCCACCTGTGTGAGTAGGGAGGAAGGCAGCCGGAGTAGCCTAGCCTCAAATCCTTGTCCTATGTTTTGGCTACCCGTATGCCCAGAGTCCCGGTCTCTCCTGCTTTTTCCAGTGGCTTTGATGCATTTTTCAAAAGACTGTGACACAAATGCCAAAAATGCCATGGCCCAATTCTAGCACACATAAAAAATACAATATGTCTGCCCTCTCTTTCTCCTTCTCTCTTTGTCTTTGTTGAACCTGGTGCCCTGTGACTGTCATCTCCTTCCCTGCCTCCCTTTCTCATTTCTATGTGTTCATTCCTGTGTGTTCCCTGCTGACAGAATGGTGGCACTGTGAGAAGCTGTGGTATTCACTTGGCTCCAGACCTGGGTTCAAACACTATTTGAAGTCGTTCAAATACTTTGAGCATTTTCTCTAGTTTTCCTGCAGTTCCAGATGGGTTTGCACTCTTATGACTATTCTAATGGTTCCATTGTGCCAGGCAAGTAAGTCATTATAGTATTGCACCCAGGTCTTTGAGAAGCTTACATTTTTTATTTAACCTTTATTTAAAGCTGTGCTGTTTTGGTTTTCACTTTGCTCTGTGTTATGGTGGAACCAGATGTTTCGCAGGTCTGTGTTTCCCATGTGAGGGGGGAACGTGAATGAGTAAACACCTCCGTGGGTTATTCTGGATGTGCTAACTACCAGCCCATCTTCTGATACGGTCATTATTTTCACTGTGTGAAAATAAACAAGCATTCAGGTTCTTGAATTTTCTATGTTGCATGTTTGTATAGTCTACTTGTTTGTTTCGAAAGGTTCACATGAGTGGTGGTACACTACATGACCAAACTTTCAGCTGGTGCAAAATACGCTAGAGGTGTGATTAATCAAACCCCTTCAATATGTCGTGACTTTACCTTCATTAATTTGATGACTGTTATTTATTTAATCCACAAACTATATTTAATTGTTACCCAATTAAATTAATAATGTGACAATTAACTCATTAGGATGTGGGGCACCACGGAAGACGTTGTTTAAAGAGTTACCATCTCCTGAAATAAACTCTATAAGGTACAGTGCATTGCGAAAGTATTCGGCCCCCTTGAACTTTGCAACCTTGTGCCACATTTCAGGCTTCAAACATAAATATATAAAACTGTATTTTTTTGTGAAGAATCAACAACAAGTGGGACACAATCATGAAGTGGAACGACATTTATTGGATATTTCAAACTTTTTTAACAAATCAAAAACTGAAAAATTGGGCGTGCAAAATTATTCAGCCCCTTAAGTTAATACTTTGTAGCGCCACCTTTTGCTGCGATTACAGCTGTAAGTCGCTTGGGGTATGTCTCTATCAGTTTTGAACATCGAGAGACTGAATTTTTTTCCCATTCCTCCTTGCAAAACAGCTCATTTGTGGACAGCAGTTTTCAGTTCTTTCCACAGATTCTCGATTGGATTCAGGTCTGGACTTTGACTTGGCCATTCTAACACCTGGATATGTTTATTTTTGAACCATTCCATTGTAGATTTTGCTTTATGTTTTGGATCATTGTCTTGTTGGAAGACAAATCTCCGTCCCAGTCTCAGGTCTCCATCAGGTTTTCTTCCAGAATGGTCCTGTATTTTGCTCCATCCATCTTCCCATCAATTTTAACCATCTTCCCTGTCCCTGCTGAAGAAGAGCAGGCCCAAACCATGATGCTGCCACCACCATGTTTGACAGTGGGGATGGTGTGTTCAGCTGTGTTGCTTTTACGCCAAACATAACGTTTTGCATTGTTGCCAAAAAGTTCAATTTTGGTTTAATCTGACCAGAGCACCTTCTTCCACATGTTTGGTGTGTCTCCCAGGTGGCTTGTGGCAAACTTTAAAAGACACTCTTTATGGATATCTTTAAGAAATGGCTTTCTTCTTGCCACTCTTCCATAAAGGCCAGATTTGTGCAATATATGACTGATTGTTGTCCTATGGACAGAGTCTCCCACCTCAGCTGTAGATCTCTGCAGTTCATCCAGAGTGATCATGGGCCTCTTGGCTGCATCTCTGATCAGTCTTCTCCTTGTATGAGCTGAAAGTTTAGAGGGACGGCCAGGTCTTGGTAGATTTGCAGTGGTCTGATACTCCTTCCATTTCAATATTATCGCTTGCACAGTGCTCCTTGGGATGTTTAAAGCTTGGGAAATCTTTTTGTATCCAAATCTGGCTTTAAACTTCTTCACAACAGTATCTTGGACCTGCCTGGTGTGTTCCTTGTTCTTCATGATGCTCTCTGCGCTTTTAACGGACCTCTGAGACTATCACAGTGCAGGTGCATTTATACGGAGACTTGATTACACACAGGTGGATTGTATTTATCATCATTAGTCATTTAGGTCAACATTGGATCATTCAGAGATCCTCACTGAACTTCTGGAGAGAGTTTGCTGCACTGAAAGTAAAGGGGCTGAATAATTTTGCACGCCCAATTTTTCAGTTTTTGATTTGTTAAAAAAGTTTGAAATATCCAATAAATGTCGTTCCACTTCATGATTGTGTCCCACTTGTTGTTGATTCTTCACAAAAAAATACAGTTTTATATCTTTATGTTTGAAGCCTGAAATGTGGCAAAAGGTCGCAAAGTTCAAGGGGGCCGAATACTTTCGCAAGGCACTGTATATATCTATTTCATCGATAAACAGTCAAGATGACTGTTAATCATTACCTCTTATCATATGCATCATTCTGAATGTCGTCTTCTCCTTCCATCTGCAAAAACCAAAACCGTGCTCATTATTCAGAGAGAGAGAGAGAGACATTCTATACATTCAATAGCTATTCTCCCATTAATCACATACTTTGCACACAAATCGCCACTCGTTTGGAGTAAGAAATCATAATGTATTTATGTGTGAAATACCTTCGTTCATTGTTTATCTCTGTTCTGAACCAAGCCTTCTTGGAAAGGGTTTTGTTGGGCATTTCAGTGGCCCACTTGTACATGCTCTGATGGTCCACCAGAGGTCACTATGTCCTTCTTAGTTGTCCGGTCTCCATGGGGTGTTCATTCCTCAGAACAGCTACGTAGCTGTACCAGTGGTCATCTGAGATGGGAGTTCTCCTCTCTCCACCTCGGGAAGATAGTCAAAGTTCCAAAGCACTTCCCACTCGCAGCTCCAGACTGGCAATGTCCTGGTCTGGTCAGTGAGTTAATTTTCTTCACTTCGTGTTGAGGTTCAAAGTTCCAACCATTTCAGACGTGTGGCGACCGCTCCATGCTTTTCTGGTCTATTGTTAATTTAGTTGACATACTCTCCAACCTCACTCAGGGTGTGGCTACTTACATATGCACAGTTTATAGGAGATTATTTTATACCTCCTAAAATCACATCACTATCTTAACAGAAATGCTTTCATCACATTTCATACTATATACACAATGTATTGGATGGAAACTTGACAGATAAAGGGTATATACTTTCCCAGTTACAGTATTTCGTCCATACAGTTTTTAATGACATCACAAAATGAAAATCAATATTATATTTGTTTTCCATAGCTCCCCACTGACCGTTCCTCACATTGTTATGTTAGAAATATTGCTCCATTATCCACATTTGACCATGTTAGAGTTTTCAGCGGGAACAGTCTGTGAAACAAAGATATTCCTTTGGTTGATACTAAAGGGTAGAGAGAGAGTCCTCTCCTGTTTAATTTATGACCAGGTGTGGAGGTGTCAAAACCCTCACACCAGTTCCCTCCACCCCTCTGCGGGTGAGAGAAGGTATGGTTATTGTCAAGCTGATCTGACCAACTGTGATCCTCACAGGACAGTCATGACAGGCCCCCTCAGGTGGGTTCAATCTTGAAAGTATTCTGCAAATTCTGCAAAAATGACAAAGGATGTCCTGGTTTGTGGATCATCGTAGCAGTCCCTCTCTGGTGGTTTACCCTGGTAGGATTTCTGCAAGCTGCATACCACCACAAGAATGACCAGGGGATGTCCTGGTTGTGGATAGTTGTTCCAGACCCATCGTCCGGTTGTTCAGGCTGGTGGATCTAGGCAGTAACTTAGGCAGACATTAATAACATACAACAGTCAGGCAATACATCATTACATTTCTTCCCCAAATGAGCGGAGTTGTGGCACTAACTGGTGGTTGTATGGGGAACTTGTTTATGGCTCTATCACTTCCTAAGTATCAAAGCTAATTAAACAAAAATGAATAAAATAAATATATATATAAATATATATATACGTTATATAGTTACCACACTGTCACAATCTAATTGGACTATATATGTCCACGGTCTTGGCTAAATCACTCTATCATAGCATTTTGTCTAATGTCATATCTAGGGCGATCTTGCTTAGGGCACTATCCTAAGTTGATAACTACATGATAAGTCTACAGCTGTAAGGCACTAGCTTCTGACTGTCTACAAGGATTACCTATGGACCTCTGGAGGGAAACTGGTGATTACCTCTTGCACTTAGCCATCCCGGATCCGGGATCGTGAATACAGCCTCAAGCTCATTACCATAACGCAACGTTAACTATTCATGAAAATCGCAAATGAAATGAAATAAATATGCTAGCTCACAAGCTTAGCCTTTTGCTAACAACACTGTCATCTCAGATTTTCAAAATATGCTTCTCAACCATAGGAAAATAATTATTTGTGTAACAGTAGCTAGCTAGCGTAGTATTTAGCGTTAGCATTCAGCAGGCAACATTTTCACAAAAACCAGAAAAGCATTAAAATAAAATCATTTACCTTTGAAGAACTTCAGATGTTTTCAATGAGGAGACTGTTAGATAGCAAATGTTCAGTTTTTCCTGAAAGATTATTTGTTTAGGAGAAATCGCTCCGTTTGGTGCGTCACGTTTGGCTACCAAAAAAAACTAAAATCCAGTCATCAAAACAAATTAACTCCATAATATCGACTGAAACATGGCAAACGTTGTTTAGAACCAATCCTCAAGGTGTTTTTCACATATCTCTTCAATGATATATCGTTCGTGGAAGTGTGCTTTCTCTCCTGAATCCCAGGAGAAAATGCCTGCACCTGAAGATTACGCACCAATTTAGACAAAGGACACCGGGCGGACCCCGGGAAAATGTAGTCTCGTATGGCCAATCTTCCAATGATATGCCTACAAATACGTCACAATGCTGCAGACATCTTGAAGAAACGACAGAAAGGGCAGGCTCGTTCGTGGTGCATTCACAGCCATATAAGGAGACAATGGAAAACAGAGCTTCATAAATTCTGCTCATTTCCTGTTTGAAGTTTCATCTTGGTTTCGCCTGTAGCATGAGTTCTGTGGCACTCACAGATAATATCTTTGCAGTTTTGGAAACGTCAGACTGTTTTCTTTCCAAAGCTGTCAATTATATGCATAGTCGAGCATCTTTTCGTGACAAAATATTGCGCTTAAAACGGGCACGTTTTTTTTATCCAATAATGAAATAGCGCCCCCATAGATTCAACAGGTGTTAATGTAGCTGTAGAATCAAGGGTAAATGTGTGATCATGGTTCATGACTTCAAATAACTTTGAGGTTTCTATTTATTAGCGGCAAGTGTGTTAACCATCAGAATAGTTTTTTTGAGATTCCCTTCCATGTGTTGCAACATGAGTGACTACTACCTCCACTATCAATGACAATTCGAATTGTTAGGTCTCTAACCTTCTTTCTGATTGTGGTTGGACTGACTGTTGCTGGCATTGGTAGTGGTACCCAAGGGGACCAGCTATCCTACCAATTTATTCTGAAATGTTGAGACTACACGTAGCATGGAATGATTATTGTTACCATTTGTTTAAGGAGGTGGAATGTCCACTGGACTTCTTTTACGAACAGTGTGGTACATTGCAGCGATATCTCAGATGTATTCTCAGATATATTCTCAGATGTAAGGTTATCCCCATCGAGGGCTCTCTGTTCTCGTGGGGAAGTATACGACTTGATTTGTTTCCTTATCGGGTGGCACGTAGTCTCGACCCCCCCACTGTCCTCGACGAGGCTCATCATGGGTCTGGGCTAGTATTCCCCCCCCGTTGTGTCTCAGGATCCCCCCCCCCCACCAGCAGCAGTTGGTGTTGGTGTCCAAAGCACAAACAAAAAGGTTGGGCCCTTTGAACGAGTTGTCAGCTGCCACATTGTTAGTAGATTGGCTATAATCTCTCAACCAAATCTCCTGGTGTTTGTGCTACAAAACGCTCAGCGGCTGTCGTGGCCTGCCAGTCACCACAACGTCCGCGTTTGGCAACCGTTCTTGCGGAAGTGTCCGAAGGACAAGAGAAGTTTATCTTAGCTACAGTATCATATGACTCCAAGGAGGAGGGAAGTTGCTCACTCACAGAGACTGCTGGCTCTAAATCATGAAAATAATGGTCAATCAGGTTTGCTGATTGAATGTGACGCGATATTGTAATATCTGCTTGAGTCAGATTCTGCACAAAGAAGTGTCGAACGTCTTTCTCCCAAGGGTTACTTTGGACAGATACTCCTTGTGGATGCCAGCGTTAGGAGAAGACAGTGTGGTCAGTGGAACGGCACAGTTACCTGTGGCCACAATTGGTTGTTTTTCCAATCCATCAGTGGGACCAAACGATCCAGCAAGTTCGCTCCGAGTAGCAGATGTTCAGTAACATACACAGGGTAAACAAGCAGTACGTCTTGGAAGTGTAGTTTCAGCATGAGTCGCATTGTGAGAGGCGAGGTAGTCTGAGTGAAACCTCAAAGTTTAGTGTTGCATCGTTCTGTGTTAAACCACTGTTTAGCTGGGTTCAAAGCCCTTTTGAGATCATGGAACAATGTTTGGGAGATGAGCAATAATGTAGAACCCGAATCAATAAGCGCATCACAGGCTAAGCAGTCCTCTAGTACGGTTTCCAGGTATGGCCTCTGAGTTGCGTTTTGTGGTCATATTCCCCACAAAGTGGACTGATTGTTTGCAACGGCGTGATGTGTCATTTGTGTTCATGGTTTAAACAGATCGACTCATTGGAGTTTGAGTGGAATTGGCTAGCTAAAGCATTTACTGCATTTGCATTTACTGCAAATTGAATGTACAATTGTATAAGCTTGCCTTGCAACGCAGCTGAAGTAACATAGCTAGCTAACTATTTAGTTGCTTATTGTGTAGTGGAGGATAAAAATAACTATGCCTATGGATGTGTAGCTAGCTGCAGTGTGTAGCCAATCTGTGTATGGACCCCAAAACGTTTGGTATGAATATTAGTTCAGAACCTATCTATCAACCTCAGCTATCATAGTTGTTGTATCAACTTCAAGTCTGAATGGAATTAATGAAGCCTATGGATAGAGTAGAATATAATAACATTATTGTCCTATATACATGTACTGTAGTTATTACCACATATGAGATTTCCACATTGTAGCATGTACATTGAATATATTCACTGATTATGTACTCTTCCTTGGCAAATATAGGTGCGGTTCAGGTATGAATCTCTTACACATTCTTTTTCTTTTTCTTTTTTTCATATCAATCTCCATTATTTGAACGATGCTGTGTCTGCAGGTATGTATTACAATTCTACACTTCAACAGTGTTTACCCCTTCTGCTCCTGGGACATCAATGATTACACATTGTAACTATGCAATAGACAATAATCATGATTTAAGTCAAGTCTGACTTGTAATTCATATACACAGAAAAAAACTATGCATATCTAACTCCCTTCATCTGCATTAATTTGAGGACACAGGATAGTATTTCAATGAGATACTTAATTTCAACCAGTGGAGAATGTGAAGCGCTTCCTTGAAAGAAGTTCATTATCCAGGTGTTATAAATACATAAATTGTAATTATGATAAGTGTAATATTATATTATAAATAAAACGAGGAAGAAAGAAAGTGGGGGGAGAGATGTAGAAGACAGAAAGGTAAAGAGGTAAGAACAGTGGCAGACAGCATATGATTAATGAATTACAGTGCTACCCTAATATTCTCTCAGTTCATCACAATTGCGGTGTCTCCTAACCAGCTTTGGTTCCCCAGTTGGCCCGAAGGTTACCTCAAGAGCGGGTGAGGTGGCGATGACGGGACTGGCTTCCTCTCTCACATCAAAACATACCTGCAGACGAGAGACAGATAGATAGAGAGAGAGCATGATTAAGCCTTGTTTTTTTTATTCTAACATGGTCAGTCATCATAATCATCAGGAGGTGAAATGCAAAACTTACCTTGGATCATTAACTCTGGGACTACTACATCTCTGTCTGTATTTCAAAGTTAAGCATCTCTTTAATAATACTTTGTTGACCCGACCAAGTGACCTCTCACCTATGAACATGCTGTGCTCTCTGTTCAGATGCGGGAGGGGTTCACCAAAGCAGCTGATATAACCTAGAAGATTTAGGGAGAAGGGAGAGAGGGATGAAGTGAAGAAGAGAGACTGTTATAGTGTGTGTGTGGTCTCACCTGGTGTCCACACTAAGTGGCTACAGAGTACTTTATGCTGAAAAACAGACACATGAGGACAAACAATAGATGATAATGTCAATAGTAGATACTGTAGGTGACGCAGACACCTATCGGAGTGTACCTGAAACATTTAAATATAGAGGGCTATGTGTCTCACCACTTGGTTATTGCAAGGGAAATCATGACTTGGCAGCAATAGATAGTCCAGTGAAAATGGCTGTGTTTATGTGATGTAAATGTGAAAATTAGCAGCTGACATCTTAAGGTTTTTTAATTAATGCACGTTAGACAGGTTCCATGTACAAGACAGGCAGAGATGAAGAGAGAAAAAGAACAGAACAGTTTAATTACCTCTGGTTATGGACACTTTTGCCAGCAATAAAGCTTCCACTGCCTGTTCCTCAGACAATGAACATCTGGCAATAACTACATCTTTGACCCCTTGATCAGCTCACTCTCTGAAAGTAAAGAAAATAGCTTATTTTTTGAAGATATGAAAACAATAACTGAGATATGACCGTTCAATCGAAGCAGCAGATGTCATTTTCAGGATACGTCAATACAGAACTGAAAGCTTAACACCAGACTGGTATTGTGGTTGTTCATTGTGTGATGGGAAATATGCAATGATACCTGCATCATCTACACGCTGCAAAGACTCCCTAACTCTTCGTGACAGACATATTGTGTTCTTTCATCCTTCTGTAAAAAAGCTAACCGTTACGCTGTCATGAAATATGATTATATATCGACTATGAAACATATATGACATGGCCTGCTTATGAGTTGCCATGAAAGAAAATTAGATTAATTCAACTGAAAATGGCGAGAACAGGCAATCGTAGCTAAATGCTTTTGGTTAGCTTGAGAATAATAATTGCATAATTTATCATTCTACAGTATGTATGTATGTAATATAGTAGAATGTTATGAACCGACACTGAATCGTAGGAACTAACTACTAGCTATGTAAAAGATGGATGGAAGAACGCCCAGTGCTGCTTACCTGAGATGCCATCATCACACAGTCCTTCTCGTAGGTGTCTGCTATGACTTCCTTTGTCAGAAAAAAGTTGGTCTCAGAACAATTACTTTTGATTGAAAATAACAAAACGTTTAGCTCTCGACAAAAAGACACAAATATACCTCCATAGCATGAGTTCCTTAGGGCGGCGCACAATTGGCCCAGCGTCGTCGGGGTTTGGTGGGGTAGGCCGTCATTGTAAATAAGAATTTGTTCTTACTTGCCTAGTTCAATAAAGGTTAAATAAAAATTAGCCTGCGAATAACCACACCTTCATACAAACGTGCTACTGTATGCAGAATTCTTGACACACAACCGAAGAAGCTGTCATATCCTGCCAGCAGGCCCAAAAGCGTGCCACTCAGGTGCAGAATGATGACACGTGGAAGAGGGAAAGGAACAAGATTGGAACAACAATAGCTGAACAATAGACTACTCAAGCTTCACTATAGAATAGTCTAATAGTTGAGCTAGGTGTGAAAACCCCCCCTCCTATCACAGACTAGATTTGCCCTAATGACCAAGGGGTAGCTTGCTACTCAATGTAATAAAGTAATGACTTTTCAAAGAAGTTACCTTACACGTTATGTTGGCTGACAATTTATTAGCTACGCTGTCCTTACGAACCAAAAAACATATCATTACAGCACATATATGTCATGGTTTGCAGGTAGAGGTCTTGAGTGCGGAGCAAGAGATTCTGTGATGAGAGATACATTTTTCCCTTTTTGTCTCATCAATCATTTGATCAACAACTTCAATGAGTTCCGCTATTTTTTCATCCAACTTGGTCATTGTGTTCATTAATTGATTGTCTTTGGTCTGCAGCATTTGGACTAGAACATTATTGCTTTGAGTGTTGTTCATCAAAACTGCATGCATGCTATCAAATCTTGTGCCCGTTTGTAGGTAAATCGTCAGATTTATCTAGTTTTGCGTGGACTTCGTCGTATTTAGTTTTGGCTAAATCGTGTTGTTCCTGTAGAAGACGTTTTTGCCATTACTTTTAATTATTCAGTTTTCAAATGCAGTTCCAAGGCTAGCAATATCTTTCCCTTTTCTGCTTTTGTCATTAGTTTCCCGGTTCTCTCTACCTGTCCCTTCATAGCAACCGTTTCTTGCTTCTGCTGTGCACTGCGGTACTGGACTGATGTCGATCTCTGCTTGTGGCCAAACATCAGGGCTAAACGGGAGATAACCTTAACAAGGTATTTTACCATTTCTGCTGTTTTCTTGCATATGGCATAGTTTGGGTTTATATCGCTGCTGAGGTCTGCAATCAATCATTCTACATGTGAAGGTTCACTAATTAATTAACGTGAGAATGGGGACCACCCCCTCTGATAGTTGTCTTCTGGTCAGACTTCAGAGGCTCACACACCACCCACCGCTTCTGAGTATATTACTCGATAATGTCCAGTCTCTAGACAACAAGGTAGACAAAATTAGGGCAAGGGTTGCTTTCCAAAGAGACATCAAGGATTGTAACATACTCTGTTTCACGGAAACATGGCTCTCTTGCTGTCGGAGTAGATAAAGCCGCGCCGACAGGAAAAACCCTCTCTGAAAAGAAGAAGGTCGGGGGTTTTCATGATTAACGACTCATTGTGTAATTGTAAAAATATACAGGAACTGAATTCCTTTTGTTCACCTGATCTAGAATTCCTCATAATCAAATCATAACCGTATTATCTCCCAAGAGAATTCTCCTCCGTTATTGTCACAGTCGTGTATATGCCCCCCCCCTCAAGCCGATACCACGACGGCCATCAAGGAACTTCAATGGACTTTATGCTAACTGGAAACCATATATCCTGAGGCTGCATTTATTGTAGTTGGGGACTTTAACATAGCTAATTTGAGAACAAGGCTACCTAAATTCAAGCATATCGTCTGTAGCACTCTGTAGCACTCGCACTGGAAAAACACTGTACCACTGTTACTCTAACTACCTCGATGCATACAAGGCCTTCCCCCGCCCTCTTTTCGGCAAATCTGACAATGACTCCATTTTGCTCATCCCTTCCTATAGAAAGAAACTCAAACAGGAAGCACCCGTGCTAAGAACTATTCAACACTGTTCTGACCAATCAGAATCCAAGTTTCAAGATTGTTTTGATCACATGGACTGGGATATGTTCCGGGAAGCCACATCGACATATACGCTGATTCGGTGAGTGAGTTTATAAAGTGTATAGGAGATGTTTTACCCACTGTGACTATTAAAACCTACCCTAACCAGAAACTGTGGATAGATGGCGGCATTTGTGCAAAACTGAAAGCGCGAACCACCGCAGTTAACCATGGAAAGGCGAATATGGCCGAATACAAACAGTATAGTTATTCCCTCCACAATGCAATCAAACAAGCAACATGTGAGTACAGAAATAAAGTGGAGGGTCTACATATGATCACGGGCTATAAAACGAAAACCAGCCATGTCATGGATACCGACATCTTGCTCCCAGATAAACTAAACACCTTCTTTGACCTGCTTTGAGGATACTACAGAGCCACCGACATGGCCCACTACCAAGGACTGTGGGCTCGCCTTCTCCGTGGCCGACGTGAGTAAGACATTTAAACGTGTTAACCCTCGGAAGGCTGCCGGCCCAGACGGCATCCCCAGCCGCGTCCTCAGAGCATGCGCAGACCAATCTCTCCCTATCCCAGTCTGTTGTCCCCACAGGCTTGAAGATTTCCACCATTGTTCCTGTACCCAAGAATACAAAGGTAACTGAACCAAATGACTGTCGCCCCGTGGCACTCACTTATTTCATCATGAAGTGCTTTGAGAGACTAGTCAGGATCATATCACCTCCACCTTACCTGTCACCCTAGACCCACTTCAATTTGCTTTCCACCCCTATAGGTCCACAGACGATGCACCTCCCTATCCACATCGACGGGACAGTAGGGGAGAAGGGAAAAAGTTAAGTTCCTCAGCGTACACATCATGGACAAACTGAAATGGTCCAACCACAGAGGCAGTGTGGTGAAGAAGGCGCAATTGTTTGGCAATTTAACTTCCTTGTTAAATAGAATCAGACAACGATATCCTATCAGTTGAGATGGGTTGGATATTCTCAAAGTGCGAAACCCTGTTGTTAGCCTCTTTGGGCTGAGATCCCACTAACGGGATCGATATGACAACAGCCAGTGAAAGTGCAGGGCGCCAAATTCAAACAGAAAACGCACAATTAAAATTCCTATTTTAAAAATGGTATTTTACACCATTTTAAAGATACACTTCTTGTTAATCCCACCACAGTGTCCGATTTCAAAAAGGCTTTATGACGAAAACACACCAAATGATTATGTTAGGTGAGTGCCTAGTCACAGAAAAACAGTCATTTTTCCAGCCAAAGAGAGGAGTCACAAAAAGCAGAAATAGAGATAAATTAATCCCTAACCTTTGATGATCTTCATCAGATGACACTCATAGGACTTCATGTTACACAATACATGTATGTTTTGTTCGATAAAGTTCATATTTATATAAAAAAATACATTGTATACATTGATGCATTATGTTCAGTAGTTCCAAAACATCAGGTGATTTTGCAGAGCCACATCAATTTACAGAAATACTCATAATAAACATTGATTAAAGATTCAAGTGTTATGCGTGGAACTTTAGATAAAATTCTCCTTAATGCAACCACTGTGTCAGATTTCAAAAAAGCTTTACCGAAAAAGCACACCATGCAATAATCTGAGTACAGCGCTCAGAGACCAAAACAACCAAACAGATATCCGCCATGTTGTGTGGTCAACAGAAATCAGAAATAGCATTATAAATATTCACTTACCTTTGATGATCTTCATCAGAATGCACTCCCAGGAATCCCAGTACCACAATAAATGTTACATTTGCTCGATAAAGTCCATCATTTATGTCCAAATACCTCCCTTTTGTTCGCGCGTTTAGCCCAGTAATCCAAATTCATGACGCTCGATCACTAGGTGCAGACGAAAAGTCAAAAAGTTCCGTTACAGTCCGTAGAAACATGTCAAACGATGTATAGTATCAATCTTTAAGATGTTTTTAACATAAATCTTCAATAATGTTCCAACCGGAGAATTCCTTTGTCTGTAGAATTGCAATGGAATGCAAGCTAACGATCACGTGAACGTGCGTGGTCAGCTCATGCCTCTCTGGCAGACCTCTGATTCATTCCCCTCTCAATCACCCCCACTTCACAGTAGAAACATCAAACAAGGTTCTAAAGACTGTTGACATCTAGTGGAAGCCTTAGGAAGTGCAATATGACCCCATACACTGTGTATTCGATATGCAATGAATTGAAAAACGACTAACCTCAGATTTCCCACTTCCTGGTTGGATTTTTTTCTCAGGTTTTTGCCTGCAATATGAGTTCTGTTATACTCACAGACATCATTCAAACAGTTTTAGAAACTTCAGAGTGTTTTCTATCCAAATCTACTAATGCATATATTAGCAACTGGGCCTGAGTAGCAGACAGTTTACTCTGGGCACCTTATTCATCCAAGCTACTCAATACTTCCCCCAGCCATAACAAGTTAGCTTAAGCTGAATGCAAAGCTAGCCGTTGTTGTACAGGAATGTTAACTTGCTGTCACACAGGGTCCTCTTCAATACGAGACCAGGGGTTTACTATTGACGTCTCAATTTCAACCCAATCGGCGTTTCTTTGCCAGCAATGTTACTAGAACACACAATAACAAATAAATATTTACTGTGTCTTTTCACGTTTTCTTAAGCACGATAGACAGAGATATAATGTTTTGCTTTGGCCAACAAATATATCTTCTCAAATTTCCTTGGCTGGCCAATATGTCCTAGCTCTAGGAATTAATACTCGCTGAGTCTGCTCACTCTGACCCTTACTCAGTATGCAACACCGGAGGCAATCTTTCTAGTATCTTGGTCAAATGGAAACACACACAGTCACTCTCAACAATAATCCTACCTACACTTTATTGGTGTATAACGTAATCTGCTACACAATTCATATAGACTGAATTAAACAGAAAGGCCTAATTTTGTTTTAGATTCAATATGTTGCGACTTTATATTCATTAATCTGATGACTGTTATTTATTTAATCCACTAACTAAACACTGCAAAAAAAGAAATGTCCCTTTCTCAGGACCCTGTCCTCAAAGATTATTCGTAAAAATCCAAATAACTTCACAGACCTTCATTGTAAAGGGTTTAAACACTGTTTCCAATGCTTGTTCAATGAACCATAAACAATGAATGAACATGCACCTGTGGAACGGTTGTTAAGACACTAACAGCTTACAGGTAGAAAATTAAGGTCACTGTTATGAAAACTTAGGACACTAAGGAGGCCTTTCTACTGACTCTGAAAAACACCAAAAGAAAGATGCCCAGGGTCCCTGCTCATCTGGGTGAATGTGCCTTAGGCATGCTGCAAGGAGGCATGAGGACTGCAGATGTGACCAGGGCAATAAATTGCAATGTCCGTACTGTGAGACGCCTAAGACAGCGCTACAGGGAGACAGGACGGACAGCTGATCATCCTCGCAGTGGCAGACCACGTGTAACAACACCTGCACAGGATCCTAACATCCTAACATCACACCAGCGGGACAGGTACAGGATGGCAACAACAACTGCCTGAGGTACACAGGAATGCACAATCCCTCCATCAGTGCTCAGACTGTCCACAATAGGCTGAGAGAGGCTGGACTGAGGGCTTGTAGGCCTGTTGTAAGGCAGATCCTAACCAGACATCACCGGCAACAATGTCGCCTATGGGCACAAACCCATCATCGCTGGACCAGACAGGACTGGCAAAAAGTGCTCTTCACTGACGAGTCGCGGTTTTGTCTCACCAGGGGTGATGGTTAGATTCGCGTTACACCGAGGCCTGTACTCTGGAGCAGGATCGATTTGGAGGTGGTTGCTCTGTCATGGTCTGGGGCGGTATGTCACAGCATCATCCGACTGAGCTTGTCATTACAGGCAATCTCAACACTGTGTGTTTCAGGGAAGACATCCTCCTCCCTCCTTTCCTGCATGCTCATCCTGACATGACCCTCAGCATGACAATGTCACCAGCCATACTGCTCATTCTGTGCGTGATTTCCTGCAAGACAGGAATGTCAGTATTCTGCCATGGCCAGCGAAGAGCCCGGATCTCAATCCCATTGAGCACGTCTGGGACCTGTTTGGATCAGAGGGTGAGGGCTAGGGCCATTCCCCTCAGAAATGTCCGGAAACTTGCAGGTACCTTGGTGGAAAAGGGGGTAACGTCTCACAGAAAGAACTGGCAAATCTGGTGCAGTCCATGAGGAGGAGATGCACTGCAGCTGGTGGCCCCACCAGATAATGACTGTTACTTTTGATTTTGACCCCCCCTCCCCCCTTTGTTCAGGGACACATTATTCGATTTCTGTTAGTAACATGTCTGTGGAACTTGTTCAGTTTGTCATGCTGAAACAGGAAGGACCTACCCCAAACTGTTGCCACAATGTTGGAAGCACAGAATTGTCTAGAATGCCATTCTATGCTGTAGCACTAACATGTCCTTCCCCTGGAACTAAGGGGCCTAGCCCGGACCATGAAATTCCTCCTCCACCACACGTTACAGTTGGCACTATGCATTGGGGCAGGTAGCGTTCTCCAGGCATCCACCAAACCCAGATTAGTCTGTCGGCCTGACAGATGGTGAAGCGTGATTCATCCAGGGGTGAAACTTTGGTTTTAGAAGAGGAGGGCAGATAAAAAAACATTTTATCCAGTTGGATTAACCCTCCAAACAACCTACCCGACCACTTGGAGGGTTCCGCATGGTCCTAAAGCACACCGTAGCCTCGTTTTCTATCACATTCCAATGATACGACAGGGGGGGACAAAAATGCAATTTCAGAAAGTGGGAGGGGATGTTCCCCCCCAGTGAAAGTTGTGCCCCTGGATTTATCCCTCCAGAGAACGCGTTTCCACTGCTCCAGAGTCCAATGGCGACAAGCTTTGTGTAGCATTTTATGACGGTGCCACGTTGAAAGTCACTGAGCTTTTCAGTAAGGCCATTCTACTGCCAATGTTTGTATATGTACACCTTTCAGCAACGGGTGTGGCTGAAATAGCCAAATCCACTAATTTGATCGGGTGTCCAGATACTTTGGTATATATCGTTTATTTACAAAATAAGTAATTTTAATGAGGCGTTATCCTGCAGTGTTGATTTAGTGTTGGGGATGTGGAATCTTGACAATTCTGGAGACGGAGGATCATACCTTTATGTTGAGATTGTTGTTGTTTTGTTGACTACATGCTAATTCAGGGATGGAGATATGAATAAATCCTTGTAAAAAAACAAATTCTACAAAATGTGCCAATATCAGCAGGTATAATATCTGAATATTAGAGGAAATAATAGCAGTCTCTTTCTGTATGCTGCCTTCATGAATCCTTCATTTTAATTTCAGAACCATAATGGAATTACCTGCAGGTGTGACAATGGCTTTAAAAAAAATCATTACAAAGAATTAGGGGAGAGTTGGTTAAGTTGAACCTAAGGGTTAAGTTGAGCCACCCTTGTTTCTAGGAAATCATACACAAATGTATAATTTCACCAAATATTTAGGAAAGGGGAATCATTTCATGTAGTCTGTGAAGGAAGAAACCACATGGGAAATGTGGTAGTAAGTCAGGCCCCAAAAAAACACTTTTCACCAAGTCAAATTAATTTATTGCATTAGAGGTTTAATGATGCTTAACTTACCCAGTCTCACGGCTTAACTTACCCCAGTTGTGCCAATAGACCATGTTTTTTTTGGAACTGTAATACTTACATGAATTCTGATTATTTCCAGGGATACACAACATCCTGAAATATATGTAGATATCTTTGTTAGAAATACAACTATATTTCCCTTGACGGGAGATGCTGAATGTAAAAAATGTCTCACCTTACCCTTCTCTCCTCTCTTGTTTTTTCTCTCTTTTTTTTGTTTTTAAAAAAGGGACTGTAATATTAGCGTGAGAAATAATATTAGTGTCTCTCTCAGACTTCTCTTTATCCTCCTACCCCCCCCGCCCCTCCTCTCTCTCTACCCCCCCTCTCTCTCTCTCTCTCTCTCTGAGGGATTGTAGTGTTTGTCAGCCTGGCAGGGACCACTCCTTTGTGGCTGACTGGTATAAGTGCCCGCAGGGAGCAGCAACCAAATCTGATTGGGGATCTAAAAAAGAAATACATCGTTGTTACGCTGCTGCCGTATTGATGGGTTGAATGTAGGGCTCTCATTTCCATGCCCCCGAAGCATGCAGACATAAAAATAATATTTTAATAAAAGGCACTCTCTGATGCGTGTAGTTTATGTGTCGTGTTGTGCTGTTATTATAGGGAGTCTGTAGGGAGTGTGTCTTCCTTTCTATCTCTCTCCCAAAACACACAGGTTGTACAACTGATGAACAACGCATTTGACACAACGGTTGCGATACAACATGTTTTTGAAAAGTTTGTCTGCACAGAAGTGTTTACATAACCATTGTGTGGTGTCTCTTTACAAAGTTTAGAATTACCCTACACACTATTCACCCGCCTTTAAATTTCCTTCCTAAAACCGTGGGGAACATCAGCAATAGAAATAAAGTAGAGTAGGGGGCAAATCATAGTGGTCCAGCTAGCTATCTATAATTCTCTTTGAGTTCTGTATTGCAAAATCTATTTCTTCCTGCTTCACACACTTGTAAATAATATATATCTTTCCATGGCAGAGAAACAGTGTTTCTTCCTCAATCAACCATCTGCATGGCCTACGGTTTTTCCAGTGTTCGTCCCAAATGGCACCCTATTACCTATATAGTGCAATACTTTTGACCGGAGCCCTTTGGGCCCCTAGTGCACCATAAAAGGAATAGGGTGGCATTTGGGACACAAAAATTGTATCATAGTGACAACCTCTGCATTATTCATCTTTATGATTATTATTGACATTATAATTATGTTCTTTGGAGACGAGGGGCCTTAGCGTGTGAAATATACTTCTCATTCAAACTGAAACCGGTCAATATCTACAGTATACCAGAGAAATCACTATGTGGAGTGGTGTGACTAAGAAATCCATGGGAAGAAAAATGACAGCAGTGAATCAGATATGCAGCTCAGCCCTAAAATATGAACACACTGAATAATATACGCTTCCATCCATCTTAAACAAGTGTACGTCCTAGATGGCACGGTATTCCATGGCCTACCTCAACTTTAGTGCACTATATAGGGAATAGGGCGCCATTTCGGGACTTTACCCTCCAAGACAGAGAAAGTCTTTACGCTCCAAGACAGAGAGACAGATATATATAGTACCAGTCAAACATTTGGACACGCCTACTCATTCCAAGGTTTTTCTTTATTTTTACTATTTTCTACATTGTAGAATAATAGTGAAAACATAAACTATGAAATAACACATGGAATCATGTAGTAACCCCCCCCAAAAAATCTAAATATATAGCCACCCTTTCTTTGACTTGCTTTACACACTCTTGGAATTCTCTCAACCAGCTTCACGAGTAGTCACCTGGAATGCATTTCAATTAACAGGTGTGCCTTGTTAAAAGTTCATTTATTTCATTCTTTATGTGTTTGAGCCAATCAGTTGTGTTGTGACAAGGTAGGGTTGGTATACAGAAGATATCCCTATTTTGTAAAAGACCATAATATGCCTTCAGAAAGTATTTACACCAATTGACTTTTTCAACATGTTGTTGTTACAGCCCGAATTTAAAACGGATTCAATTTAGATTTTTTTTTGTCACTGAGCTACACAAAATACCCCATAATATCAAATGGCAATTATTACTGTGTTAAAATACATTTAATCCTTTTCATTTAGAAATTCTTTAGTAGGTAATACTTAAAAGTCTCTTTTTAACTCACTTGCACTTTCATTTTCTTTGTTGTTCCTTTTCCTTTTTAATATGTAGTGCAATTGCACATAATGTATTACTTGAATAATACAATATTTTAAATCCCAGCAATCTTTAAAATTACATTCAGGTGCAAAATGTTTTCAAAAGTTGTTTTTAATTAATAAATAAATTATATTCATTAGAATATAACTTAAATAACATAGGAATATAACATGTAATAACAATAACTGAAATAATTCAGTGTAACTTTGATGTGGGAACTCTCACACTCTGCTACTGCACAATTCTAATGGTTACATAGGTCACAAATAAAGGTATTCTCAGTCGAATTGGAGCACAAATCATGAGCCCACCTCCTGCACTGCTCACACCTAATCCAGTCCCCACCTGTAACTGAAAACAGGGGAAGAGATGCCAATTGAAAAACTCTCTTAAAAACGTATCTAGCTATATGACACAAAATGTGTAAAATATATAAAAAGCTATAAAAGAACATTAGCTTTACAATTATCAGTCACTAGTGGAAACATTTACAACTGCAATTAAAGTTACATTATCATTTTAATGTATTTCACCTCAGACGATCTGGTAGTAAAGGTTGCTAACTAGCACTCCTAGCAGCTTATGCTAACTAGCTAGCTGGCTAGCATTTACTGCTAGTGAAGTTTCTTGCTCGCAATTAGTATAAACATGCGCTAACTAGGCTAGTCATTGTCTAAATGACACATTCATAACCATAAAGGGATAACTAGACCCCAAGGGCCAGTTGGGGGGGCGAGTTGCCCCCAACACACTCATCCAACATATTACTACTTTACTCAAATTATCTAAATTTCTCTCTCTAAACAAGTGGATTATTTATTTTAAGGCTTTCTTACTTGTATATTTTAAAAATAATTATATATCTAACTTCATTGGAATATATCCACAACTTTTTCAAAATTTCAACCAAGAAAATAACTTGGTAACATCTTGTGGTTTTAATGTGAATTACAGGGGGCAGGGCTAGTTAATCCCTAGTACCCTACCGCTCTCCATATTTCTAAGCATAATGCTGGCTGCATCATGTTATGGGTATGCTTTCCACCAGACACTGGGAGATGAATTCACCTTTTAGCAGGATAATAACCTAAAACACAAGGCCAAATCTACACTGGAGTTGCTTACCAAGAATACAGCAAATGTTCCTGAGTGGGCCAGTTACAGTTTTGACTTAAATCTACGGCAAGACCTGAAAATGGTTGTTTAGCAATGATCAACAACCAGTTTGACAGAGCTGGAAGAATTTCGAAAAGAATAAATGGACAAATGTTGCACAATCCACATGTGGAAAGCTCTTATACTTACCCAGGAAGACTCACAGCTGTAAAGGTGCTTCTACAAAGTATTGACTCAGGGGTGTGAACACTTATGTAAATGAGATATTTCTGTATTTTCTAAAAACATTGCCATTATCAGTTATTGTGTGTAGATGGGGGGGATATGCCAGATATGCGATTGCCATAGCCTGAGGGACATACATCCCATGACAATTAATTCCATGAAGGATTTATTGTACATTGTATGTAACTTACAAGTAATACATAGTGTAGCCATCATCCATGTACATTTAGTTGTTTATTTATTAGCCATCTCTTTTTTTAGAACCTTATTTAATTGATTGTAGATCACACAATACAACAGCAGTAGTGTTGTAACTGTATACATTATTATATATACACAATATTATTAACCTCATTGGATGTTACTGTATTTACTGAAATGCTGTACAACTACTGCTTTAGCAATATCTATTAAATTGTATTTCATGCCAATAAAGCAATCTGAATTTGACAGACCGAGAGAGACACAGAGAGAGACGAAGCGAGGAGAACGAGAAAGAGGGAGAGAGAAGGTGAGAAAGAAAGAGAGCAGAAGAGTGGAAGATCAGCTCAGCAGCTCCCCAACAGCCATTAGTCATAATTTGGTCCCGGACGCACAACAGGGCCCTGCGTCTGAAGGTACAAACTAAAATTTATTGGGCTGGCCTGCTTGGGCTAATTGAAAGAAATTGTCTGTCTGTTTGCTTTCCACAGTGTTTGGAGAAGGGTTAGTTTTAAAGCAGAAGGTTTTAGCCACCAGCGCCATCAACCGAACAGCACACAGCAGAGCTCTGCACCTACTGGCTGGACAGGATTAAGATCAATTCTAACAGGGTTAGAGTCAGTGCCATTTCAATTCAGTCAATTCAATGAATGAATTAAAACTCAACTCATGAATTGAGTTGAAAAATGAACATTGTTTTCCTAGGTGGACTCGCTTTTCAATTCATGAATCAAATATCAATGCATTTCCTGAATTGACTGAAACTGAGCGGAAACAAAATCGAGCCCCGACCAAATTGTTACCTGGCCAGCCATTACAGGTAATTACTAGATTCACCTCAGTTGATGACACAGCCCAAATAAACACCAATCCACCAACTGTCAAAAATACTGTGACAGGTTGTGACCTTACTTTATATACTTTTCTACCACTGTCAAAGCTGGAACAGTTTCCTACCTCTCCTCGCCAGCCTTCCTTCCTTCTACTATAAACTGCCACACTTGCAAAAAACCCAGAGGAAAATGTGAGAGGGGAATGCAATGAATGAAAAATAAATAAATCTATTTGAGACTGGCAGAAGCTCCTGTTTTTAAAATAATAAGATGTAGCTGTTCTGAGTTCTAACCGTCACTGTCTCAACCCCAGTATTCTGTGGCCTCTATGGCAACTGAGCCTCATCATGATGAAGGAAGACAGTTGACAGCGCAGCCAGGTTGACTCCACCATCCGCTACAGCCGCTAAACTTAACTCAGAGAAAGAGAGAGCGAGAGAGCGAGAGAGAGAATGTGGGGGGCAGAGAGAAAGGGAGTGAGAGGGAGAGAGAGAAAAGGAGCATGAGAATGGAAGAGAGAGAGAGAGGAGTCAGAAGGAGTGAGACAAAGGGAGAGATAAAGGGAGAAAGAGTGCTCAGCTCCTCTCTGTAGAGCCAGCTCTGCTGCTCAGAGATCCTGTTGCAAGTAGTGAGACTTGTTGAATTGTTGACTTTCTATTCAGAGGACAATTCACACTGGGGCTGTAGTGCACTACATAGGGAGCCATTTGGAATGCAGACTGGGTCTCATACAGGTAGATGATGTTGTGGGTGGCAGGCAGCATATACTGTACCAACAACAGTGTTTTTGTCATTAAATCCTCATCAAAACTGGACTCATCTGGGACTCAGCTAGGGGTGGTTATTATAGATTACCCAGGGAGTTGACCTGCTCCTCAGAGAGAGAGGGGGGAGACAGAAAGGTGAAAGAGAAGAGGGAGAAAGAGATGAGAAACAGGGTAGGGAGAGAACGGAGCAAGAGGGAAAGAGGCTAGCTAGAACAGCCTGCCAGTGTGGTTAGAAGTGCTGCCTTCCTGCCTAACTGTCACCAATTTGTTCCTAGCCATGGGGGACATCCAGGGGATGGTGAGGTGATGGCAACTAAGAGTTCTCCTCCGCCCAGATAATGAGCCTTGAGTGTGTGTGTGTGTGTGTGTGTGAGTCAGAGTCAGACAGGGCTGCTGGTTTCCCTTTTCCCCTGACCTATGAAACCTTAATGGGAAGCAATAGTGTGAGAACCTCCTGAAGACCTGACCTGGTAGAACAGGGGATATAACCAAAATGTTTTAGGGTTGAGCAGAAGAAGCCTGCAAAAAAAATGGAAATGTTTGTGCAGACAAAGTCATCAACATTATCTGTGGTAATCACAACTGTTGTGCATGTGCAAGCTGAATATGTACGGGGCCATTGAGATGAATTAAGTATATATTTTATAAAAATAAGATATTTAAGGGCATTTTTATGAGAAAATTTCCTTTTAAACAGGTTGCAGTTCTGGAGGCTATTTGAACAGTCTTGGTTAAATGAATGAGGTTTTAATAAATGCCGTTCGCTGTGCAGAGACGCAGTAAAGCTCTTGATAGTACCATCATTGCATCCATAAAGGACGGAAACAGAATGATTTGTAGTTCAGGAGCGCCACTGCGTGGCTCTTGGTGGTATTTGACTGTGGGCACATGCTTTCCTTTAAGAGCAGCCATATATCATGCATATTATAATCATGGCTGTATTTCTTGACAATGTTTTTATTACATGTTTGTCCTTTAGCAGACTCTTACCCAGAGCTACTTACCGTCAGAATAAAATGTTTTATGACAACATGCACCGTACTGCAATAAAAACCCACATAGAAAAAATAGTACTCCAATCAATTCAAAAAAATATTTCACACATAATTATATGGAAGGCTACAAATATCCCAGTAAATCCTTACTTCATATAGGACAAGAACTTGGACACAACAGTACTGCTTAGCTAATTACAACTGGTCTGGAACCCAAATATGCATATGCATTTCCAGGCTAAATGACAAGGGGGAGAGTTAAGAGAAGATAACCTAAATATTTCTGCTGATTCATTCACCTAGCACTAGGAACAGAAAAGAACATGGCTACTCAGCTAACAGTAAGACCAGTCAGTGGAGGTGAGTGATCAGCTTTTTTACAAACCTTCCCTGTAGAGAACCTTCACAGCACAAAGAGATGCTGACTGACCCGACCAACCTGTATCCACAACTCCTATTCCTAAAAAATATTTAGACCATTCATTAGAACCTTCAGAACATTCTGAACTTCAAGGTAGGGTTTATAATAGATTCTAGTATCATTCAGTCAGTGATAATCAAACTTCATCTGGTGCCACTGGTTCAATATGATTGTAAATAAATATATCTAAGACAGATGGCCCTTTTGTTGTCTTTTTATTTATGGTCATGAGTGGATGAATTTCAACTCAATTTGTATTTATAAAATAAATGATAAACCTGTAACAGTGAATTCATATTACTTTCTTTCATATTTTGTTCCAATAATTCAGATAATAATTTACTTACTTCTGTTACAAAAAAGGAAGCAGGAGCTAAGGTGAAACACAATGGCCTGAAAACACAATGACAACTGCATAGAATCTTAAAACATATATTGAGGACCAACTACTGTACTTTAGTTTGTAAAGGAAAACATATATATGGATATTTACAGCAGTGGAGGCTCCTCGGAGTAAGGGGAGGAGCATCCTCAAAGAATTTCATCAAAATACAAATAAATGAAACCAAGTTAACCTTTTTACATAAAACTATGCTAAATATATTAATGTCACCAAACAATTAATTAATACAGCTTTGCAATGGTCTACAATACCCTCAGCAGCACTCTGTAGGGTGGCATTATGGTGTAGCCAGAGGACAGCTAGCATCTGTCCTTCTCTGGTTATATTGACTTCAATGCAAAACCTAGGAGGCTCATGGTTCTCACCCCCTTCCATAGACTTACACAGTGATTATGACAACTTCCGGAAGATGTCCTTCAACCTATCAGAGCTCTTGCAGCATGAACTGACATATCCACCCAATCAAAGGATCAGAGAATAACTCTAGTACTGAAAGCATAAGCTACTGCAGTGCATAAAATGTGGTGAGTAGAGAAAGACAATAGATGAGCAAATTCATATCTTAAAAAATGAAGGAGAAGCAAGAGAGAAAGAGCTAGCTATATTTGGTTGTATTATTTTAAACATTCACTTAGCTAGTTGAATGCAGCTAGCCAGTTTATCCTACTTAAACAGAAAGGGATGCTACGTTAACTAGCTGGCTATGGCTATCCAACACTGGAACTCTTCCAAGTTAAAGTAAGATTTTGGTTTTATTCATTTATTGCCACAGGGTCCCATCGGTGTAACTGCTAAACTGCGTTCTGACTACACTGCGTGATTGTAGCTAGCGGGTTGAATAACACGTTAGTTCTAGTAGGTAGGTTTACTATGACATGACAACAATGTAGGCTGTGTGTAGTGGTTAGCGGTCATGATATGAAGGTTTGGCAGCTGATGTGTTGTGCACAGAAGTCCACACGCGAAGGGAACAGGGAACAGAGCGCATAGGTAGTTCGAGATGGAATTATATACACACCGCATTCGGAAAGTATTCAGACCCCTTGACTTTTTACACTGTTACATTACAGCCTCACATGCTCAACATAAATGTACACATACATATTATACAATCATTGCATCCACACTGCTTACGAGCGTCTGCGTAGCCAGGCGCTAAAGTAGAACTTGGTTCTATTTGTGACGCTCAACACGCTGCAAGACCTGCCTCTCCCATTTCCTCATTGGTTTTTAGGTGCATATACCCACGTGGGTGATGTCCAGAATCCAGTTGGTTGAGGTAATGCACCTTAAAGTTGGTTGCCAACTGCCATATAAAGTCCGAAGAAAAAGAAGACTGAAGGAAGGAGAGTGACTAGAGATGACTAGAAACAAATTCGGTTTACAGTTTAATCTGTGGATTCATTGTCGGAGTAGAGGACCTTGTGCATTTCAGGTAAAATAACAACCCAATGTTTATATCTCAGTACATATTTGCTAGCAACAGCAAGGTAGTTAGCTAAATTGCCATAAAATGTTAAATGCTTTTCGACCTGTCCCAAAATGTATATAATTGGTTCAGAGTTTAATTAGATATTTCAACCTGCGTGACCTGATTGCATCTGGTGTGGGTGGACAAAATCAATTAGTCTAGTCAGCATGTTATTCTAAAATTGATTGATTATACATTTATTTTCATCAATCTTCACACAATACCCCATAATGACAAAGCAAAAACAGGTTTTTAGAATGCATTTACATAAGTATTTAAAACGCTTTGCTATGAGACTCAAAATTGAGCTCAGGTGCATCCTGATTCAATTGATCATTGGTGAGATGTTTATACATCTTGATTAGAGTCCACCTGTGGTAGTTTCAATTGATTGGACAAGACTTTGTCCCACATTTGACAGTGCATGTCAGAGCAAAAACCAAGACATTAGGTCAAAAGGAATTGTCCGTAGAGCTCCGAGACAGGATTGTGTCAAGGCACAGATCTGCGGAAGGGTACCAAACAATTCTGCAGCATTGAAGGTCCCTAAGAACACAGGGGCCTCAATCATTATTAAATGGAAGAAGTTTGGAATCACCAAGACTCTTCATTGAGCTGGCCGCCCGGTCAAACTGAGCAATCGGGGGAGAAGGGCCTTGGTCAGAGAGGTGACCAAGAACCTGATGTTCACTCTGACAGAGTTCCAGAGGTCCCCTGTGGAGATGGGAGAACCTTCCAGAAGGACAACCATCTCTGCAGCACTCCACCAATCAGGCTTTTATGGTAGAGTGGCCAGACGGAAGCCACTCTTCAGTAAAAGGCAAAAGGCACTTAAAGGACTCTCAGACCATGAGAAACAAGATTCTCATGTCTGATGAAACCAAGAATGAACTCTTTGGCATGAATGCTATGCACGTCTGAAGGAAACCTGGCACCATCCTTACGGTGAAGCATGGTGGTAGCAGCATCATGCTGTGGGGATGTTTTTCAGCGGCAGGTACTGGGAGACTAGTCAGGATCTAGCGAAAGATGAACGGAGCAAAGTACAGAGAGACCCTTGATGAAAACCTGCTCCAGAGCGCTCAGGATGTATCATGGAGAAATTACAAGATTATGTTATAATACTGTTATTGCATCAAATGTTTTTTTTTATGCAACAGAATAGGGTTCTTAGAACTCTATCGTGTCTGTGTGAACTGAGAGGAGCTTCTGAAATGTAACTCTAGCAACTGATTTATGATGGTCTTGTCATGTCTCGGACTGAGTTGCTGTTTCTGTGCCGGGAGGTACCAGGGTGGAGAGGGCTCGGGTATGGATAATTATGAGAGGAACCTTGTTTTAGAGGCCAGAAACTGGTTTCCACACAATGAGCACATCTTTACAGCAGATATTTTTTTTATACAAATCCTAACCTTGTGACCCATTCCACACATCTGTTGTTTGTAATGTAGACTAAAGGGGTATATCTTTGTTATAAAAAGGTGTTTGTATTGTTGGTCTCAGGGCTCTCAACCCAACCCCCGACGATCAGCCATCGTTATTGCTCTATATTTTCCCTATTAATACATTTTGAATAAAGTAATATCCTGATTGGTGATTGACCCTGTCTCTCCTCATTATTGATTAGAATTTCCACGACAGACATCAGACTGGAGCGAAGGTCCACCTTCCAACAGGACAGTGACCCTAAGCACACAGCCAAGACAACGCAGGACTGGCGTCAGGACAAGTCTCTGAATGTCCTTGAGTGGTCCAGCCAGAAACCGGACTTAAACCCGATCGAACATCTCTGGAGACCTGAAAATAGTGGTCATAACCAAGAAGACTTGAGACGGTAATCTCTGCCAAAGGTGCTTAAACAAAGTACTGAGTAAAGAGTCTGAATACTTATGTAAATGTGATCAGTTTTTTATTTTTAATACATTTGCAAAAAAATCTAAAAACCTGCTTTTGCTTTGTCATTATGGCATAGTGTGTGTAGATTGATGAGGCAAAAAACAATTTGTCCATTTTAGAAGGCTGTAACGTAACAAAATGAGGAAAAGGTCAAGGGGTGTGAAAACTTTCCGAATTCATAGTATACAATGAGCAAAGTGATCTTGCCGTTTTTATATGGCTGCTATGAAAGTGAATTGTGTTAGCGTTTGATCAGGGGTGTATTCATTCCACCGATTCTGTTGAAAAACATTTCTTAAATGGAATGGGGATAAACATACCTGAATTTGTCGAATAGAAACTCTCGTTTGCAACTGTTTGACTAATGATTACAACCTAGATCAGCTAGATGCAGGCACGAGAGTTCACGGCAGTATTGAATGTGTTACAGTCTCACCTTGATTACTAAAAATGATCTTGATGAAAGTTCACAATGTAAACTTCTCATAAGATAGGTTGTAGTAATCTCATGATGGATTGTAGTAAGTAGCCTTATTGTAGTAGCCTTAACCCATCACTGTTATATTGAACTGGGTGAATGAAATATGAATGACAGTCATCCAAAATGCTGCAATAGAAATAAGGCCATGCTCATAAGAAATACATTTTTAAAATCATCCTCGCTCATCTTAAACGGCACAGACCGCCACTGATCTACAGGTGGGTTAAAAGTCAGCCTCGGTTGGATCTGTTTTTATCTCCTGCAGAAATTCCAGTTGAAAAACTAGGGATGGTTGGAAGAATTTGTCACACTTATTCCCTCTTGATTCCAGAAATGGTAATGGTCATATTTGGAAAGTCTCAGTTATCGAAGTTAGTGGAGGTTGGGGTCTCAGCCACTCAGTGTGTAGGTGAGTTGGGTGTCTTGAAGAGGCCACTCTTTCTGAGGTATCGTACAAGAAGAGGCACTGATATCACAGTGATGCTGATACGGAGCGGAGCAAACAGCTTGTGGATGGCGTACGCCAGGACAAACGTACTGGTACCCGCCGCCAACTTGGACTGAACCAGAGATTCACTGAATCCTATCTTGTACAGGATAGCAGCCATGTCGATCCCACTGTGGAGAGGAACACACATAGCAGAGGGAGCCATATAACTTTAGCATTCAACAGGATTTCATCATGGTCCTCAAAGCAATTGTAGGATCTTGCTAACTTGTACCTCAAAGACGCAGATAATTGAAATGCTTCATGAAGACAAACTATTAAGTAATAAAATGTATCAAACCTGTTTCTAATGGTTCATCCCATTAGAATGCTGCTCTACACTTATCTTCTAACTACGTCTAAAATGGCTCCCTATTCCCTACATGGTGCACTGCAATGTACTAACAGAGCACTTATAGGGAACATGGTGCCATTTCAGAATGTCCCCATGTCTCTCCCACAACAATTATGCTGTGTGTTAGTGAACTGTAGCACTGGGCGGGCCAGGAGGGCGTTGAATCCAAGGGCCATTACAGCAATAAAGGGAGATCTGCGAGTTGGCTGATAATCTGGACTCAATCCCTCTGGTATTCAGCCTACTGTCAATCAGGCCATGTCAACTAGGAAGACAAATGTAATGTTTTTGTATATGTGACAAATACTGCTGAAGTCTTGCAACATACAGTACCTGGACACAGCGAGGTAGAACATGCCCAGAGACATGAGGGACATACATATGTGGAAGGAGACTCCTACAGCTCCGTACTCCTTAAAGATCTTCTTCAGCTGCTGGGTCTTGCTAGGATTGTCCTCCGGTACCTCGGGTTCCTCAGGGCCTTTGGATGAGGCCTGCTTTGGAGTCTGGTCCTGGTCGGGTCAGAGAGAGATATAATTTAGAATTTATCCTTTAATTAAACTCAGGGAAGTCACATTGAGATTTACAAGTTTTCAAGTGAGCCCTGGACAAGAAAGATCAATACTGGTAATACATATAAAAGTTAAATTCAAAAAGTATTAATGAAATGTACAGTTGAAGTCAGAAGTTTACAAACACTTAGGTTGGAGTCATTAAAACTTGTTTTTCAACCACTCTACAAATTTCTTGTTAACAAACTATAGTTTTGGCAAGTCGGATAGGACATCTACTTCATGCATGACACAATACATTTTTCCAACAATTGTTTACAGACAGATTATTTCACTGTATCACAATTCCAGTGGGTCGGAAGTTTACATACACACCACAAGTTGGCTGTTTATTTAAACAGCGTGGAAAATTACCAAAAATGATGTCATGGCATTAGAAGCTTCTGATAGGTTAATTGACATAATTTGAGTCAATTGGAGGTGTACCTGTGGATGTATTTCAAGGCCTATCTTCAAACTCAGAGCCTCTTTGCTTGACATCATGGGAAATTGTAGACCTCCAGAAGTTTGGTTCATCCTTGGGAGCAATTTCCAAATGCCTGAAGACACCACGTTCATCTGTACAAACAATAGTATGCAAGCATAAACACCATTGGACCACGCAGCCGTCATAACGCTCATGAAGGAAACGCGTTCCGTCTCCTAGAGATGAACATACTTTGGTGCGAAAAGTGCAAATCAATCCCAGAACAAGATCAAAGGACCTTGTGAAGATGCTGGAGGAAAACGGTACAAATGTATCTATATCCGCAGTAAAACGAGTCCTATATCGACATAACCTGAAAGGCCGCTCAGCAAGGAAGAAGCCACTGCTCCAAAACCGCCATAAAAAAGCCAGACTACGGTTTGCAACTGGGGACAAAGATCGTACTTTTTGGAGAAATGTGCTCTGGTCTGATGAAACAGAAATATAACTGTTTGGCCATAGGACACTCTGGTGCACTTCACAAAATAGCATCATGAGGGAGGAAAATTATGTGGATATATTGAAGAAACATCTCAAGACATCAGTCAGAAAGTTAAAGTTTGGTCACAAATGGGTCTTCCAAATGGACAATGATCCAAAGCATACTTCCAAAGTTGTGGCAAAATGGCTTAAGGACAAGAAAGTCAAGGTATTGGAGTGGCTATCACAAAGCCCTGACCTCAATCCTATATTACATTTGTGGGCAGAACTGAAAAAGCGTGCGCGAGCAAGGAGGCCTACAAACCTGACTCAGTTACACCAGCTCTGTCAGGAGGAATGGGCCATAATTCCCCCAACTTATTGTGGGAAGCTTGTGGAAGGCTACTCGAAACGTTTGACCCAAGTTAAACAATTTGAAGGCAATGCTACCAAATACGAATTGAGTAAACTGCTGACCCACTAGGAATGTGATTTCTGTCAACTATTATTCTGATATTTCACATTCTTAAAATAAAGTGGTGATCCTAACTGACCTAAGACAGGGAATTTTTACTAGGATTAAATGTCAGGAATTGTGAAAAAGTTTAAATGTATTTGGCTAAGGTAGATGTAAACTTCAGACTACAACTGTATATGCATCATACATAGCCAATATGTTGAATAATAAATCACTATATCCTTCCCAACCATTCATTAAACCTGGGGGTCCTGACCGAGCCTGGACACACTACTCATTCAAGGGTACTGAAAACTATTGAATACTGAATCAGTGTACTACTGAGTCAGCTAATTAGATGGAGTCTGCCTGGAAAAGTGTTGTGTTATTCATGTAATCTACTGGGGGGGAAGAAAGCGAGAACGAGAGTGAGAGAGCGAGAGCTGGTGCTCCACTCACGAGACATGACGCAGGGCTGTGATTACTTTGTCTGTGACCCCGGGCCACAGACACACTCAGATGAACGGGAGGGGAGATTAGACACATTATCTGTAGGTTAATTACATGTACAGCGGCATGCAGGGCATGGGGAGAACACACACACTTCCAAAGATTACATATAGTAGGGGCAGTAGAGCGTCAATCTGTATTATTGGCATGGAATATAGAGGTATTATAGGATAGACATAGTGACTGAAAAGAGCTTCTAAACATGAGAACTGGGATTGCTCACCTCAAACTGAACGAAGAGTTTTTCCTTCAATGAGTCGGACGCGAGGGATATACTGTTGACACCCGACCAGGCCACAATGCCCGTGATTCGCTGGATTAGGAAACGTAGATTTCGAGGCAAAAGATCAGGGTGCCTTGTGAGGACCAGGCGACCAGTGGCTAATCCCTGTTCAGGATGACTGTGTGATCACGCTATCCGCAGCCGACATGAGTAAGACCTTTAAACAGGTCAACATTCACAAGGCCGCTGGGCCAGATGGATAACCAGGACATGTACTCCAAGCATGCGCTGACCAACTGGCAAGTGTCTTCACTGACATTTTCAAACTCTCCCTGTCTGAGTCTGTAATACCAACATGTTTCATAGTTCCTGTACCCAAGAACACTAAGGTAACCTGCCTAAATGACTACCGACCCGTAGCACTCACACTCACGTCTGTAGCCATGAAATGCTTTGAAAGGCTGGTCATGGCTCACATCAACACCATTATCCCAGAAAGCAAGGCTTTATCGTTGGGTTTTTTACAGAAATGTTTGGCGATCGACTAGGAATTCCTTGGAGATCGACCAGCCGACGGTTGGTGAATTCAATCTCGTGCTTGTGGTGGTTCATTTCTGTATTATCAAATGAGGAGAGACAAACTTGTCACACAAGTCAGAGTTATACTTAAACTGAATCTTTATTAGTGCGAGCACTGCAATAGCGATGGCTGGTCGACGAACCACCCTCAGATGGTTCGTTGAGGGCCATGACACAAAGGCTACTAAAATTAGTAGCTACTAAATTAGTCAACATAACAAACAGATGTGTGGAACGGGTCACAAGGTGAGACTTGATAGATGAGAAAGGAATATCCCACAGCAAGATTTATAGCAAATGCTGTTCTTATCGTTCAGTTTGGCCCCTAATACGAGACTACGATCTCATTCCTGGTACTTCACAGCACAAAAACACAAACTCATTCTATGGCATGAATCCATTGTCAGCTCCAGATACTCCCATCTCAAGTAAAACCCCTTCATGACCACATGCTTGGACAAGCTCACCGAGGGGAGTGAGCCTCTAGGTCATACACTATCCCAAGATAAGTGCAACATCAGATGTGACATACAATGAATGGTTCCAGACACTACCCCACACATCTGGTCTCAAACCTGATCTCTTTCCCAAGGCCAAAGTAGGGAGTGACTGGCGCACAGACATTGTGGAGACAAGTAATTGGTTCCCCATTAATCAGAACATCATGGTTTTAGAATAGGTAAAGACACATTCACATATGAAGACAATGTTCCATCCTGTCCGGTTCTCTTCTGATGTTCTGCATAGCACCAGGGACATGTGAAAAACAAGCCTGACCTCTCCCATCTCTGGGCCCCAAGTGACTGAGCCCCAGCTGAGGGAGGAAGTGCAATTGCCAACACCAGAGTCCAAAGGGATATATTCTAATAACAAGCATATCATATAAGCATATTATGCAGATAAGACATCTTAATTATCTATGTTACCTAACTAATTCTGATTCTTCCGCCACATGCTTCTCTCTGTGGGCTGATATTTCTGCACGGCAGTCTTGGGGCTACTGAGCGCGCGTGCAGCTTAGAGGGAACATTGGGTGTCACCTCTGATATGACACATTGAGTTATTGAGCTACAGTAAGTGAAGTGAACTAACACCTGGTAACAGAATAGCATCGTGGTTCTATGATCTATACAGAAAAACAATTATGAATGCCATCCTCTTCAGGTGATGTTTCCTGAGAGAGAGCGAGCAAGCAGAGAGAGCGAGCGAGCGAGCGAGCGAGAAGAGATATGTTGGTAAGAGCCGGGAGAGGTGGGGGGGGGGGGCAAGGAGAGAGAGAAGAGAGAGCGAGCGAGAGGGCGAGAAGAGAGAGAGAGGGCGAGAAGGGCGAGAAGAGAGCGAGAAGAGAGCGAGAAGAGAGAGCGAGAAGCGAGCGAGAAGAGAGCGAGAAGAGAGCGAGAGCGAGAAGAGAGCGAGAGCGAGAAGAGAGCGAGAAGAGAGCGAGAAGAGAGCGAGAAGAGAGCGAGAAGAGAGCGAGAAGAGAGCGAGAAGTGAGCGAGAAGAGAGCGAGAGCGAGAAGAGAGCGAGAAGAGAGCGAGAAGAGAGCGAGAAGAGAGCGAGAAGAGAGCGAGAGCGAGAAGAGAGCGAGAAGAGAGCGAGAGCGAGAAGAGAGCGAGAGCGAGAAGAGAGAGCGAGAAGAGAGCGAGAGCGAGAAGAGAGAGCGAGAAGAGAGCGAGAGCGAGAAGAGAGAGCGAGAAGAGAGCGAGAGCGAGAAGAGAGCGAGAAGAGAGAGCGAGAAGAGAGCGAGAAGAGAGAGCGAGAAGAGAGCGAGAAGAGAGAGCGAGAAGAGAGAGCGAGAAGAGAGAGCGAGAAGAGAGAGCGAGAAGAGAGAGCGAGAAGAGAGAGCGAGAAGAGAGAGCGAGAGAGTGAGAGCGAGAAGAGCGAGAAGAGAGAGCGAGAGCGAGGAGAGAAGAGAGAGCGAGAGCGAGAAAGCGAGAAGAGAGAGCGAGCGAGAGGGCGAGAAGAGAGAGGGCGAGAAGAGAGAGAGGGCGAGAAGAGAGAGAGGGCGAGAAGAGAGAGAGGGCGAGAAGAGAGAGAGGGCGAGAAGAGAGAGAGGGCGAGAAGAGAGAGAGGGCGAGAAGAGAGAGGGCGAGAAGAGAGAGGGCGAGAAGAAAGCGAGAAGAGAGCGAGAAGAGAGCGAGAAGAGAGCGAGAAGAGAGCGAGAAGAGAGAGAGGGCGAGGAGGGAGAGAGGGCGAGAAGAGAGCGAGAAGAGAGAGCGAGAGCGAGAGAGCAAGAAGCGAGAGCGAGAGAGAAGAGAGCGAGAAGAGAGAAGAGAGAGCGAGAAACGAGCGAGAAGCGAGCGAGAAGCGAGCGAGAAGCGAGCGAGAAGCGAGCGAGAAGAGAGCGAGAAGAGAGCGAGAGCGAGCGAGAAGAGAGCGAGAGCGAGCGAGAAGAGAGCGAGAGCGAGAAGAGAGCGAGAAGAGAGCGAGAGCGAGAAGAGAGCGAGAGCGAGAAGAGAGCGAGAGCGAGAAGAGAGCGAGAGCGAGAAGAGAGCGAGAGGAGAGCGAGAGCGAGAGGAGAGCGAGAGCGAGAAGAGAGCGAGAGCGAGAAGAGAGCGAGAGCAAGAAGAGAGCGAGAGCGAGAAGAGAGCGAGAGTGAGGCGAGAGCGAGAAGAGAGAGCGAGAAGAGCGAGGAGAGCGAGAAGAGAGAGCGAGAAGAGAGAGCGAGAAGAGAGAGCGAGAAGCGAGAGCGAGAAGCGAGAGGCGAGAGCGAGAAGCGAGCGAGAAGCGAGCGAGAAGAGAGCGAGCGAGAGCGAGAGCGAGAAGAGAGCGAGAGCGAGAAGAGAGCGAGAGCGAGAAGAGAGCGAGAGCGAGAAGAGAGCGAGAGCGAGAAGAGAGCGAGAGCGAGAAGAGAGCGAGAGCGAGAGCGAGAGAGCAGAGAGCGAGAAGCGAGAGCGAGGAGAGCGAGAAGAGAGAGCGAGAAGAGAGAGCGAGAAGAGAGAGCGAGAAGAGAGAGCGAGAAGAGAGAGCGAGAAGAGAGAGCGAGAAGAGAGAGCGAGAGGAGAGAGCGAGAGGAGAGAGCGAGAAGAGCGAGCGAGAGGAGAGAGCGAGCGAGAAGAGAGAGCGAGAAGACAGAGGGAGAGAGCGAGAAGAGAGAGCGAGAAGAGAGAGCGAGAAGAGAGAGCGAGAAGAGAGAGCGAGAAGAGAGCGAGAAGAGAGCGAGAGCGAGAAGAGAGCGAGAGCGAGAAGAGAGCGAGAGCGAGAGGAGAGCGAGAAGAGAGCGAGAAGAGAGCGAGAAGAGAGCGAGAAGAGAGCGAGAAGAGAGCGAGAAGAGAGCGAGAAGAGAGAGCGAGAAGAGAGAGCGAGAAGAGAGCGAGAAGAGAGCGAGAGCGAGAAGAGAGCGAGAAGAGAGCGAGAAGAGAGCGAGAAGAGAGCGAGAAGAGAGCGAGAAGAGAGCGAGAGCGAGAAGAGAGCGAGAAGAGAGCGAGAAGAGAGCGAGAAGAGAGCGAGAAGAGAGCGAGAAGAGAGCGAGAAGAGAGCGAGAAGAGAGCGAGAAGAGAGCGAGAAGAGAGCGAGAAGAGAGCGAGAGCGAGAAGAGAGCGAGAAGAGAGCGAGAAGAGAGCGAGAAGAGAGAGCGAGAGCGAGAAGAGAGAGCGAGAAGAGAGAGCGAGAAGAGAGAGCGAGAAGAGAGAGCGAGAAGAGAGAGCGAGAAGAGAGAGCGAGAAGAGAGAGCGAGAGAGA